>NC_137911.1:18967116-19139616 GCF_963457725.1 Sprattus sprattus
AATCCACACCACCCTTGCCTGTGTTTTCAGAGGGTTTATTTTCAGCCCCTCCGTGGATGTTTAGTATGAAACTCTACCCAGCAATAACCATGCACCAGACCAACAGGGACATGTGGTCACCAGACCTGTACCCCTCCCCAAACACACCCAACACCCCCACACACACACACCCAACAGCCCCTCTCCACACTACCGCTCTCTCTGTCCTTTCCACTCTACCTCTCTTTCTCTCTACGCATCTACCTAACTCTTTCCCTCATTCTCGCTCCTTCTCTCTTCCTGTCTCTGTCTCTCTTTTTCTATCTCTCGCTTCTGTTCTCTTTCCCTTCTTCTCTCTCTCTTTCTCCCCTTCCATCAGGCGTTACTGCTATCTCTGTAAAAGCACAGTGTCCCTCTGCACAGGCAAACATAGCTTCTCTGGTGAGAGGCCCACAGTAGCCAGCACCACCCCAACACACACACACTTACACACATTTATCGACTATCACTGCCCCAACACACCCACACCCGTCCACCATTCTGCTTCAGGACAATTCCCTGGCCTATGGCATTTTATCAAGCAATTGTTCAAAACAGCATAACACGCTAACACCCCCCTCCACACACACACACATACACACACACCCGTCCACCATCCGGCTGCCTGCACCAGTGCCTGGGCATTCTTGTGGCTTTGCCCAGAGGGATGCAAGAGTAACCACTTCCACTGATGGACAGAGGGGTAGAAATAAAGGGTGGTGGTACCCTTTTTCCGAGGGCAAGCCAGAACATGCCACATATCCCTTGAATGCATTGCCCCCTAGTGGTGTAGGATCCTCAGTAAGAGCGGGCACCGACTGTACCTGAATGGCACGGGATCCTCAGTAAGAGTGGGCACCGACTGTACCTGAATGGCACGGGATCCTCAGTTAGAGCGGGCACCGACTGTACCTGAATGGCACGGGATCCTCAGTAAGAGCGGGCACCGACTGTACCTGAATGGCACGGGATCCTCAGTAAGAGCGGGCACCAACTGTACCTGAATGGCACGGGATCCTCAGTGAATGACTTCTTTAGGGGGCCTTCTGCTGCACATGAGGCTGCGTCATGCTATGTGTTATCAACTGGCTATTTTAAGTGAGAGCAAAATGTTTATGCTTACTTTTTGACTAGTCAGTGCACAAATGTTTAAAGTAAAGTTAACACTGTAATTCTCTAAAGTACTCAAACTATGGGGCAAAAAATGACTTTATTTGACTGTACATGTATAAAATATGTACATTTGTTAAACTGATAAAACATTTCAAGAAATAATGAGAATGGACTGCTAATTTCTCTAACCTAGGCCTACTCATCAGTTAGAATTTGGCATATCGAACTGGGAGGATCCTCAGTGGGATCCTCAGTAACAGTCAGGGCCAGAGGGCACCTACTGTAGCTGGGTGACAGTTAACAGCGGAGTAGCTTAAGGTCTATTCTGACCTAGCTCTGAGCCACATTTAAAAGAGTATCAGCTACCTGAGCAACACCTACCTGAGCTGAGGGTTTGCACCGAGATCTGCCCAGAGTGACATTTTTAATATCACTCCCTCAAGTCTGACTAGCCAATAGTCGAGCAAATCAAACATTCAAAAACACATAGCTCACTGCGTGAATCCTAGAAAGCATATCAAGCTTTAAACCGGTCAAGAATGCGTATCAGTTGTTTTTCCAGGAAAGTGAGCTGTGCTGGGTGAGTCAGTGTGGTTTTGGGCTGAAAGGAAAAAAAGCCTCTGATATATCATTTGAACATTTGAAAGGAATCAGAATCGTACCTGTTTGGTTCTCTGAAAGCCCCAAGAGAGCTGGAAAGCTGCTGGCCAGCTGGCCCTGTCTCCCGTAAAGAGCTCTTAAAAACCAGTGTGGGGAGGGAGAGAGGGAGCGGGGCGCTCGGTAATATGGCCGTTAACTCTGGGGGTCAAAGTTCAAACGCATCATCAACTTCTGATGGAGCTCATTCAGCTGAGCTGGCCATGGTCCCTCAGGACCTGTAGACCAGAGAGGGAGGGAGTAAGAGGGGGGGGGGAGAAGAGAGAGAAGCAGAGAGATGGAGGGAGGGAGAGAGATACAAGAGAGACAGAATGACAGACAGAAAGCTAGACATAGACAGAATGACAAGACAATATGAAAGAGGTGCAGAGAGAGAAAGAGAGAGAGAGAGAGAGAGAGATTAACAAACAGGCAAAAGAGAAAGAGCGGACAGAGAGCGTGTGAGACAGAGAGAGAGAAAGAGTGCACATGTCTGCTCCAGCTGCTAACCCTCAGCAGTGCAGCATGGTTGGCGTGCCAGAACTGAGATGAAATCTCCAATTATAAAGATACATGAATGTGGAGAGATTACTCACAGGTGGAGAGGAGAGAGGAGGAGAGAGAAGTTGAATGGAGAGAGAGAGGATGAGACTCGAGAGGAGAGGTAGAGGAGGAGAGGTTTAACACTTGTTAACTGAGCCAGTACAGTATTCAAATCCTTACATTTCTGCCAGACTGTGTGATCCATCCTGAGGTTAAAAAGAACATAGCAAGACAGTCTATGGAGAGAGGAGAGTAGGAAAATGGAGGAGAGAAGAGCAGAAGAGAAAAGAAGAGAGAAGAGTGGAGAGGAGAGAAGAAGAGAAAAGAAGAGAGGACAGGAGCGCAGAAAAGAAAAGAAGAGAGGAGTGAAGAGGAGAGCTGAAGAGAGGAGAGGGAAGAGGGGAGAGGAGAGGAGAGCAGGAGAGAGGAGAGGAGAGGGGAGCTGAAGAGAAAATAAGAGAGGTGGAGAGAGGAGAGGAGAGTAGAAGAGAAAAGAGGAGAGGAGAGAAGAGAGGGGAGAGGAGAGGAGCGAAGCGGAGAGGAGAGGAGCGGAGAGGGGAGAGGAGGCTGTAGCAGAGGAGAGGTCAGTGTAGAAGAACACCTGCTTGTTTTGGCCCTGTCCCCTCAGCTGAGCGTGTGTCTAAACCACTGGAGAACTAACACAAGCTCCCAATACTCCCAGCACACTGCAACATCAGCAGCCCAGTGTCGGGGGTATGTGTGTGTGGTGTGAGTGTGTGTGTGTGTGTGTGTGTGTGTGTGTGTATGTGTGTGTGTGTGTGTATGTGCATGTGCATGTGCATGTGTATGTGTATGTGTATGTGTATGTTTATGTGTGTTTGGATGGGTGGGGGTGAAAGTAGAGGAACTTGAGACAGGCCTTAACTGTGTCAGCCTCGGAGCAAGCCCTTCATGATCTAGTGTGTGTGTGTGTGTCTCTGTGTGTGTGTGTGTGTGTGTGTGTGTGTGTGTGTGTGTGTGTGTGTGTGTAGGGGGGGGGTCACTCAACAAGAGAAACACAGGAAAACACTACTCTCTCCTACAGCAACAACGGTCATGTTTGCCCAGAGAAGTCTCCCATGAAAGGGCCGCTGTTGTGTCATGTAGGATACCGCACTGCGCTTTACATGAAGCTGCAGCAGCTGGGCCTCTTGGCTGCAGGGTCATTCTGAGGCCACAGAGGCCAGATGCACGCATATAAGCATGTTTATAAGACATTTATAGACACATGCACTTCATGTGGGTACAAACATGCACTTAGAGTTGTCTATATACATCATGGGAATACAATAATCCACCCTTTCATCCCACAGAAGACAGCATGTCTATTTAATAATGACGATCCAATGGTTACCTACTTTTATTTTCTATCCATTATAAAGATTATAGTATCAAATTCCAAAAGCAATGAGACTTAAGGCTTATTGACCGCTTCCCCAGTAATAAAAGCATGCTGTGGCTCTCGGCTCTGTACATTGTCAGCGCTGGTGAAATCAAGGGTGGAGGCAGTGGGTAAAGCAAAGGAGTTTGACTAAACTCGAGCGTTTGTACATAAATTGACACGTGCAATTAGTATAGGGAGGTGTACACAGCCCCCTCGGTCTGTTTAAGATCCGGAATAGTTTCCTAACAACTTCAAGATGCCCTCCGCTGGATTGGGTTCCCGGCCTCAAACAGGCTTGGACTCACTCGGCTAAATGGCGGCGCTGGTGGGTGGACGGTTCTTGTTCTCGTTTTCCGTTCCTCCGCAGAGATGGCTTGCCAGTTTCGCCCGGCGTGTGATATGCACGTTTAAGTCAACAACGAGAGCTGGCGTGAGGGAACATTCCAGGGAGGTCATTACATTGGGATGTATATACATGCGTTGGCTTAGAACTAATACAATTTGGAGTGGCCGATGCGAATCTCTCTCTGTAAGCATTACATAAAAAAATCTATTTTTCCTGCGTGTCATAAACTTGTTTGCCTTTTATTTCCTGTTTAGAATTTCTCTGGGATGGAGAGAGGACACTGAACGAGGAATGTCTGGAGTTCAGCCTGGCTCTCCTCAAACAGAGGAAGATGTCACACACTCCCCTCCCTATCGTTATCTCTCTCTTTCTTTACCCCATCTTTCTCTCTCTCTCTCTCCCTCCCTCTGCTTTATTATGGTGTAACTTTGTGAGAACTTATGACAATGGTTTAACGAAGGAATGTTAAACCTCCCTCTCTCTCTCTCTCTCTCTCTTATTCGCACTCTTTCTTTCCAAACATACCAGGGTCACAGCACAAGTCACAGCCCGAGTTTGGACAGTATAATGTGACTGCTTGCATTACCACTTTGCCTTACGCCCACGCCAGCTTAAGTGATATCAGTTGTATCAGTTTGTACAAGGCTTATTCCCCCATCCAGCCCAGCAGGAAAAATAAGCCTGGTCAGATGCGTTGGCTTAATACGACAAAATCACACCTCTGATCAGACCTCCGGCTTTATGACTTTGCGAAGTGAAACCACCCATATTTATTAGATTATAGGCATACCACGTCTGAACTTATCTCATAGACCTGGCATACATTTATTTATTTATTTCTAGGCATGTTAGGTATTAATTTATTATCTAATAAGGTATTAATGTATTCCCCTAAATAAACCCCTTAGAGCTGAATATGCTTATAAAATGATAAGAGTGGCAAGCATTCCCCAGGAGCTGGTCAGTGTTATAAACCCACACCAGTAGGCCTTGAGCAGATCCAGGTTTAAGTCTACTGCGATTGGGGAGGATTGTGATGTTCACGGACACCTCTGATCTGACCTGACACAGGCAGCGAACAGCCATGCCGCAGGAGCTGGTCAGCATTTCATGGGCATAGAGACCTGTAGGAGCAACCCTCGGCAGACTGGAACAACAGGAGGTATTTCCCTCCATCCCCAACCAGGGTAAACATGCTTCACACCTAATGCTGGCGCTGGAACCAGCACTGAACCGGGTCTGAGGCAGCAGGGATTGGGCATGACAACAATGTAGACAGACACCTCTGGCCTGACCTGACACAGACAGGAAATAGAGGCCACACCAACTTCCTTTTCTGGAGCTCCCCCCTTCCTCTCCCCCATTGGCTCCCTCTCCTCGCCCACACATCCCCTGTATTATATTACTCCAGTTTAATTACATTCATTTGGTCTGTTTGCATTTCACAAAGTTTTGCCAACACCTGGAGAATTCTGAAGTCATTTTAGATTTATTAAAATAGCCTATTTGTTCGAAACAGAATTCAACTCTTGCATAGCCTTTGTAGAGGTCTGCTCAGATCATAATTGCTAGCTGTTGAAAGCGAATGGCATAGCGTGTGCAAAAACACAGGCAATAGCGGAAAGCAGCACAGCAGGTCCTATTTTCATTGACGGGCAACGAGCAGTGAGCAAAGTCTGTCACACATGAATTAAAGCTGTCGTGAGGCGTGTGGGAGCATTATGCTGACCCACGCATGTTTGTGCTTAGGATCTTGCTCATGTTATTGAATTAGCAAAATGATTTTGCCAAGTTATTAAATTAGCTTTAGTTCATGCGTGGCAGACTTGGCTCGTTGCCAGTTGCCTGTCAATGCAATTAGGGCCCACTATGTATACTAATTACAGACTCATTGCTAATTATCAAAATATATGATATTAGATATGACATCTAAAATATCATAGATATATTACTGAAAAACACACAAGAAGATAAACACAGCTGAACACTATGAACGTTACTGATACTACTACTTTGACGTGCATCATGTAACAGGACACGCCTAATTACTATATGGATTACTGAATCATACCCAGGACTGCTCTCGTATGGTAGGTCCAGCAGCCACCACAGTAAAGAGAGTGGAAGCAGGCTGAGGGCAGGCAGACTGCAGAGCTGAAAGAGTTACAGACAGCTGCCAGCATCTGTAGTTGCATGGCCAGCTTGTAATTGTGAGGGCCTGCAGAGAGCAGCTTGTTGGAGGGGGGTGGAAGTTGAGTGTGTGTGTGTGTGTGTGTGTGTGTGTGTGTGTGTGTGTGTGTGTGTGTGTGTGTGTGTGTGTGTGTGTGTGTGTGTGTGTGTGTGTGTGTGTGTGTGTGTGTGTGTGTGTGTGTGTGTGTGTGTGTGTGTGTGTGTGTGTGTGTGCGGTGCGGGAAGGCAGCATATTTCAGCCAAGTGTTCCCAGAGCTGTTTTCCGGCCCTGCCATGTGGACTCAATGATGGCGTCCAGAGCGTGCTGCGTTCCTATGAAATATTAAATCTGCCTCAACCCCCCACCCCCACCCCCCAGCACAGACAGACCACCTGCAAGCAAGTGTGCCTTGCTGTGAGCAAGAGATCGGATGTCCCGGCACACACATACACACACGCACATGTCCACATGTACGCACAGGCGCATACACACACGCACACACACGCACACACACTCCTGCTCACACGCGTGCACACGCAAGCACAATGCTGTGCGTGTGTTCGCCGCCTTCCCATTTGTGACCTATAACATGTCCAGAATGTCCATACTCTGACAAACGCCCTGTTTGTCTCTATGTTCTCACACACACTAGTCTGTTCTTTTTTTTCTTTTCTTTATGGACATCTACATTTGGTGGGTCAAGTTCGCCTGACACTTATAATGTTTGAGACCATGTATTGGAAATGCATAGAAACACACTCAAATAAACAAACACAGCTACACACACAATCATTAATTTCAAATTGATTCCATGAAATGACATACAGCAGCACACTGACAGTGAAGGTTCTGGTACAATACCCCAGGGAAACTGGGCTCTTATTGTTGGTTTGCTCAAGTGGGTCAGAAATAAATGTCTCTGGCTGAAATGCCACGCCACACACCCGACTTCCTGCCATTCGTCTGGGTCAAGGATGCAGGGTATGAGGCCACTGCTGCCAAGGCCAGCATGTCCGGCCAGTAAACAGAAGGGCATGGCATTCATTTATTTCACTGCAAACTCTAAATATGCTTCCCTTCTTGGAAACCTCAACCATAAGGGAGAGTGCGGTGCACACACAGAAACACGCAGGAAAAAAAAACACACACACACACATAAACTGCTGCAGCAGAGAACCTTAAAAAAGGGAGAAAAAAATGCTTTCTCGCGCCAAATGTTCACAGCCCAGCGGCCGGAACTTTAACCTCCTTGGAAACACGGGCGGCAGGGAGGACGGGTGCTTGACTACGGCCCTGCGGGAGCTTGCTGGTTTACACGTCGCATGACCTCCCCTCCTCTCCTGCCAGGGCCCGCCTCCACAGATGTGTGCCTGTTTACATAGTGAAAATGTGTGTGTGTGTGTGTGTGTGTGTGTGTGTGTGTGTGTGTTTGTCCAAAAACCAGAATATTTTGGGTTCAGGCTTGTGTGTGTGTCTGTGTGTGCGTTTGTCTGTACATGTGTGCCCTTTGTGTTTTGTGTATATCCCCTATCTCTGTGACCTCTTGTATACCCTTTGTGTGTGTGTGTGTGTGTGTGTGTGTGTTGGCATGTGTGTGGTCGCCATGGCAGGCCTGTTAGCGCTCAGCCTGCTAGCGCACACACATACATATACATTCACATACACACAGTCAAACACACTCCTGCAGCAAAGCCGTGTAAGAAGGCCTCTATTAGCGAAGGAAGCTACCATCTGAGACCTTGGCCTTCAATGAGGAGTTTAGGCTCTCTCGGTTTGTGTGTGTGTGTGGCCTATGTGTGCGTTTGTGTGTTTGAAATCCAAAACCAGATGAGTTGTTATATGAATAATGTAAATGTCTTCCAAAGTTATTTGCAACGTAGCTCAGTGAAAACATTTGTAATCAAAATGTTGATGGCAATAACAGCAGCAGTGAGAATGTAAGAATATTATCAATAGTACAGATACATTTGTGTTACTCGAGGGACATGGCTTTTTCAGCGTTTTCCCATGCTGGGCCGAGTAGAGCTTTACTCTACGAGTTTAATCCTTGGCTGAGCCAACAGCGACATCTTGTGGTATTTTGCCAATAAGGATGAGTTTAAGTTCAGAAATCAGTGCAATTTACCTATCGAAACTAATTAAGCGAACGTCATCTATGATGTATGAACCATTCCCATCGGATTTGTTTGAAATGTATTTAAATACATATTAGGTCACCAGCCATTTGGTTAATATAATTGGTCATATGGCTATGGTGTTAAGGTGTTAACGCATTTGTAAATAGTCCTCTTGTCTAAACCAAATGTTTGTTACTAATGTGGGTCACTGGTCACAAGACATTTGCCTTACGTGCGCGCTGCCGTTGCCGTAGGAAAATCCCTGCCTGCGTATCCCCCTCACGCAAAGAATAGCGCATCACGCAGATGTCGTCACCATACAAGCCGGTGAGTTGTTTGGACATGAAAGATTCTGTGGCTCTCTTCCGATAGCGGATGCGAATGACGGTCAAGGATAACTTACCGCAAGCAGTAAAAAAACCTTAAGGTTCTATGACAACACCGGCTCGAAGAGAAGGGGGCGTGTCTCGGTCGCTATCGGTACGTTACTTTAGAGGAGGAAGTTTCAAAAAAGGAAAAAAGGCAGCCGTGTCATCCGACTGGCATAGTTCTGGTTAGCTAGCGATAAGTTAGCTAACTAGCTAGCTAAAGCTGTTTCCTGGATGGTTTGTGGTAAGTGAGTGGCCGAGCGAGATGGACAGCATAGCAAGTTTTTAACATCTACGACATTATCAAATATATTTCATTCATGCTCGCTCACTCGAGTAAAAGTGTCGCTATCTTTTGATAGCCACTGTTAGCTATTTAGCTAATGCCATAACACCTTTTCAAAGTTATGAGTAGTTTCCCGAATAAGTCGCCTTTCATCAGCCCTCCGCGGAGTCCTGGCGGCACAATTTCTTCCATTAACAATAACAACAGAGAGTGGGGTCTGGGAAACGATGTGTTCGTCTGCTCCTATGACGAGTCGTCGATTGGCGCAGGGATGCACGCGGTGCAGTCGGGTTTTGATCGGCACCTGCCGCTGCTCCAGGACAGTCACCAGCTAACGTTGACCCGGCGTGGTAAGATGCTGGACGATACCTACCCAAGTTGTGGTAGTCATAATAGCGGAACGGGTTACTTTGACTTCGGGACCACCAGCCCCCTTGACTACAGCGAAAACGATGGAAATGTTGCCCGGCCGGAGAGCAGGAAGAGGCATCGCTCCAACAGCTCCCGACACCGCTTCGAAGTCGTTACTGAACTGGGGCCGGAGGAGGTCCGGTGGTTCTACCAAGAGGACAAGAAAAACTGGAAGGCTTTCGTCGGACACGACTCTTTAAAAATCGAGGTAGCGTACCGTAAATACTGTGAGTTGAATCCTGGCAGGTCTAATCGGGCAGGTCCCGTGGGCAACGAAGCGCAGGACACGCAAGAAACTGCTACTGGGTCAGCAGTATTGGATGGACCACAGAGAGAAGCGCCAACATCAACTGCGCCAAGAACTCTAGCGCATGGCAGCAGAGAATCTGTCGAAAGGTCCAAATCATCGGAAGAGAGTGACTTGGACAGTATAAATGTCAGCGTAGAAGCGGTCTGTGTTAGAGGGGGTCTCTACGAGGTGGATGTCAGAGACAAGGAATGCTATCCAGTCTATTGGAATCGTAAGTAATCATACTTTTTTGTACTCTTCATATAATAAGTAATAACAGAGCAGAAAACGTGTATGACTACTATATACTCATGTCGCATTGTTACTGTCACTGCATTGAGGTGCTTCAAATGCTGAACTATCACAAGCCTTTTTCAGTGCTCTGTTTCAGTACTCAATGGTATTATTAAGATCGAATCAGAGCCATCTATGATCTGCCTTTGTGATTCCCTGAATTGTTTCCACTGGATGGGGTGGGTGAAACATAATGAATGAAGGGTTGCTTTGAAGTTGGATTACCCTTGTGAAGCCAGTAGTATGAATCACATGTACTGCAGGCCATGTCATTCAGAATAGATTGTAGGCTATATAATAGAATGCCACTGTTTTCTCTTGCAGTCTGTGAAAGAATGAGTGGAGGTGCAATTACGTTTCATCACGTTATCAGAGTTGTTATCGTTTTATAGCACAGTAGCATTACAGTATTCGTTTCAACAGAGAGTGCTCCACAGAGATTGCACAATGCATGCTGTAATTTCATGAGCACTCCACTTCCATAGACTTTTTCAAAATAAAAAAAGCAGCAATGCTGAGTTAAAGTTGATATTGCTGGCATGGACAGTACTCTCAGTATTGCCCTTATCACAGAGGAGCTACAGAGACCCGTGTCACAGACCCAAAGATGCAGTGCAGAGTTTGTTGGAATGCTCAGTGTAAGGATAGAAAAAGTAGAGTGCCTTCCCAGGCCATGTGAGAGAGGGTGTATTTTTGGGCTTATGTTTTATGATCTTGATGTTCATGTCAACATCCCTTTTTTTAATCATTGAGCTTCCTCTTGTAATTATGTGATGGAAAAAAGAGAGGTTATGTTTATTGTTTTTATTTTAAGCATGTTGCTGACCAAAGCACTGCGTATTGTGTGACCGTGTGTAATTATGTGGAATGCTGATGCTTGTGACGCAAGGCGAACTCCTGAGCACTCAGAATAGTCTGTAGTAGGCTATTGTGTTTTAATGTGTCATAATACTGTGTATTATGCAACAAGGTTTTACACGGGTCCAACCACTGATGACGGTGACCCTGAAAACCTCCTAGCACCAGCTACTCTGTGTTTGTCTTTGAGACCTCAATGATGAATAATTGACAGCCTACACAAAGAACAGTATGCTGTCTATGTCAGGAGGAAGATGGTGGAAGAAAAGGTTGCCACGGCGCTTTGGAACACCAGAAGTGTCATGTTAATCATAGATTTCTGTACTGTGAGCTTGGGTAAGGGGAAGGTCACTGAGAGAAGATAGTGTTTTTCTCCAAGGTCTTGTTCTAAGAGAACAAAGTCTCACTAACACAGGCATGGTGATATCACAGAGGTTGCTTCTGAGGATGGCGATGGGTGCTGATAGGTAGGACTAGCAGTAGGGCTTTATTACTAACTATGAAGCACTTCCTCCCTGAGTTTAGGTAAATATTAGCATCTGCCTCCTCCTCCCATGCAGAATAAATGGTGCCTAATTGTTTTGTTTGCTGGTCTCCCGGAATCAGTGCAGATGTTATAAGGCTTGTGTTGTTAACTCTGAGGAAGAAGCCTGTAGATTGCAAAATAAAGGAATGCTTCCCCCAGCATTGTCTTAAATCCAAGGCACTTGAGACTTAACCCATCCACAAATTCAAGGCTGCACAAAATGAATCCATCTCAAGATGAATCTTATAACCATGTGTAATATTATTTCTGCTAAGAGTAAACACAGTTTTTTTGGTGGTAAAACCATCATTTGGCTGCCTGTTGTCTAAAATATAGGTACTCTGTGCTGCAAAATAGACAAAAACAGAGATGTCAAAAGACTGTGAGTCATTTGGCCTTTTGCATAAAACCTTTGCTGAGTGCTAGAAATTCTTCAGAATGAGGGACATTTCTACAGTGAAGGGCATGTCTTGGTATTACAGGAAGGCTCTGTCTCTCTCTGTCAATAGTAATAGAATACTTACAAAGAAGTTCCCATTCCAGTATCACTTTTGTTCCATAATAACCATAAAAGAGGAAGTGATAAGGCTTGGGGAACTCTTGTCATGCATTTCTGTGTAAAGGCTGGTTACCCTAAGACCACCTGCTAAATAGCCTTAATCACATGACTGACAAAGGATAAGCTCTTGCGCTGATGAAATTGAATGAATTTCTACGTAAGAGCAATAGGTATACCAAATAAAAGTACCCCCCCCCCCCCCCCCTTTTTTTTTTTTTTACAATATGACGCTATGTAAATGGAAGTGCAGTGTCTATGTAGCCCTCTGGTAACTGAAAGTTAGACTTTAATGGAGGAAAAACTTGTTTTGCTGTCACACTAGCCTCCCTCTGACAGCACCCGTCGCTGTCATGTCTTCTAACTCAGTCGGACTGCATGCATATGATCTGAAAGCATCTCTCTTTTTCGCTCTCTCCACTGGCCTTCACAGTACAGGACCATACTCCTGTGATGATTGCCCAGTGGTTCATTGGACTGAAGGCTCCGGTCTTTCCCCTCTCAGAGGGCCTCTCTTACAGGGCTTCACAGACCTCAAACAAACTCTAGTTATGAATGATGGCCAATGTTCCCTGACCGCTCTCTTGTCTCTCTCTCTCTCTCTCTCTCTCTGACCTAGTGCAGTGCCGCATCTGTGTTATGTCATGCATAGTCAGTGGTTCATTAGACTGAAAGCTCCTATCTCAACCCTGCATCCCCCCCCCCCCCCCCCCCCACTCTGTCTTTCAAATGCCAGGAACTTCCTTCCTGTGCTACTCAGGCCATGCCCCCCCCCCCCCTCTTTCTTCCCTCTCTCTCGCTCTCTCTCTCTCGGTCTCTCTCTTTCTTACTCTCTCTCTTTCTATTCATCAGACCAGGAAGCCTTGTTCACTGCTCTCCGAATGACAGCTTTCTTCTTTCTGTGTCCGTGTCCTCTACAGAGCAGGACCGTATTCCTGTGATGCGTGGCCAATGGTTTATTGACGGCACGTGGCTTCCAATGGAGGAGGAGGAGAGCGACCTGATCGAGGTCGAGCACCTCGCACACTTCCGCGGCCAGCAGATGCAAGACACCTTTGACTCAGACGTGGTGGCCAAGACTGTGGACAGCAAGGATGGTAAGAGACTGAGCAGGAGGGACGTCTGTGTCTGTGTGTGTCTGTGTGTCTGTGTGTCTGTGTGTCTGTGTTTGTTTCTGTGTGTGTGTGTGTCTGTGGTAGACATTTGTTGATCTTGGGTAAAATGACATCAGCATGCCCACTTTAAGTTGAGGAACGAGAGAGAAATCATGTTAGGAATAGTTTCCGGAGAGTGAGGTGTGAGTGTGTGAGAATGTGTGTGTGTGTGTGTGTGTGTGTGCGTGTGTGTGTGTGTGTGTGTGTGTGTGTGTGTGCGTGCGTGTGTGTGTGTGTGTGTGTGTGTGTGTGTGTGTGTGTGTGTGTGTGTGTGTGTGTGTGTGTGTGTGTGTGTGTGTGTGTGTGTGTGTGTGTGTGTGTGTGTGTGTGTGTGTGTGTGTGTGTGGAAAGTAACAGCTCCTATGGATTATCAAGCTGAGACTGTGTTTGAATGGTCTTACAGGAGAATAAAGTATGTCTGTTTTTTTGTCTGTACATGCATGTGTTTGGGGGCAGAGTTCAAGAGAGAGGATGCTGAGACCTTTGCCAAATAATAAACAGTAGACAGTTGGTGATCTAAGTCCCTTAGTCAGCTTACTAGACAATACATCAGCCCGTCTTTTTGTGGTCCCATCCATAATGTTGTGTGAGAGCGGTCGTTAAGGCATCTCCCTCCCTGCGTAAGTTATCGACTCCATTAGTGAAGTGACGTCCTGCATAAAAGTAATTTACGTGAGCCCACCTAGCCGGAAAGTGGAAAAAAGCTGCTCCAGCTCAATAGTATGTCACCTTGAGGTCTTTGTGGACGTGTAGGGGCGATGGGGAGCATGCAGGGAGAGAGATTTAGTGTTTGTGAGCAATGGTGTGTGTGTGTGAGCAATGGTGTGTGTGTTGTTCAGGCCCAAAATGTCTTAGCCAGGCGAGATTTATCCTCCTTCCTCTGCGCTGAGTGGCAAAAAAAAAATGGTGGTCCAGGACTCGTGAGAAGTTTTGGGAATGTTGAAATTTCCCTCTTACAAGTCAGCAAATGTCTCAAGCAGAATATCTGGTTGTCAGTACCAGTAGTACCAGTAATGCTGTGTGAAACAGACTCTCCCATACAGCACAAGGGATCTGATCAAACAGGGTCTGTGTGTGTGTGTGTGTGTTGTGTGTGTGTGTGTGTGTGTGTGTGTGTGTGTGTGTGTGTGTGTGTGTGTGTGTGTGTGCGAGCCTCACACCGTCACCCTGCAGCCGTGGTGCCAGTGTGTGTTGTGCAGAGGGGGAGTGTTGTATGTGGCAGTGGCAGTCCTCTGCCTGCTGACCGCAAGGTCGTTCCTCTTTCCCCTCTGAAGCTGCAGGCTGCTTTAAATAACAGCTGTAACTGGCTGCGGAGTATGTCAGCTCTGCTCTGCCAGGAGGAAGAGAGAGGTCACACACACAAATATACACACGCACATGAACACTCACATACATACACAAATATTCACCTGCATCTGCTTGAGGCCAGCCAGGAAGAGCAATAGAAAGGGGGTGGGTCAGAAGGGAAGGGGAGGGGATACACCCTAGGATACACACAAGATTGTTAGTGGGTACAAATGGAAAGAGGCAACATTTACAGGAACCCCCTCTGGATTACATAAGGGTAAGGGAAGAAACTGGGATACAAACCCAGGTCACTTTAGGCATCCAAGGAAAATGACAAGAAATGTCACCATTGAATCAGAATCTACAACATAGCACAGTATGAGCTATAAAAAGAGGAACAGGGAGAGGTTGCCTGGCATGGTGCATGGGAAGTGTATTGCGACACAAATAGAAAGAGACCGCTTTTAAAGTATTGGTTATAGACCAGCTCAGTAGGTACACCGTGTGCTCATCAGGTTACTATTATAAGGATAAGCAGAACTATGAAGCATAAAACAATGTCAACGGTGGCATTAATTTATATAAGGGGTTAAGGCACACAATATGCATATAAGATAAAAATGGAAAGAGAGCATTAACAGGAAACCTCTCAGCATGGGTGAGCAGAGGGTTTCTGCAAGTGGATCAGGTGGAAAAACTGCAGAAGCATCCCACAGTGGAGATAGTCTAGAGTAGAGGGGGGGAAAGAGACGACGTTAGGTTGCCTTATATAATTATGGTTATTGTGTTGAACAGTGTTGTCACAACCATCAGCACCTGGAGACAAAGGTCCTACTATACGGGAGACAACAGACACAGGTTAGTAAACAGAACATCAATCATACACAAGAAAATACTTTACATGCATAACTCGGTGTTTCAACGATTCACTGCCAAATTATCTTAACATCAGTCTCATTACACTATGGCATGCCACAGGCTATCCAGGGTAAGGGGTTGTGGGGGTTAACCCCCTCTGGATTACGAACCCGGATTACAGTCAGGAGAGAAACTTGGATACAAACCCTGGTCATTTTAGGCATCCTGAGAGAATGACAAAAAATGTCATCAACAACAAAGCATAGTACGAGATGGAGAGAGAGGATGAGGTAGAAGGAGAGGTTGCCCGGCATGGTGGATGGGAAGTATATTGGGACAAGGGCTGGATCTTGATGCATTATTCCTAACTATAGGATGGAACTCAATAGGGAAGGAATTTAAGAGAAATGTTATTAGTCGAGACTTAAAGAAGGAATGGGTGTCCGCTTCTTGGTCGGAGATAGAAGGTGGAGGAGGGGGCCTCTTGCACTCTGGGAATGAAGGGCTCTTGGTGGCCAGCAGGGGTTAATTAATTGAGGTCATTTGGAGCTAGGCCATTTAGAGCTTTGTGTTTTAGAAGGAACACTTTGAAGCCAGTCCCACTTTTGATGTGTAGAAGCAAGTACAGGTGAGATATGTTCATAGATGTGTTCAAAAGTGTCTCTTTCACATCACTTACACACACACACACACACACACACACACACACACACACACACACACACACACTTACATACACACACACACACACACACACACACACACACACACACACACACACACACACACACACCTGGATAGGAGAGCATTTTCAGTTGCAAAGTATTATGTGTGAATTAGGTTTTATGTTTATTAAGGGATAGGATTTTTCTGCGAATTAGTTGATAGAGAGGTCTTGGACAATAGTTATAGCAAGATCTTTGACGCTTGTGTTGGGTCTTGTTTACGGCCTACAATCAAAACCTCAGGTCCATCTGTGTTAAGGAGCAGGGAAATGCTTTGATATCTCAAAGGCAAGCTTCTATTTTGGGTACTTGTCATCTTTGGATAGCTGGATATCATCAGCATAGCCTTGAAAGATAATACCATGCTCCCTTATTACAGCACCTAAAGGTAGCATGTAACTGGAGCAGGAGTACAAGCACAGAGCCTTGAAGAACTCCATAACTTACCTTTGTATGACTGCAAGATTCATTGTGGACGTGTATGAGCTGAAGACGGTCAGAAAGGTAAGACCTGAGCCAGGTTAGGGTACACCCTTTGACACCAACATGGTTCAAGTCTCTGCAGTCAAATGCAATGATCATGAAGTGTCAAAGCCAACGCAAAGGCCCAGAAGAACCAGTATTGTTATCAGATTAAATGGGTAGATCATTCAGAACTTTTTTTGGGGCTTTTTTTATGCCTTTAATTGTACAAGACAGTGAAGTTATGACAGGAAGCGAGGCGGAGAAGAGGTGGGGAGAGGACAGGAAAACGACATCAGGCCAGACTTGAACCTGTGTCCCCACGGGCAATGAAGCTCCTAAAATGGGGGGCTTATTGCCTTGCGCCACAGTGCCCCCGATCATTCAGAACTTTGATATATCACTGTGTCTTTATTTTTAGAACAGGACACTGGGTCATGGTGGCCATGGTCTCTCTCTCACATCACAACACACACACACACACACACACACACACACACACACACACACACACACACGCGCGCAGTTATTGACCCACACATAGTCTATCAGCCCCTCCATCCATGTCCCACGACCTCTCCTCTCTGAGTGAGTTATTCACTATTCTGTAAAACACTGACACCCTATCCTCCTAGGAACTGAGCGTCTGTCAGTGAGTTCTTGAAAAGTCAATGTTGGTTATCTGCACTATCACAGATTACACACGGAGCCCAATCAGACTCGCGATAGCGAGTACAATAGTGGCCGAGGAGTAAAGGTAATGAAGTTATTCTGAAAACAGGCTCCATAGGGTTTTAATCATCGTCTGCTTATCTGTTTGATAGTTCCCCAGGGACTTACTGTGAGATGGAGACATGTCATGCTTAGTCTCTGTGTCTGAACAATATTCCCTCAGTTAAGTCAGTGTGACCGAAGACCTCATCCAGAGCCTTTATCTCTATGATAGACTTGCAGTAACCCCCTGTGATATTGTCCTGCTAATGGACTCCTGTGAAGAAGGAGAAGTGAATGAGTGGCCTCTTGTCATTATGGCTGAATGTCAAGCACAAACTCACTTGCATTAACAGTTGGCACGAGTGTGGTCAAATTCCTTAGAAGCAAGTCTCGCCACCTGGCAGCCATCTTGGCAGCTATTTCGGGCAAACAAGATCTGTCTTCTATCGAAATGATTGTGCAGAGACTCGTAACGCCACACAGAATGGTCGAAGGCTAAACAATACTTGACTTGCTTACTGAACATGTGCCGAAGTTGGCTGCTGAGCTGTATTGCTATATTAACAGTGGGAATAAATAGAACGTTCAGGTGAGACGAAGCGTCAGTTACACCTTTTCCAACAATGTGACAGGGCAGGTCTTCCAGTTGCATATCTGCCATCTTTTGCATTCTCTTCGTATAACAGACTCCCCATTCATTTCTTTTTCAGTAATATGTCTCTTCCTGGTAATGTGTGTGTGTGTGTGTGTGTGTGTGTGTGTGTGTGTGTGTGTGTGTGTGTGTCTGTGTCTGTGTCTGTGTCTGTGTCTGTGTCTGTGTCTGTGTCTGTGTCTGTGTCTGTGTGGTGCGTGTGTGCAGTGAAGTCTACCTACTGGAGAGCAGTGTAGTGGAACTCTGGTGTGCCTGAGAGAGCCACGTCATAGGCTGACTGGTCAGTGTGTGACTCACATGTTTTCTAAGGGTGTTGCTGGTGCTGGTGACGGCCATGCCCAGATTGAAATGGACATGTGGCTCCTGTGAAAGGCCACGTCAGGCAGCTCATACCCAGACAACCAGCCTCAGCCTCAGCCTCTCCTCTACATTAGGAAAGTTGAGCCTGTAGACAGCTCTGCTCCTTCTGTCTACATGATGTGCTCCACTCCCTCCCTCTAGCTCTATCTCACTCTCTCTCTCTTTGCTTTTCCCTCTCTCTCTCTCTCTCTCTCTCTCTCTCTATCTCTCTCTGCTTTTCTTTCTCTCTCGCTCTGCCTCATAGTCTGTCTGTTTTTATCTCTTTCTCTCTTCTGCTTTAGCCTCCTTCTTCCCTTCTCTACCTTTCTCTCCATTTCTCTCCACATGTCTTCCTCCTCAATTGCACAATCTCTCCTACCACCCCTTTCTCTCTCTCTTTCTCTCTCGGTCTCACACACACACACACACTCTCTCTCTCTCTCTCTCTCTCTCTCTCTCTCTCTCCCTTTCCCTGTTTCATTTTAAGATGAGAGTGAGGGGTGTCTGTCTCTCTGACTCTCGTACTTTTGTGAGGCCTGTTTGAGTGGTGAGTGTGTATGACTCACAACCTCTCTGTGGCAAAGGCAGAGTTCTCTCTGGTGCCACCTACCTCTCCCTTGTGCCAGCCTGGCATGACGCAGTAGGAAATACACGCTGCCGGTGGCCACAGATGGTGACCTTAACGGCAGCTGGTAAGGGTCATCACCTCACCGTAGCACTGGCAGGCTTCCAGTTCCACCGAGTCGGAAAGAGGGGGGAGAGAGCGGTAGGGAGAGTGAGAGCGAGGATGGGAGGGTGAACTCTCCTAGGGAGCATTGAGTTCACTGACAATCTTCGTTATTCTGAGCTGCGCATCTTGAAGCATCGTTGAGCAACAATCCAGGTAGCTAAGAGAAAGAGTGTTCAAAATGATTACTTACCGTAAACACTCTGCTGGAAGTTCAGCATTGCTGTGGAGACCAAGACAATCAGCCACCCTGTCTCTGCACTATTCACTAGCCTGTTGGCTCGTACCTCACACATATAAACATACCCCCATGTGGGCCTTCATGCCAATGGAAATGTGCTGTCTGAAAGAAGAATGGTTGGTGTTAGAGTAGAGAGTAGAGGATAGATATGAGAACAGGTCTGCTGAAGAGTGATTAAATAGGTGTAATATTAATTGAATGAGTGAGTGAGTGAGTCAGTGTGTGGTTAAACAGTGCAAGTCTGTCTTGCTCATTGTCTCACTGTTATGCGTCAGGAGACCAGACCTATTATAATTACGCACCAGAAATAGTGGAGATGAAATGAGCTTTGATGCTATGTGTAATCGTATGGAAATAAGTGTGGGTGCATTTTTGAGCATATGTGTGTGCGTGTGTGTGCGCGCATGTACCAGTGTGACATACTGGGTGTGTGTTTGGCAAGATGCAGTGGGTGTTTGCATGCTGACCATTGCGTCAGGCTCTTCCAGTCTGTCAGGTTCTGGCAGGGAGTCGCACCGCCAGCCAGAGAACAAGTCAGGGAACAATCTCACTCCATTCTGGCATGACAGACAGTCAGGCAGACTCACGGGAGATCATGCCTCTGCTGTCCTGCATGGTTCAGTTCTAAAACGTGTGTGTGTGTGTGTGTGTGTGTGTGTGTGTGTGTGTGTGTGTGTGTGTGTGTGTGTGTGTGTGTGTGTGCACTGCGTATGTTTGCTCATATGCTGGTGTGTTCTTGCGAGGGCGTAGTGGAAATAGTCATTTGTTGTGCTCAGCCGTCTGTCTGTCTGAAAGCTGCCGGTTTCTCTGACCAGCTATTTTTAATCACCCAGCCGGTCGCTCTTACTCCAACTCTTACTCCAACTCCATTGCCTAATTACACCATCATTCAACTTCAGTCTGATGTGCTGAGCAGCACTTGAAACCCTTACTGCTGCTCAATTTTAGCTTGGTGCAGACATATACACACTCTCTCAGTCTTTTTTTTTCTCTTCTTTCTCTCTCTATTTCTCTCTCTCTCTCTTGCTTACTCTCTCAGACAAACACACTCACTCACTTTCTATCTCTCTCTATCCTACACCCCCCAACCCCCCACCCTCCTGTTAGGAGAGTCTTCTGGGAAATTGGTGAGATAATGTAGTTCTCTGCAACAGAGGGTGGAATGGTGATGAGGCCTGACGCAGCGCTGTCGCTCTGTGTCTGTGTGAAGGGCAGGCCAGCTGTTGGGCTGGCAGTCCCAGATGGGACTGTGTGTGTGTGTGTGTGTGTGTGTGTGTGTGTGTGTGTGTGTGTGTGAGAGTATATGTGCGTGTTTTGTGTTTGGAAGAGACAGTGTGTGTGTGTGTGTCTGTCCTTCTTCCTGAAGGTTTTGCTACAAGAAGAAAGAACCTCCCGGGTAACTTTGATCTCATCATCCTTCTGATCCCATCAAACAAGCCCCTAAATACATCAGTATCTATAAGCCACTCAGCCAGCAGGAAATAGCTCTATGCTACAGTACCAACAGGCTTCTAAAACACTCTAAGGCAGTTTGATGTTTGTCTCCATATCTGTCATCTGCAATCTCATCAGATAATCAGGTGATGAGAGCGTCTATTCACTGTGGCCGCCCATGTTGGTCAGCAGAGGCCCCGTCAACGCCCCAAAGTCTCATGGGAATTTTTCCCATGATGCTTTACCACCTCCCTCATCCCTGAATAAGAATGTTGACCCGTTGGGTGGTGTTCAGAATGTGATCAAAACAGCTGAATCACCGCAGGTCACCAATGTTTCTGTAGCTGAGCAGTGAGGTACCGCAGGAGACTGCAATCTCATCATATGATCAGGTGATGAGAGCCACCTGTTCAACCAGCAACCAGGTCAACTTATGGCAAGCTTGGCTCTTGTATTTATGAGGAGGTGAATGATCCACATGATTAGTCAGCATCCTCCCTGTCTGACTGTCTGTGAGTGTGATGCTAAAAGGTTATGGCGAGCTTCTGTTGAAACGAATTTCGCTTCGCTCCTATACAGGTCACATGGGGGTAAAATGTGCTCGGCACAAAAGAAAAGTGGAGTGAAGCAGAGAGGAAGTTGGCATATTCTCAATGCTATGGAAATGGGAACCAAGATAAATGAGAAGTGTGCAATGCATAACGTTCTCTAGAGGGGCGGGAGTTGTCTTCAGTTTCTCCAGTATCATGTAAGGGCTCAGATACACATACGCGTTTTTGTAAAAACGGGACGCGAGCAAATGCATTGATTCCTATGGTACGGCGCGTTTAAAGCGTGCGCCCCTTCTCCACCACGCGTTGCGTCTTTGAAGCGTTTTTTAGGTGCGCTTAAAAGTTGAACTATTCTCAACTTTCCAGCGCAAGGCAGGGAAGCGCACCGCTTCTGTTTTGGCCGCCGCACTTTGCCAAGGCGTTACTGAAACGTTTCTGCCTGAAAAAAGACGCGTATGTGTATCTGAGCCCTAACCTTGTCAGAGGCTGAGCCTTTAGAATTGTGAGGAGGCGAGAGATCAATAGCTTTATCAGCGTCCTCCCTGTCTGTCTGTCAAGCGTAGTGCTGAGAGATTTAGAGTCCAGTGTGATGTGAGCAGTTGTGAGGGAGGGGACTGGCGCTCTAGGCAAGGGTCTTTGGAGGGAAGATAAGGAGAGATAACTCTAAGGGCAGTTATTTCAGTGAGTGAGTGAGTCAGACTGACGAATTGATAACATTTGTGTAAACAGCAGGGTGTTGGTTCACTAACAAGGACAGCGTGTGTGTGTGTGTGTGTGTGTGTGTGTGTGTGTGTGTGTGTGTTTGTCTGTGTGTGTGTCTGTGTGTTTATCTGTGTCTGTGTTGGGGGGGGGTCAGACATAGAGGGTGGGTTGTTGTTGCTTTGCAACCTTCAGAAACAGACAACATAATCTGTCATGTAAAGAAAAAATATTTGTATCAGCCACAAATAATGGCTGAATTGAGTTCATGTAGAAGCCCAGTAAAATATAAGCACTAAGCTATTTGCTAATTTGCTATTTGCAGTCATAATGGAAATAGATTTTTTAAATGTTAGCCCTGGCTGCAGGCTAGTAATAACATCCCATTTAAGTTATTGTTTTGTTATTTGTATTATTATATTAATATATATATAATCAACATTTCTCATTTGTATGAAGTGGTTACAAAATCAAATGCTTTCTTCTCACAGGTTCATCAGTAAGTACCTTCAGATGTGACGTTGTTCTGTGTTTGTTCCTGTCTTTTTGCCACTGCCTAATGTTCTACTGACCGAAAACATGCCAAATGTCCATAATAAAAGCAAATGACCTGTGCACTGTAAACGGACCTGTTCCACAGCACTGCTCACACACACGTGTGTATGGTGTCACTGCCACAGAGGAATGCCTTGACTTTGGAGATGTTTGTGTATGATGCGCATTTGGACATTTACTGTGGCAGGTGTTTTTTTTAGCAAACAGAACAGTGCATGTTTTCTAGTGAAAGACTGACGTGTCTTTAAGGCAATGAGATTTACTAAATGCCCCTCACTCCCCCCCCTTCCCAGACAAGTGGGGGTATTGGGGAAACATAATTAGTATTAGGAGTGTAACTGTAACTGCCATGCCTTCTAATTGTCTGTTGGTTTGTTAGTTCTCTCCCACCTGCCCCCCTTCTACCTCACCTTTCTATTCAAATGGAGAGGATATCAGACGAGTACTAAAACCACATGTCTCAAGCGCAAGCGCTGCCAAGGTACTGTACACCTTTTAACCTCGACCCTCGCCTCCTTCCTCGGCCTTCCTCATCTTGTTCTCCGCTGCTCCTCGTAGAACCCCAGCTTCTGATTTTCCTCCCTGGTGGGCTCAACTGCTGTAGACCTCTCCCTGGTTAGATACCTCAAACCCCTGCAGTTAGCCTAGAGGCCCCAATAGACTGCCTTGTTCCTGTAGAAGCAGGCTGCGGCAAACCTCCTGAACCTGGAACATCAGACCCAGTTTGAGTTGACCCGCTGAGCACTCACAGTTCATTACTGTCACTGTCATCGCCCACAGTTCACTGGGGTGTGTGCCAGGTCAGCCATACTTATGCAGCGTAGTGTCCCCAGCTACTGAAAGAACCAAAGGATCCGAGCCGCCTAAATGTCCCGATTTTCCCATAGCTAGATATAGAACAGGCCACGTGCACACACTCTCTCTCTCTCAAACACACACACACACACACACACACACACACACACACACACACACACACACACACACACACACACACACACACACACACACACACACACACACACACAAACCAACACACCAACACTCTAACTCCAGCCTCTCACTACTTCAGGGTCGGAACAAAGAGTCTATTCACAAACACCCATGTTAGTCAGCAGAGTTCCTGTAACTGTCCCAAAGGCTCATGGGAGTGTTCCCCTGTCATTTTTACGGCCTCACTCCAAAAAAATGATGACCTGCTCGAGAAGCCCTTCCAAGGGGTGGTGTTCAGACTGTGATACAAACAGCTGATCATCACTCTCAGATCGGCAGATTCGTAAGCAGCATCCGCTCACCATAGGTCACCATTGTCACGATGTTCCAAAATTCTTCTGACAGAATTCCATTGCTAGGATTCTTAACAAACCCCATAGAGGGTGCCTGTGTAATTGCCACATTTTAGTCCCCACTCCACCCCCCATGCCAGCCTGTCAGACAATGAGTCCCTCATCCTGGCGAGCCTGAATAGGCTTCTGGCATTAATTGGAGTAACTCAGTTTGCCCTGATTTAGTGGGGTAATTCTCTACGCTCAAACAAAGCGCAGCTTCTCTCTCTTTGCTCCCTGGGGCCCTGTAAGAAAAGTCCACTCTAAACCTCGAGACTGCTCAACTTCCTGGGTGCTTTGATCCTCTGCTCCTGTCATACTCCAATCAGCTTCTCTCCAGCCGCCTGTGGGAACACCTTTAAAGCATTTCACCTGTGTCCATAACAAGCATTTTCTAAGAGGACTCCTTTTGGCAAATGCTTTAAATGTGTTCTGGGGCTGACGTGTGCTCTGTATGTAAAATGGGATGGTCTAAGTTTGTTGTAATTTCCACCAGGGCTCTGTTAGGGCATGTGTCCATATAGCGTTGCTCTCTGGCAGCAGAGTGCTGGGGAGTAACAGTAACAACCCCACCGCCATCCTGAAAAGATCTGAGATTTCAGCCGGAATAGCTTTGAGCGGTTATACAAGAAAAGGCACGAGAGCTCTGCTAAAAGAGACTGGGTGCAGCCCCAGCTCCTGTCGCTGGCCGCATACGCTCTCTTCTCACTGGTGACAATAGAGAGAGAGATGCTGGCGCTCAGAACATAAACGCTACGTGGACACTTAGCCTTAGTATGTGTAATGTAGGTCCACCCAGATAATAGTGGACTCTGGCGCTGACCCAGAGGCCATCCAGATAATTGCGGACTCTGGCACTGACTCAGATTTGGCCTTGGGTCTGGCACGGATGTGTGGACCAGAATCCACAGAGTCTCTGGGTTACAGGCAGCTAATAGAACCGTCCACTCCATCTTAAGGACATCCTGTTTTACAGAACCCTCAGAATCATAGTGAGGTCCTGTGTGGAGGCTGACTCTTGAAGCAGGGGGCGGTCCCCGTCTGGTGAGGGTCTACAGGACTTGGGACCGACCCGGTCCACAGTCAGTAGCTGTCAGAGGGGCTGGTGGTCTTTCTCCCTGTCACTTGTGCCTTACCCTCCTTCTCCCCTGATCAACTCTTCTTAACTGGAAGAGTTGTAAGAGCCTCCTCTGGCTTGTAGATTCTACCATAGAAATGTGCTTAATTTTGTGAAGCATGGGTTTGTTTTGTGTGTTTGTTTTTTTGCTTCCCTTTGTTATTTGATTCTATTGTGTGATGCACATGACAAATTAAATTGACACTGATTAAACTGGGGGACCCTTTAAATCCTACTCATACCAGCTTAGGTGCTATGACCCTGTATGATCACGGTCAGTACAGTAAGCTGCCTTAAAATGATGGATTGTAAATGATGGATTGTGATGCTAATATTGCTCTATGTATAGCTAACTCACTATGATGGATCCTCAATGAGAATGAGCCCGTTACCCTTTTAGAAGTGAACAAACCAGCCTGGGATTGTCCTCCAAATCACACCACCTTTCTCCACACCCACCTCAAGCAGGATGGGGGGTGGGTAGTTCTGGCAAGGGGTCTAAACAATTCTAATCTAGAATTCGAAGGAGTAGAACGAGCTTAAGCTACATTCTTCCTACGCGTTCTACTGCCTCTTATTCTAGGGGTCTAACCCGTGTGAGAGGACAGATCCAGCACAGATGAGTGACCTCACCTCTGCAGATCAGATTAGCAATGACAGGACCATCATGCTCAGATCATATGACTCGCAAAGTAGCATTCCACAACAGAGACAGAGTGAGAGAAAGAAAGAGTGAGAGAGAAGGAGGGAGAGAAAGAGAGGGAGAGAAAGAGAAAGATGTCAGGAGGAGAGACCAAACGGGGAACACAGTATGCCATTTTGGTAGACTCATAGGACATACTATCCTATTTAAAGGAACTGTCCACCTGTCCAAGGAATCTTTCCATCCAGCAAAGAAATATGAATATATATTTATGATAAATTATCAATGAAATCCTTATAGACATAAGTCAGTAAACTTGGCACAGCAATTCATCAAAAGAATTGTATTTAGTGCTGTGGTCCGACAGTCACATGACTGCTCCTGGCCTTCCTTTTGATCCATGTGGATGTGGAGAGGGGGGCCGAGTGTTTAATCCTGGCTGTCCATGCCTCTCGTCCTGTGATCTCACACATTCCTCCTGAGTCACAGGACGTCACATGGCCGCCCCCACGACCACCAAATTCACTTTCATTTACTGTTCATGTCTTCCTGCTTTCCAAGAGAGTGTGTGAAACCGTGTGTGCTTGCTTTCGCCTCTACAGATGGTTTGTTTTATCAACACACGCTATTTCTGTGTGTGAGTGTGCTTGTGTGTGCGTGTGTGCGTGTGTGTGTGTGAGATACTCGGAGAAGGAGGGGGTAGGCAGCTTTACACATAAGATATTTCAGTTCCTGCCCTTAGTTGAGCCTCATCCTGGCTTCCTGAGCATGTCCAGCAACTTATCACTTTCTCTGAAGGTGAAAACGAGAAGTATGTGCGCACTTCCGATAAAGTGCTGATGGATTATTAGCGCAAAAGCACCAAGAATAAGCACTGTCTGCATACTGTTCAATACTCCCCCATTCAGATTGCTCGTTGCAGCATTTCGATCCAGCATCCATGACTGATTAAGACATTGCTACAAACAGTCTGTTTCACCGTGGGAGCACTGAGCAATGTGGGGGTTGACATCTTTCCCAAGGTGAATTGAAGGTCATGTGAAATGCCCGGAAGGCCAGGCAGGGGCAGTTTGAACTGAAATATGAAGACAGCGTGTCAACGCTCTCCCTGTAGATGGAACGCTGTTTCCATATGCTACCATGTTGTTTCTCGTCTTGTCTTGTCCCTGTCCCTGTCCCCGTGTGTGTCCTGTATCAGTCCACTCTGAGCAGTGTCACCCATGTGATTATCTTGCATGCTATGTTATATTGTCTTTTCAGTAGGATCTATCATGGATTTTAAACTCACAATTAGTGCTGTTTTCCCTTTCTTCTCCCTCTTTCTCTACTTTTCCTCTTCCTCCCTCTCCACCTCTCTCTGTTTCTCCCTCATGTCTTTCATATCCTCTGTCCTCTTGCTGTCTCCCTCCACATTCATCCTAGTCCCCTTCCTTTTTTCTGTCTTTATCTTTCTCTATCCCTCTCTCCCTCCATCTCTCTATCCCTCTCACTCTCTATCTATCTATCTCTCTCTCTCTCTGTCTGTCTGTCTCTCTCTCTCTCTCTCTCTCTCTCTGGCTTTGTAGCCATTCACAGTCTGAAGCTGAGCAGGAGTCATGTTGACTGGCACTGTGTGGATGAGGTGTACCTGTACAGTGATGCTACTACCTCAAAGATCGCCCGCACGGTCACACAGAAACTAGGCTTCTCCAAAGGTCAGTGTTCACACACTCTCACATACACCATGTTGTTTTTACCCCACCCCTCTCTCATACCGCACCACCTGAATTATGAGCACCAATCCTATATTTATGCCAGCCCTCTGCCAACACACTGGCAAAGCCCTAATTGGGGACAGTTAACGAGAGGTTTTTTTAGTTTCTGTATATTCTGCAGCTGATGGTAAGAGAAATGGCTCCATTACCTCAGGGGAATTCAAATCTGCCCAAGTTGGAACAGACTCCGCCGCTTTTCAGTAAAGTACCAGGAGCCAAGGCGCAAAATAAACAAACCAAAATAGATGAATAAGCAGCTCATGTGGGCTGCTATAAAGCTCTCTGGCAGTGGCAGTGTGATTGGAAATGCGCCTCATGGTAGAGCGTGATTTAGGAGAGGCACCATCATTCTGGTCCCACAATTCCCCCTTTTGGGCTCAGCTCATCAGGGCTCATTCATCAGACCTTGATTACTTTCTTCATGCATCATTTTTATGAACAAAAACCATCAGTCACAAATATAGCAGTGCATTGGTAGTCAGGATGTGGTATATATGGGCAAATTAAAGACTAAGCCTAACCGTAACATCACAAGAGAAGAAAATTACCCTTTTTTGGTTTCTTTTCCAAGCATCAGTTTGGTAACAAAAATATCCCAAATTAATTAAAGACGTTTAAAATCGGGAGGCGTAAGAAAATACATTTCTGCATTAAAATTACATTCACCTTAAACAATTTTCCTCCCTCTTCCCTCTCTCTTTCTCTCTCTCCCTCTACTATTTCCTCGCAATCTCTCCTTCTCCATGTCACTTCGCCTTCGTCTCTCTCTTCTCTCTCCCCCCAGCCTCCAGCAGTGGCACGCGGCTGCACCGAGGGTACGTCGAGGAGGCCTCTCTGGAGGACAAGCCCCCCCAGACGACGCACATCGTCTTCGTGGTCCACGGCATTGGACAGAAGATGGACCAGGGACGCATCATCCGCAACACGCGCATGTAAGCACCCAAACATCTCATGGCTGCCAATGCAGCAGTGCGTGAGGTTGGCACTGTCCAACAGTTTGAATACTTAAAGTGGTCCTGCACTTGACTATGTCAGGGAACTATTTATCGTGGTTGAATGACCCCTTATTAGGTTACTTTTGCAAATGGTTGTGACCATTCCCGTGTGGTTGTGTTGTGCTGCTTGGCAAACACACCCTTTTATGGGAGACCACTGGCAGCAGATGAAGAACGTGTCCTTAAGGCAGTGAGATTTACCAATCCCCCCTCGACCAGTGGGGGTATTGGGGTAACAGAATGACAGTGTTAGGAGTGTAACTGTAACTTCCATGCCTTCTAATTATCTGTTGGTTTGTTAGTTCTCTCCCACCTGCCCTCCTTCTACCTCACCTTTCTTTTTTTGTTTTTTACTTTATTTTTAAAGAAACAAAGAAACAGTGAGACATACATATATACATAAAAACATGGAAACAGAAGGTTGGTCACCTATACATGTATACTGCTGTCTACCTCACCTTTCTATTCAAATGGAGAGGAGATCAGAGGGCCATTGCCCTCCGGTTACTAATATACGCTGCTTGATGTTGTGCTACACTGATACACTCCCTTTTATGGGTGAGCACTGGCATCATATGAAGAACACTCTGTCAGATATATCACTTTGGGTTGGACCAGCCATTTAAGGCTTAAATATTTCCCGCCAACCACATTTGCCAGATTTGACCTGCTGTCGGAGTTGTTTTGGGAATTTCTGGTATTTGATATGCAGTGTTGGGGAGTAGTGAACTACATGAGATTAAACTAGTAGTTTAACTACATGAGATTAAACTAGTAGTTTAACTACATTTTGCAGTTGCTTACTGGTAGTTCAACTAAATTTATATTGGCATAGTTATTCAAGTATTTCAATTAAATGTTTTGCTATTTTTGTGCAGTTTACTAGTGAAACTAAAAAAATGGAATCGAGTGATTAAAAAAAAAAAAAAATGTATTCTGCTATTGCTACCTACTATAATGGAACCCCCTATGACCACCCACGCCCCTTTTTCTTTCATCCTGTCCACTGTGAAGACATGCCTGCCCGCGCCAGTCCGCCACCATTATACACCTGACCTTTATGTAGCACATGTGCAGTGCACGTTGTTACAGGCTATTTTCAAACCTAACTGACTAATCCTGCTTGGTGCGTAGGAAGGCAGGTGCCTGACTGATGGAAGTTGTATGCGAAACCAAAGCTGACATTCCATTCACATTCCCATGAATGGGGGGGGGGGGGGGGGTTCTGTTTTTTTCCCCCCTGTTTGTGTTCCTGCAGTTGTTTGCACACATGTGTGGATGTGTGTTTGTCTCTGTGCTCGCGTACCTGTGTGCGTGCGTGTTTTTGTGCAAGAATATGATTGTGAGTGCGTGTGCATGTGTGTGAGTGTTTTGTTCAGGTTGAACCCCACCTGTAGCTCCCCTCTGCCTCTCCTTCCCTGTTGTGTTGATTCATCTTGTGGCTTTCTCCAAAGCTGACCTTTTCAAATGGAGTCTTTCAGAGGGGACATAAGTGCCTTGTTTACTTGGAGCAATCCAGAAGGCTCTCTCTGCACTGTAATAACAGGGCCCTTTTTCTTTTCTTGTCTCTCTCTCTTTCTCTCTCTCTCTCTCTCTCTCTCTCTCTCACACACACACACACATTCTCTCTCTCTCTCTCTCTCTCTCTCTCTCTCTCTCTTTTTTTTCTCTATTTCTTTTTTCTCTATTTCTGAGACATGCAACCTGTAATCTCTAAACAAGACTGGACATGTTTTCACTTATAATATATTAGTGGGTCATTAGCCCCCCCCCCAATTGACCCCAGTCTGTTTGTGCCAGTGTTATGACAAGTGGGGGGGGGGGGGGGGGGGGGGGCAGGAATGCCAGGACAACTCTACGGTGTCTCAAGAGGGACACCTTACACCAGCATGCCAATTCACGTCAACTCATGTAATGTCATGTTATGTCATGTCATGTGACAGCTTAAGTAAACGTTAAGGTCAGGAATGTGAGAAGAAAAAGTGCGCTTGCGTGTGTGTTTATGTGTGAGTGTGAGTGTGAGTGTGAGTGTGAGTGTGAGTGTGTGGTGTGGTGTGGTGTGGTGTGGTGACTCCCAGGTGACAGGCGTAACTGGGCTTTAGTGTCTGCTAGGGGCTTAACACACTAAGAAGGTAAAGCAGTCCAAACCAGAGCAGATGGAGGCCTCCCATTCAAGGAACCCAGATTAATTTGGCCACGCAACAGTGAGGGAAATATCCTTAGCCAGCATTCAGGCAGCCTGTCAAGGAAGGACTTTTAACATGTCTTCAGCAGTCAACACCTGGCAACAATGTTTGCTCACTTTATTACAATGATGGAATTTTAATCTGAAGCCTGCCTTTCATATCAAAGTGTAAGAAAACCTAGCACATAGTTCTTGATGAAAATGTCCAAAGTGAATAGCGTTAATGTGGAAAAAAGAATGTGTGAGGACCCACTGAACCTGTTCTTCATTGTGTCTTTCTTTTACTTTCTCCGATGTCCTCTTCTTCCTTCTCTCCACCCCTCTTTTCCTTCTTGTATCTTCACCTATCCTATCCACGCCACTTCCCGTTCCGGACCGCCTTCCTGTATCATCTCTCTCAGAACAAACGTATTGTTGTCTAGGACACATCTTCCATTCTAGACCACACTCTCCCTTCCTGTAAATCGCCCTCTCTGTCAAACACCAACCAACCCCCAGTCCATTATGCATCTCTCTCTCTCTCTCTCTTTCTCTCTCTCTCTCTCTCTCTCTCTGGTAATTGCATGCTTAGTCACTCCTGGCCTTTTAAGTATACCTTATCCTCCAGCTCCTGTCCTCTAATTTTCAGTCATCATCTGTCTCCCACCATAGATTTTTCCCTCCATTAATTCATGATGAAGTGCCTTCTCTGCAAGATCATAGAGCGAAACAGCTTAACCTAGTCTCAGAGTAATGGAGAATCTCAGGGTCTCGCTTTCAGTCCAACTAACTATGATGGCTCATACAATACAATAGATTGCAGGACCACTATTGTCCTGAAACATAATACCATATTCAGGAATTTAGGTGTTAGGTGTTATTTGACACACTTGTAAGAGTCTCATATACTTTACTTTATGTTAGTTGTACTTTCAAATGAAAATAAACTTGATGCAAGACCTACGGCGCATTTGTGCTTTAAAAAGAAGTTTAGAAAGACTTAAGGGTCGGCAGGACTGAGCACACTGATCACCTGGAGGTCACACCTACCTTCAGGCTAAATTTAGGCCTCCATATTGGCGATCAGCCAGCGGCTAAAAATGCATCCGGTCTATGAATGTGTGTGTCTGTGTGTAAGTGAGGCTGAGCTCTGGAGTGTGTCAAGTGTGGAGGATTAGAGCTCACACAGAGGTCAAGGTGGTTCAACTGTTGTTATGCCTCTCTGGTTGTGAGTGTGTCCCACACAACTGGTACCAGATGTGGATGTGTGTGCATAAGTGCATACGTCTGTGTGATTGTGTTTGTTGTGTGTGTGTGTGTGTGTGTGTGTGTGTGTGTGTGTGTGTGTGTGTGTGTGTGTGTGTGTGTGTGTGTGTGTGTGTGTGTGTCTGTGTGTGTGTCTGTGTGTTTGCATGCATGGAGAAAAATCGAAGGTCGGTGAAGAGTGAAATAGCCTGTGTGTGTAAATTAAATAAAACCATCTGCTGAGCCCAAAGCAAACACACACTGTCTCACACAAGTGCGCACACGCACAAACACACACACAATTGCAGCAGGATTTTCCAGTTTTGCTGGAAAATTGTATTTAAAAACATTAAATTACAATCTTGACTGTTAAAATGTATGGTAATAACGCTCATACATAATGTGGCTCTACCGTAGACTATCCCTTAACAGGAAATTTGTGTTTTAATAGCAAAGTAGTGGCAGTGATGACGGTGCTCCACGGTTATGGGGGGTTAACTGTGCCAGAAAGAGGGGCTTCACTCTGCAGAATTAAATTAAGAAAAAAAGAATTAAGTCATCTTGAGGGGGTGAGAGTGGCGCGGCTATTGACCATTGCAAGCTGCAAAGGCGCATTGGATAAGATTGATTTTAAGTCGGCAGCAGAGGACTTGACCGCAGTGAAAAACGGAGAAAATTAATTGTAATTAATTTTAGCCCCTATAGGCTACATTGAATCGTTTTTTTTTTTTTTTGTTATATATATATATCGTTATCATTACTGTTTCACATGTCAAACTGATTTGAGGTTGTTGTCAGTCAACCTAGGTGTACATTATATTTGCGTTTGTAACATGGACTTACATTAAAACCCTGCGTAACGGAGTCAGACAGCAGATGGAGGCCAAAGATAAGAAATCTATTTGTGCTGAAAACAGCAAAAACTGGCCCCGTAATCAATTAGTTAGTTATTAACTCCTATCAGTCATCTCATTATCACATTAGAGTCACTTAGAGGAAAGTAAGAAATAACACCATCAGGATACAAAGTACCCAACCGAGTCATTTCATCTTCACTGGTTTGTCCTTTAAAGTAATTCATTGCTGTAAAAAAATATAGTTCTGTTTTTGTTTTCTATTGAATTAAGGTGAATGCCTGATTGAAAATAATTTATGGTGGACTACATCAATGTATTCTCTCAGTGGATTTGTAATGTATGTGTGTAGAGGGTATTTTTACACATGCATTAATATTGTGTACGTGTGTGTGTTTGTGTGTGTAGGATGAGGGAAGCAGTACGTAAGATGGAGGAGAAACACTTTGCAGAGCACACAGAGGAGCATGTGGAGTTTCTGCCTGTGGAGTGGCGCTCTAAACTAGCACTCGATGGAGGTGGGTATAAACTCCCAAATACCGCACACACACACACACACGCACACACACACGCACGGACGGTATATGCACACATGCGCATACTCGACATTAGGGTTCCACAATACCACTCTTTTCAGACTGAGCACAAATACAATAAGTACTTCAGAATTTGCCTATACCAGTGTTCAAAATTCCTCTTGTTCAACCAGTAGTCAAATCTGATGAAACATGACTTAAAAAACAGCTGGCCACACCCTTAAGCCATGTGCCATGGTGTCATGAAGTGGTATCAGTGTGTGGAATCACAGAAAATGTATGAGTATATGAGCACATCATCGCCTTACACCCAGTACTGGTATCGTTGCATCCTATCTTGACATACACTGATGCGCGCACACACACACACACACACACACATACAGTGCTCACAGCGGTGAACACACAACCACATGCTTGCATACTTGGCCACAACACACACACACACACACACACACACAAACACACACTCACTCATACCCACACACCGTCATACCCACATGTACATAACATTTGGTACTCCCTAATTAAGAATGTATGTACATTTTGATGTTAGTTTTGTACCATAGATACATAGACCTCAGTCAGGAAGATGGTGTCCAATCAGGGTACAGGTTTTCTTCAGCTGTGCACAGCAGGACAGTGGCAAGATTCACAAAAATAAGCTCAAAGCGCCTCTAGCGTCTGGCCTCTCTGTCTAGACACAGGACAAGTCTGACTGAATGCTCGATCAGTGGACAAGAGAGGAGTGTTCATCACAGGGCACCTGAGTCCAGCTCTACCCAGTGGCATTCTTGTGCTGTAGGACAGATAGCAAGTGACGCAGGATGTGCACTCAAGCGTCACAATGACACTTAGACCTTAGAGACACGAAGTTCCCAAACATGCCATCCTCCTTATCACTTAGAACACGGGCACCAATGGCACATTCAGGCAGACATGGTACAACACATTGATATCTGCTTAACACTACTTTAAGGAAACATCAAGGCACATGTATGTCATCGTAAGACATTAATGTTTCGGAATCATAAGGCATTAGTTCTGATTGGGATCTCAGGCAATTTGCTGCTCTGTTATTGTAACGTGTGTGTGTGTGTGTGGGGGTGGGTGGGCGGGCGGGCGGGCGGGTGGGTGGGTGTGTGGGTGTTGTGTCTTGTCAATGTGCTGCTCTGTTATTGTAACGTGTGTGTGTGTGATCTCTGTCAATGTGCTGCTGTGTTATTGTATTGTGTGTGTGAGTGTGTTGTGTCTTGTCAATATGCCTCTGTGTTATTGTAACTTTTGTGTGTGTGATCTCTATCAATGTGCTGTCCTGTTATTGATACGTGTGTGTGTGTGTGTGTGTGTGTGATCTCTGTCAATGTGCTGCTGTGTTATTTTAACATTTGTGTGGGTGTGTGTGTGTGTTGTGTCTTGTCAATGTGCCTCTGTGTTATTGTAACTTGTGTGTGTGATCTCTGTCAATGTGTTATCCTGTTATTGTTATGTGTGTGTGTGTGTGTGTGTGTGTGTGTGTGTGTGTGTGTGTGTGATCTCTGTCAATGTGCTGCTGTGTTATTGGAAAGTGTGTGTGTGTGTTCTGTCTTGCAGACACAGTGGACTCAATCACGCCTGATAAGGTGCGAGGCCTCAGAGATCTACTCAACAGCAGTGCCATGGACATCATGTACTACACCAGCCCGCTGTACAGGGACGAGGTTAGACACACACACACACACACAAACACACACACACACACAATCACCAGCAATTTGTACAGGGACGTGGTGAGACACACGCACACGCACACTCACCCACACTCTTTTTTTGGTTATATACTGTATATTCTCTCTCACACACACACACACACACACACACACACTACACCAGCCCTCTATACTGGTGGTATCTAAAAGAAATAGAAGTTGACGGTTCTGTGTTCTCCCTCTGTAGATCACAAAGGGCCTGACTCAGGAGCTGAACCGTCTGTATACGCTGTTCTGCTCGCGGAACCCTGAGTTTGAGGAGAAGGGCGGGAAGGTGTCGATCGTTTCACACTCGCTGGGCTGCGTGATCGCCTACGACATCATGACGGGCTGGGACCCCGTACGCTTCATCCAGCAGGAGCAGCAGGAGACGGAGCAGGAGGACCTGCACTGGATGAGCTACGAGGAGCGCCACCTCCTGGAACAGCTGCACATCACACGCCAGAGGTCAGGACTCTTACACACACACACTCACTCTCACTCTCACACACACACTCACTCACTCACTCACTCACTCACTCACTCACTCACTCACTCACTCACTGGTTGCAGAATTTTCACCAACATGTTGACAGTTGTAGCACATTTATTATCTTTACATAAAAGATTAAGTAGCTAGTTTGAATCTTTTGTGTATAGTCTGATGATGGATTAAAGTCAGCTAAATGATAACACAACATGCGTGTCCTTGAGTCTGTTCCACTTCTGAATGTTTTTTTGGGACCTGCTCTTCCCAGGTTACGGGAGCTGGAGGATCAGCTGCAGGGGCTAGAGGCCACGAAACCTCACGACCCTCCCACTTTGATGTTCAAGGTAGGTCACACACACACACACACACACACACACACACACACAAACACACATCGGATCTATTACATACATTCAGATGCAGTTTAAAAAACTGTTTTTGACGCTGAGTGTTGTGCAGTTACAGTGAGGGCACAGTTCACACACACCACAGCCATGGTCATGGTTATGGTTATGGTTATGGTATTTATACATTACCAGTCAAAAGTTTGGTCACACCTTTAATTTCTTTGAGTGGTTTTTTCTTTACTTTTATTATTTTCTACATTGTAGATTAATACTGAAGACATTTAAACAACGAAAGAACACATATGGAATGATGTACTAAACAAAAATAGTGTTATCTACCATGCAGAAAATAATAAAAGTAAAGAAAAAACTACACTGCATATAAGTACTCCTTTCTGGTATTTCACTGGCTGTCTTTTGTGTGTTTGTTCTCTCACTGGCTGTCTGTCATCTGCGTGTCTGTCCTCTCACTGTCTGTCTGTCATCTGCGTGTCTGTCCTCTCACCGTCTGTCTGTCTGTCTTCTGCGTGTCTGTCCTCACTGGCTGTCTGTCTTCTGCGTATCTGTCCTCTCACCGTCTGTCTGTCTGTCTTCTGCGTGTCTGTCCTCACTGGCTGTCTGTCTTCTGCGTATCTGTCCTCTCACTGTCTGTCTGTCTGTCTTCTGTGTGTCTGTCCTCTTACTGTCTTCTGCGTGTCTGTCCTCTCACTGTTTGTCCTCTCCTGGTCTGTCCTCCTGTGTGTCAGGTGGAGAATCTGTTCTGCATGGGCTCTCCCCTGGCCGTGTTCCTGGCGCTGCGGGGCATCCGGCCGGGCTCCAGTGGCATGCAGGACCACATCATGCCCAAGACCATCTGTCGACGCCTCTTCAACGTCTTCCACCCCACTGACCCCGTGGTGAGTCCCAAAGCACACACACACACACACGCACACATGCACAGACACAACTCTCCTTCGTCTGGTCATAAAAAGTCTGTCCAGGTCTTCATAGGATACAGGGAGACAGTCCAAGTTTAGACCGCGTGTGTGTATGTAGGATGGAATGAGATTACTGAGTGTTAAATGGTGTAACTTTGTCTTCATTTTGCATTTACTTGATTAGAGAGTGTGTGTGTGTGTGTGTGTGTGTGGAGAGGAAGAGATTAGTGAGCGTTAAATTATGTAGCACTTCCCTTCTCACTCACACTGTCTCTTTCTTTCTTTCTCTCTCTATTTCTTTCTCTCTGTCACTCACTCTCTCTTTCTCACTCTTTCTCTCTCTCACATTCATCCTTTGACTCTCTTTTTATCTCTGCCTCTCTCTCACTCATGTCACTCATTTATCTTGTCATCTCCTCTCTCTCTCTCTCTCTCTTTTCCCCTTAGGCGTATCGGCTGGAGCCACTCATCCTGAAGCACTACAACAACATAGCACCCGTCCAGATCCACTGGTGAGTGTTTGTGTGTGTGTGTGTGTGTGTGTGTGTGTGTGTGTATGTGTGTGTGCGTGGGTGCATGCGTGCGTGTGTGTGTCCTTGCATGCACGTGTTGTGTGTGTGTGTGTGTGTGTGTGAGTGTGTGTTCAGCCATTTCCCCTCTGAAAAACTGTTTAGTTTCGGGCCTAGAGAGTAAAGCTTCCTCTGTCGGCATTCTGGAATGTCAGCCTGAGAGTCAGGAGACGGCCGTAATTCAATCAGGACACTCAGTGGATGAGCCATGTCACAGGACTCGAAGAACTCGAAAAGCCAGACTCTTAAAGACACTGTCCCCCAGTTCTCAGTTATTTTTATTAGTCTTAGTACTCTGCCCCAGGTTTCTTACACCCAGTGACAACATCAGCAATTACAACCTGATGCTGCAGTGCGCAGTATTCATCCTGAACCTGTTAGTAATCACACAGCTTACTTGTTTTAGCACAGTTCAGCTCTTTACTGTCTATTTATACCCTCACCTCTGCACTCCTTACCAGGAAACTCAGCCTAAATCGTTCTCCTCAGTGTGTTTTCTAAACAAAGGAATGCACATCCTGACCCAATCAGAGTCTCCCATCTTGAATTACTCAAGACTTGATTGGGACCATCGGCTGTTTTAGTTTCCGGAAATAGTTTTCATAACATGGCGACGGTGACGTAATACAGAGCACGGGTGAGGCGGGCAGCGGTGACAAGTTTCTCACGGCGGGGTTATTTTGTGGTCCGCAGGTTCAACACTACCACTCCCACCCCTTATGACGAGATGCGCATCACCTTCCTCAACCCGAACAAGGACCCGTTGTCGGACACGGAGAGCATCCCGAGCCCCAGCACCTCACCGGTGATGCCCCGGCGCCACTATGGCGAGTCCATCACTAACCTGGGCAAGGCGGGCATTATGGGTAAGGCTTGGTCCCCACCAGTGGATTTTGTACAATAGATGACTTCAGGGTCAGTTATGGTTTAAAACCAGCTACTTAAAAAGCATGCGGAAACCGCTGCACACACCACCAAAGCCTGGTTGGCACTGATTAAAGGCTGGGAACTTGAGTCTTTTAGCAATGTATAGCCTAGCTGTCAATGTTGTGCTGTTTAAACTAAACACTTAAATACAATATAGTGTGTGTCTTGGATGGCTAGTGAGAACGATTCATGTGTGTTTCCGTCCTTCACTAAACCATATGCCATTAAAAGGAATTTAAAGTTGATACCAAAACTAGTTGCCCGTGTTGCTTTGTCTTAAAGCTTAACTGAGGAACCAATTAAGAGATTTTCTGCCAAGACAAATGAATGTTATGTAATAAATTGAGTAAGACTAACTAGAGGGTTTTAGGATTGGGTAAGAAGCTGTCATTTGTGTTGTCCTTAGGCTGTTGCCAAGGCAGACATTTAAACAGCCTACTCTACCTCACAGATGTCCTCACAGATGGACTTTCACCACTAGGTGTCCCCATGTCACAGCTTTGCTCTTGACCCAAGGAACAGAGCTTTTAACAGCTTTTCTGTTGTGTTTGTGTTCCTGTATGTTTTTATATGCAGATGTGCACGTGTACATGACGTGTGTTTTGTTTGGAAGGGTGGAAATGCATGAATCCAGAATGCATAAATGTTTTGTTTCTTACGTGTTTACCTCTGTTTACATGATGACAACCATTAGGTCCTGCTGTGTTTGATAAAATGTGTTCACGCATTAGTAAACCTTCACTGAGACCAGCAGCATCTCTCATTCTCCGCTTGAGAGGGTTCTGTAGCTTGTAGAGCTTCAGCACTGCAGTACCTCCACTGACTTTAATGGATTAATGCTGCCATCATGTGGAAGTCATTAGGAACTGCACCATAGACTGCTAAAATGCCATATCTAGAAAAGTATGACTATAGCAACTGTGGTGGCCTCGTATAGGTATAGACAGTTTGATACAGGAACTGAATTTGAACCAATCCCTTTCCTTGATAGCCAGAGCTGCAGGAGGTCAGACCCTGTATTGCAGCATTGCTGGACTTTTTTGACTGGATGACTACCGGTCTGTTCACGTTACTGGTTTCAGGAGATGGTCAATCAGTGGAGTTGCCAGTCTGTCTGTCCCTCTCTTTGTCTGTCTGTCTGTCTGTGGGACTAAAGCCTTGATGTGCTGGAATGCAGATTCCTCCCTTAAATCCACAGGGCACTGCATCTCCTTTGCTGCCCAGTGCTCAACTGTGTTATAGGTTCTGCTGTGTACACTTTGTGTTAAACTTGCATGTTACCCACAATATCTGGACGCTCTAGATTCTCTCTCGTTAAAGGGGACCTATTATTCGTTTCTGGTTTCCCCCTTGTCTTGACTGTGTGTTTTATAGCTTTTTGTGTAGTTTAACGATCTGCAGAGGTGCAAAGCCAAAGCAAAGTACACGCCAGAGGGAGTAACTCTCTCCCACAAGCAACACCTTTTCTCAACTGCCTGAAACACCTCGGTAGAACTCCAGCCTTTTCCTCCTGTTATACAATGACACAATCTTGTAGCACAATTCTTATTGCCCAATGAGAATGTTATTGGCCGTGGAACTGACCAATCAGAAAACACACTGGGCTCATGAGGGGCGGGTTGAAAACATGAGCTCTAACAAAGCGTTTCAGACAGTGGGTAAATAGAGATGGTCAGCAGGAGAAAAATGATGTGTTTTTGGATCATTGAAGCATATAAATCTAGACATAAAAGGTCAATTTACGAACACTGAAAATCCCTAGCTAGTGTCCACAGAAGAGTAGGGATTTGTTAGGGATTTTACACTCTTGGCCAGGGAACTAAAGCAGAGTAGTGTTGTGCTCCTGGGGACCTACACATTGGTTGCCTACCACTCCCAGTACTCCCAATTATCTCATTAGGATCTGTTTGGGAGAAGATCAGGTTCCCCGTAAGGCCCAGTACAAAAAAAACTCTGTTCTTTGAGCAAGTGCACACTCTGTGCTATGACCCCGTCCGTTTGCTCATGGCGTCTTGTGTCCTCTGTCCTGTGCTGAAGTGTGCGCTCACCTGTGTGTTCTCTCCTGTGCGGTCCCCACAGGCGCGGCCAGCATCGGTAAGGGCATCGGGGGCATGCTGTTCTCCCGCTTCTCACGCTCCAGCAGCCAGCCGGCGGGCATGGGCACAGATGCCACAGTCCTGGAGAGTGATGAGAAGAACCAGAGCCAGTCAGCATACGGCCTCTCCAGCATCTCCCAGTCCACCTCTACCATCATGGATACCACATGTGAGTAACACACACACACACACGAGCGCGTACCATACACAAGCATTAACACACACATATACACATAAACGCACACACACAGCCTCTCCAGGATTTCCTGGTCAACTTCTGTTATCATGGATACAACATGTCTGTCTGATACACACACAAAAACACATACATACATTCACACACACACAATTACACAACCACTCACACGTACACAGATCTACATGACCTCTCAAACCAGTTTTGACCCATCAGCTTCTGTAGTTCTGTATCTATATTGCCAGGTTGCTAAGCACTGGGGTACATCCATTTTTTAGTTGTTTTTTTCTTCTGTCGTACTCACTATTGGATGTTGTGTGTTTCAGTGGACCTGGAGCATCGAATTGACTTCGAGCTGCGCGAGGGCATGGTGGAGAGCCGATATTGGTCAGCAGTGACCTCGCACACAGCCTATTGGTCGAACCTCGACGTGGCGCTCTTCCTGCTAACGTTCATATACGAGCAGAGGCGGCCATCAGAGTCAACAGGAGAGCTCAGCCCTGATACTGTCTGACCGGGAGAGCACCCTGAAGCACTGTGGACACACACACACACACACACAAACACACACACACACACACACACACACACACACACACACGGCACTGTGGACTTTTTCACATATTCCCCTTACACACACACAAACAGCACTGTGAACCTATTCACACATACACACATACACACACACACACACACACACACTGCTTCTACTCATCTCTCACCACTATCATTCTCTGCCTCATTCAGCAGTCAGAATGGCTAAGTGGACCAGACCGCTCACAGTGATGCAGTCATTTGGGTTGAGAGTGGTCCAGAATGTTCCGTCAAGCTTCTGTTCTTATGCACAGAAACACCAGCATGGATGAAACGGGCCCTCATAGATAGGGATGTGTCTAACATGATGTCCTCATCAAACTCATCTGGTCCTGACACACATACACCCCCACATACTCAAATATACACACACACACACACACACACACACACACACACACACACTAGTTCATCACTCCTTGTGTCATCTCCGCCCTCTTGGGTCAAACAGCAGGCACTGAAGACTATATATCAGCAGACAATAATGAATCTCAAGAAACACACACCCCCACACACAGTTCTTTGATTTCCTCTCATTGCTTCCATATTTAAACTTCCTGTGTCAGGGAACGTCACCTGATGTTGGACTCTTTGAAGCGGTGGACAGTGAAGGAGAGCGAGTCTGTGCAAGCAAAAATAAACCCCTGTAACCGTGCAAACGTACAATGCAAATGTCAAAGAGGTCGAAATATATATTTATTTATTTAGATATTAATATATTTCCCTAAGAAACAATCTTGCTTAGTTAAGCTTCTGGCTTTTTTTATAGCTTTTTTTGCACCATTTTGACTAAATCGAGACTAAAATGTTAACATATTTTTACTTTTCATATCATGAAACATGTCTCTCACCAATGTTTAACGACAGGAAAGCTGTCTTCAGATTCTGCCCAAACGTTATGTTCTTTTTCTACTACAGCTTGTTCCAGAAGCAGGTTTTCGCAAAACAAGATGGTGCTGTGATTTCAGCCTGCTGGCTCCTAATGACATAAACATACCAGATTGTCCTTTTTTCTTTGTTTATTTGTTTGGATGGACGATAGAAAATATGTCCTGTTTGTCGTCAGCACTATTTGGCCATTGGTCAGATGGCACATTGGGCATTGCTGACCCTCTCACTGCATGCATGTCAGAGGCTAATCTAGGACTTTGGGATCCAAAGCGTTACTACCGGTAGTCCATCTCAGTGGTCCAGCTGCAGACTGACCCTCTGTAAATTTCCTTGTGGTGCCATTGTCATGGTGACCGTGTAGGTGGCATCAGACATGGGGTTTGGCAGTGGAGCTCTGAATGGCCGCCAGCCAGCCTGGACCAACTCCTACATGTTTTCTGGGTGCTGTTCAAGAGAGACTCTGTGTGTTTCTCAGAGAGATGAAGGAAGGTCGGGTGGATGTGTGTGTCTGTGTGACGCAAATAGTTGGGAGCTGTTAGAAACCCTTCAGGATAGTGCAGCTGACATTTTACCCATGATGCAACTGTCACTGTTCAGAGGTCACCACTAACTGAAAGCTCAATGCTGTGGATCACGAGAGAGAACTGGACTTGATTGGTCACTGCAATGGCTGAGTGACCTTGAAGGGTCACCTGAGGTCAGGCAGTTCCACTGGGAGACTATTAGAGGTCCTGAATGTAGTTATGTTGTCTCATAGAAGGACAATGACGAAACGGATCGGATGTCGCCATCTTTTATGCCATTTAGAGGGTCAGTCTGAGAAATTATGTTCAGGTGTTCGCATGTGATTGAACAGTGGAACAGAGCAAACATATTTCTCAAAATCAATGCAAAAAGTCAGGTCTTGGTTAATAGTATGTTTACATAGATCCCTGCATCACTAAAATTGAGGAGAATACATTTTTTTTAGTCACGTCCTTTCCACAGGCATTCATAACTCGCCGTAGCATTAATGTCTGTCTGAGTTAGAAAATGTATTGAAAGGCCAAATATTTCTGATGTTTCACTTTCATTGTGTCAAAGGCTGTCCATAGCCTTTGTAGCTCAGTGTGGGAGACAGATAATAATTTTTTTTGAGGGTATGCACAGAAATATAGGGCTCCAGTTTAGTCTTCAAAGACATCTCAGGTGTCAAATGAACTGATATGCAAAGAGAAAGGAAAGGGCTGTATACAGTTGACGTTCGGTCACAGAAACATGATTTCATGTTAACATACGTCACTGTTTGTTACTTTTTTGTGTTCATGAAAATGATTTCACTAGAAGGGCATGTTGAAATAGTTTTTATTTCTTTTTAAGACTTTGGAATGAAGCGACTACTGTCTAAACTGTTTTTTTTTTATGATTTGATGTCATCTCATCTTTGTTCTTGAGATCCGTTTGGATCCTAACTCCATGCTGCTCTGACTGTCTGTGTGTCCAAACCTGCTCCGCTTGTGTTCTGTCCCACCTGGAGTTTCAAAGGGCTTCGGTTCTGATCCGGTTCCTCGTGTTCCTGTAGAACCTGAAGGTCTGAGAGCTGTGGCTGCTTGCATGTTCAGTGTGTGAGTGATGGCTTACTTTGATGTTACCAACCGGACCAGGACCAACCGGACCAGGCTGCCTTCCAGGGCCACAGTTCTTCTGTCAGGCCCAACCCAGGTAGCTGCTGACCCTGGAACAGATCGGACCCGGATTGGACCAGAATCTGGCCTGGATCAAATCCAAATCTGTCCCATTTTTTGGGGTCTGGGTCCGTTGCAGTGTCGCCTGCTATCTGGAAACCTAGTGGATTCCCCATGAAGAATTTACCTTTAACCTGAGTGTTGTAGTTGGTGGCAAGAAGGGACATGACAGATGATGACCAGATATTGCACAAGCTGTATGGCATAGCCTTGAATTGAACAGAAAAAAAAGCTTTAGAAGAAAAAGATGGACCTTAACCTTGTTGTCATTGTCTTTTTTGTGTGTTGTCTTTGTTACCAATACAGCTTCATCCCAGCGACTAGACAATAGATAATAGTAAATAGATGCCATTGGCAGATATATGTAATCAAATATTTTGTTCCATTTTCAAGATGGCATGCAAGTAACTTGTTATATTTTTCTACTAATGGTATGAGTACTGTACAATAGCCAGCCATTCTGCTGTAAGCACACTGATGTTCATGCCTCCCTCAAACACCCTAGCATGCAGTGGTCATTTAACTGGCTGGGTTTGTTGCACTAGTTTGTGATGATGGCAAAAACATTTTGATTGACTGTTACGTTATCTTGTTCTAAGAGCTATCAGACCAGCCGTTGTGTTCAGAGCTACAAACGACCTTATGTCACAAATTCCCAGAAATGCCTCCAAAGTCAGATGATTGCTTGGTCAAGCTGAATCTCAATGTAGGAGTGTATCCAGAAGAAAGGTTCTTGTGATTGTTTCTGAGGGCTGCTGACGTCAAAGATGTTTGATAATCACAATAAACATTTTTCTTCTTTTTGTATGCTCCATTCAATTAGCATTCTTCATTCAGTTCGTCCTGTCTGGGTTTAGCACAATCCTTTGTTATCCTGTGGACAATATCTTCCCTGACTCATTTAGTTTTGCGTGTCAGCATGAAGCTGATCTCCAAGCATGTTTGGCTGGGTTGTGCTCAACCCTGCAAGAGTGTGTGTGTGTGTATGCTGATTCTGTCCAGCTGAATCTGGTATATTCTAGAATGTGTCTGCATTGAGATTCCACCTGGTGTTGTCATTGCTGTTTGTTTTCTCTCCGATGAACTATGACTAAAGCTGTTCTTAAATAATAACTGTCACTTGGATATTTTGATGGGAAAAGCTTGATAAGGATGTAGTGCAATAAACCATGGTTGCAATGGATCCAAACTGCCATTTGAAATACTGTATTACTAACCTTTTATTAAACATCTCTCTTTTTTGGATACAGAGTGCTTTTAGAATTTATTTTCTTTGATTTAATCGTAACTTATTTAATGAAAGTACAAAAATCTTTTCTCAGGAAAGCAATTTGGTATTACATGTATAAGTATAACAAGTATTTCATGTACAAGTATAACAACTTAAAAGTTTTTTTAAAAAAAATAGGAGTTTGTGAATGTTTACTTTAAGGATGTTAAAAAAGTTTATTTTACAACTGGCTAAAGTTTTTTTATCCTGCTGCTACCATCTGACCTGTGACATGTGATTTCATACAGTAACTCCGGATAAAGTTCGACCCCTAATCATGGTAGAGAGACTTCAACATCTCCTGCAGTCCATGAACTGATTGAGACCAACTTAGACTTTGCATTTCTTGGGGTAAATTGGTGTTTAAGCAGGCTCTGGTAAATGTGTCCAGGATGACTTCTTACTAGATTATTTGACTACAACTGAACGGAAAGAACGGAATCAAAATAAGTGTATCACTTTACACACTGTATCACCGCATTTTTCTCTGTGAAGGCCCATAACTAAAATTCAGTGACCGCAACAGGCAAGAGAGTGCTCACACACTCCACCCACAAGATGGCAGCAAACATCAGTATTGAACTGGCACTGATGCTGCCACATTTAACGCTGACTCACAAATACACTTCCATGATTTTATTCATTTATTGTCTAATTCACATCAAATTTGAAAAAGAATAGAGATTAGTTTAATGATAGGATGAGAATAATCTTTTAAGTTGGTATTATTTGCATGGGAGTTTGCAGTGATCCCATAGCTCCACAGCTTCCAGAACATGTACTCTTCACTCTCATTTAAAGTATGTTTCTAAAAGTTTTTCTAACCAGTCCAGCGTTATAATAGTAAAGTCACCGCTGAGGTGGGCCTTCCCCAGTCAGTACTAGCTCTGCTTATGATACTTCTCCTCTGCCCTTATCCTCTCACAGTCTCAGTCTCTCTCTCTCTCTCTCTCTCTCTCTCTCTCTCTCTCTCTCTCTCTCTCTCTCTCTCCCCCGCCAACCGCAGTCCCCACAGCACTCCTCTGCGCTACACTGCGTCCTTCTCGCACTGTTTACACCGCAATTAAAACACAGCCTATAAAAGGCAATGGCTCTGTTGCCAGACACATGGAGGGGTGGTGGGGGTAGGCCATGGGGATAGAGAGAGAGAGAGAATGTGTATGCGTGTTAGAGAGAGAATGTGTGTGTGTGTGTGTGTGAGAGAGAGAGAGTGTATGCGAGAAAGAGAGGGAGAGAGTGGAGGGTTATAAATCGCTTTAATGCAGACCCAGGCTGAAGCCAGCCCAAATTCCTGCGCTGGAACTGGAGGTAGTCGTGAGCAGCCAGGAGACATGAGAGGCCTCATGCCTTACTGGCAGCTTGGAGAGAGGCTGTGCTGCTGGAGAGAGGGAGGCAGGGAGAAAGAGAGAGAATAGAAGAAGAAAGAGTAAAAGAGAGAGATGTGTGCTGGTAAACAGTAAAAAAGAAAGAGAAATGAGGGGGGAGAAGGAGAGAGATTGCCATATGCAGCTACATAGAGAAAGATAGAGAGTGGGGGGGGGGGGGGTCTCATGGAAAAACAGAAGAGGGTGACCAAGAGCCAGACCACACGTTCCCTCTGCCTTTAATGCTCTGAGATGTACAATACTGCAGCCTTTGGATTCTAAAGCTGGCTAACAATGTGAATCTCACTCAAGTGAGCTTGTGATGTAAAGCCCAAATGGCCCCCAGAATGACAGAACTCTCACACTGGGCACACGGAGTATAATTCTAAAGAACGCTCATGAGAAGTCAACACAGTTGCTTCACCAGAGGATGGCAAACTGGGAATACTTACATGTATGTGTCTTCCGAATGGAGTACTGATAGGAGTGCGTTTAACCTTGTGTGTTTTAGAGAATAATCATGGGGTCAGGAATCACAAGAGAAAATGGCCTCACTTATAACTGGTTTGTGTGGTGTTGTCAGAAAGTCCATGTTAGGTTATGTGACTTCACAGGACATTCACATAAATTAGATTCTAAGCAGTGCATGAACTCTGTCTGACTTTTCATATGTGGTGAGAGAAGGGGTGAACAGAGCAAATGGCTTCTGGTAAAAAAAAAAAAAGTAGAGTTGAAGCAATAGACAGAATGAGGGATAATGTATTCTTAATTTTTATTAACACGGTGTCTCAGAGAAAGAATGAATAGAAGTTCAGTGAAAACAACCTGCGCTCCTTGTAAGGGTTTTTACAGGACAAAAAAAAGAATGGGATAAACTACAGAACCATATCTGACTGAAACATTTGCAACTGCACTTTAAGGAGTAACCAAGCTTACACAGAAAAATCATTCAAGTCTGATTTAGGTTTTTTTTCTAAATAATAATTTCTTTTCTAAATAATTTTGAGAGGACATTTTTGTGGATGTCTTAATACTGGGAACACATTACTGAGAAATCCACATGGCTATTGAAGTTGCACAGGCTGACTGAAACATGTAAATGGGATTTTGTTTATGTAATGTTGTAATGTATTATAGTGACTAACGGTGTGTAAATTTCAAGACAAGTAACCAATTGCGTTCCCCGGATGTACCACCGCAACCTCCGTACTATTCCCTTAAATGGCAGCGTAAGCAGCGGTCACTACGTTCCCCCTACGCCAAAGCCCATCAATTGTTGAATCTGTCCCGTACAAATAGCCTAAGAAGTTTTTAAAAAAAAATCATATATCGGGCTACACCAGGAAACTATCCACGAACACGCACCCGCATTTTTCAGCTTTCTCTAGTCTCCATCGAAAGATCGGGAATTAAACCAAAATCACAACCCAAGCCCACCCCAATAGGCTATATATTAAAATAACAAGCAGCCTAAAGCGTCTTTGAACCGCTACAATGAATGAACACAAAAGCTATAGTGTAACTAATATAAATGCGTCTGTGTACAATGGGGAAATGAGGAGGGGGCAGATGAAGGATATGATCCAGCAGGGGTGAAACCGCACCGTATGAAAGGAAAAGTAGGATTGGAGCAGTGACGTTATCTGCTGGAGCAGGAGAGAGAGGGAGAAAGAGAGAGAGCTAGAGAGAGAGAGTGATAGATAGAGAGAGAGAGAGAGAGAGAGAGAGAGAGAGAGAGAGAGAGAGAGAGGGAGGGAGAAAGAAACGGCCACTAGTCTCCATTAGCTCACAACCAGAGGAGACACTTTGGGATACTTCGGCTGAAAGAGTTCTTTGGATTTCGTCCCGTTTACGTTGAATATATGGTTTTAAGTAAGAAAAAACTTGTTGACTGTTGAAGTATCGGAAGTTTGAGTGGTTATTCTGGTTTTGGGTTGGTGTATTCGTGAAGGTGAGTGGACGTTTTAATATATTTTCCCTCTTGGTTTAGCTCTCATAGCATTTGTCTTTCCTTTGCGCTTAGTATGGTCAACATACAGAATGGTCACAAGTTGCGCTTCAAACACTGTTTTCAAATTATGTCTGTTTTTTGTGTGGCTTTAAACAGCTGCTAACGAACTTTCCCCCCGCTTAATCGTTGAGTGATTCCCGCTGTATGTGCCTCCCATAGCCGAGTGAGTTTGCCTAGAGTTCTAGTGGAGTTGCTTACGTAATCAGACCAATATTACCCTTTATCTTTACCGTTAGATAAAGCAGGTGAGAAGCCCGTTCGTTGTGATACGCGCTGCAACAAGGTCAATCGCATAAGCGTAGTTTACTACACAGTTTTCAAGTGTATTCAATCTTTCGGCCTGTGCTTTGTTCCATATTGACGAAATGACGCAGTTTCTACGACTTCAGTCTGTTTTAGTTGCTGTTGACGTTCAATCTGTGCTATAGGCTACTTTTCAAGACCTATTAGTTTTCGGGCAGCGTTGTCAATTTCTTTGAAAATTGACTAATTTTCAATCAGGCGCGTCACCACAGTAGGCTAGTTTATTTTCAGAACTGTGTTTTCCACCTTTAATCTAACAAACAGCAGTGTTTGTCTGTTAGACACCGTTTAAGCAACAATGTAGCAAGCTGGCTTCAACCAAATCACAGCACCACATGCTCTTCCACGGCCCCCCCTCACTGCTTTAGTTGACGTGGATATGCCTCAGACCGCCCGATTTTGAAGTTGAACGAGCAACATGTGAACGTGCAGGTTTGACTTATTGTGTGCTTATTTGGTGTCTGGGCAGGATGGCGCTGGACGGTATACGAATGCCCGATGGCTGCTACGCCGACGGGACGTGGGAACTGAAGATGCATGTGACCGACCTCCATAAGGACGTCTCTTTGCGGGTCACCGGGGAGATTCACATCGGAGGGGTCATGCTAAAGCTGGTGGAAGAACTTGGTAAGAACATAGTGATCATGTGCATGAACAGACCGATTGGTGCTCGCCTGATTTCTTGTGTTGTTTTCGCAGTCAAAACTCTTACAAGGCTGTGCATTCCTCCTGATACACTGTTACTCCCTGTGAAGTTAGAACACCTCATCACATGACCACCATATCCACTTCCAGGCAAACACTGCAAAGTGCTGTGAATTGGAGACATGAGCTAGCGATTAAGCCTTAACTTTGAATAACCATCTCGCAGGAAGACCAGTCCCACATTAGAGCGGGTTGAAAACAAACCTGTTAAGTACGTACCAACACCGACTGCTGCTAATCCCCAAAGAAGTGTATTTCGAAGTCTGAAAGGCGTGGGAAAACGTCTTTGTGGATTGACCACTTGCCCTGATTCATGGCTAGACAGATTGGCTTTAGCGTGAAGGGATGGGGGTGGCCAAATCCCTCAAATGCCCCACATTCCATAATTTCGCAAATATTCATTCCATAACTGTTGGCCTTTCTCGAGGTTTTCGAAGACTGCTTATAATTGAAGCCTCTGTTTGTTGTGGGCCCCAGGATCTTGTCTATGCTAGGGGCACATGAGAGCCAGCTTGTGGGAAGACATGAATGCTTCTTTTTTTTCCACAGCCACATCTTAGCAGCATCCATTTGTTCTTTTACCTCAGCAGGGAACTGGTGAAGACAAAAAATAAATCATAATGTCTTTTATGGGAGTTTTGCAAGACAGTCTGAAGAGAGTGGCACGCATCATTATAGATGTCCTGAATAGTTGTTAGAGGGCTTAGCTCTGTGTTCTCTGAAAGAAGCAGTGAACCAGTACAACCACATGCTAACCAGTAGGCTACAGTTAGGCAAAGGACAAATTGTTAATCATTACGCAGCTTTTTAATCTCTCTGTGCTAGCACACAAGCCTCGACCTTGGTAGCCATTTCCAATGTTTATTAGCTACACTAGTGTGGTCACTACCCCTGATCGCATCTGACTCTGGGACAGGTCTGGTCCTCATCTGGTGTACATTTGGTGAATCTTGGTCAAATGAAGATCAGATCCGTCCCACCATCAGGCACAGTCAGTGTAAAAGAAATGAATACCTGGAAAGGCAGTTCCATTTTAGTCAGCGTGATTTCTAATGCTGTGTTTTGGATGCTAAGCTAACTTCTGTTCGGGGATAGAGAGGGGACATTTTCTAACATTTCGCTTATAATCTGCCCCAGTTTAGGGCATTTTGAGTAAGAGGTTGGTAGTTGCAGGCTGCAGGCCTCACATAAATAGGTTTTCACCAGCCCTGGCCACATGGCAATCATTAACTCTCTCCTGAGCGTTTGCTTACCTGGGGAAAGACACTCTAGCATCACTGGGAGACTCTTGGCGCCCGCTGCCCAGCTGAGTTAGCCTCCTTCTGGGTGTGTGAGGCTCACTCCTGGCTCTGTAAGTTCTTTCCCCAGATCAGGGGGCATTTTCATTTGCATGTTAGCTGCTGTTTACTTTAAGGTAGTGTAAAGACCAGTGTTTATCTGCTTGGTGTGTTTCAGTTTAGTTACTGTCATCACAACAATAATGAGAGCGAGAGTGAGCGACAGAGTGAGTGAGTGAGTGGCCAAACCCTCCCTCGGATGATGTGACCAACTTGATGCCAAACCATGATATGACTGTGGTGAAAACACAATTTATCTCGCGCATTGTTGTCATTCACACACAGGTATGCAAAAAAACACACACAGTTGGCTTCTGTAAATAGCAGATGTGTTTGTTTGGTTACTTTTGTCTCTGCAAAGCTTTTGTGTTTGCTTGACAGTTAGATTACTTCTAACATGCATGCATAGTTTACGTAAGGATTATGCACAGGAACAGGACTGGTTTGCCTTGTTTTAATATGTCTGGGAAATTCATTATTCTAGTTGAATGTTGCACATTACTTTGTGTTGCAACTGATCTTATATAATGTTCCCATGCCCCCTGGTTAGTGTTAACATGTTTTAGAACAAGCGCCACTCAATTTTTCACCATTGGTAATGGTCACATGGTCCTGTTGGCCTGCAGCGATTGGTTGATGTGAGTCAGTTGGGTGGTTGTGTGGTCATAGGTTGTGAATTCTAAAAAGGCGTGTGTGTGTGTGTGTCCTCTTTTGTAAAGCAAGACTGAACTTCAACTTAAAGACATGGATACAGGGTTACCAGTTCCTCTTGATGTTAACAAAACACATGTTTGTGACATGTTTGCATTGTCAAGATGCTTTAATCCATAGAGACCAACAGCACATTTCTTAGTATGTCTGCTCCCTGGGAATTGAAGTCTTGGAGTTACTAGTGCTTTGCTTCACCAGTTGAGAACATGGACACAAAAATAGGAGGCCCAGATATAGCAAACAGCTCTCAGAGGAGTCATTATTTTCCCTATTGCACTGTGTTACACAGAACAGAATTAACAGTAATTGGCGAAACAGCATCAGTTGTTCCATTAAGTGCTGTTAGATCAGGTCCTCTCTCTGAACTTTGAGCTGTGCCACAGACGCTAAGGTTGTCCAACATCCATAAGAAGTTTTACACATTCCATCTTTCCTTTGTGTTCTGGCACTTTTAGTGGTGTAGCCGTGTGAGAGCTGGGTGCTTGTGTTTAGAATAGTGCTTATATGTTCCATCCAACTGAGACGTCCCTTCTCTCAGCGCAGTAGCCAGCGGATATTTATATGGTTTCAGATGGCTTCCCAAATATGTGTGATGTTTATGGTGTTAATGGGAAACGAAAGTTGCATGCCTTTAACAGTGAATAAGGCAGCGTAATGTATGCTTTTTAAATGATGCAGCCAGGAGAAAGTTGTGAGCTTTTAATGGTTTAGACAATAAAGGCAATTTCAGGAGTGACTCTGAAGGTACATTTTCAGTCCTCTTCCATGTTGTTGCTCTTTTCCACCTCTGGTTTGTTGCCCCAGCGGCGATGTTAATGGATTAGCCAAGGAAATGCCAGGAAAGCACTCGCCTATTGATCACGACGCTCATTTCTTGCCATGCTTTTCAGGAGAACTTTATTCAAGATTTAACGATCGCAAACACCAATCACCTCAGCCCACCATCCTATTGTGTTTTGAGTATTACTCTTGGCATGGGTGGAGGGTTTTTTCGGGGGCCTTTTGCTGATTTCTCATGAATCACGGAAGGCCTTGGTGTTTGTGTGGGTAATTTGTTATTGCTTGTACAGTGGCCACTCTAAATAGGGGAGGAGAGAAACCAATCTCTCATGTATTCTGGAATTTTCTGAAAGTGTTGTTTTTGGCTGCATGTTTGCAGAACATCCTGCTCTGATTTCTATGTCGTATGGCTTGCTAACCAATTTAAAGTGTGCATGCATGATTTGGTGCAGGGCAGGTGCTACCATCCTCTCTGGCTTGAGAGCGGTTCTTAAACTTAGCTGCTCTCAGGAGAGTGCCTGTCATTCTCTCTCTGTCTCTGTCTCACATTGCACTCAGACTTATTGAAATCCCAGGAATCCAGGGAAGTGCAAACTGAATCCCCATTAAAACAGAAGGAACGCAGAGTTGACGGCACATTTTGTGCAGACGCTGCACGCTGCTCGTCGTGCATCTGTAATTCGGCCCGCCCGGCGGAGGCAGTGAGGGAGTGGACGGTGCAGTCACTGCACGTGTCCCCCGGCTAATGGACTCCACCCATCAGTTCCTGTCATGGAGCTACAAATCAGACCGTACTCTTCATGTCGTCATCATCAGACTAGAGCTGCTCCCTGCGCCACCACCACACACACACACGTGATCTAGATGGAAACAAAATGGAAGTCATTTGATCCCTCCTATTAAAACGGGAGTTGGTAACATTAATAATGTCAGAGGGAAAGACGGCAGGAGAATTGGCGGCAAGCTTTGCGTCACTACTACAACCGCCGCCGCCGCCAACTCCTAAGGTTTCGTCTGGTCATTTTTGGGAGGCTCTGATCAAGTTGCCATTTCTTTCCAGTGTTTTTCTGAGCTTTCGGTTGCTAACAAGAGAGAGAATGGAAAGGGATGTGGTCTGGTATGGTCAGGGCAGGCTGGAGTAGTCTCTGTTAGTCAGGGCTGCTCTGGAACAGACTGCCATGCTAAACCCCATTCTCTTACTCATACTCCGGGGTGCTCTAGGGATGTGTGTGTGTGTGTGTGTGTGTGTGTGTGTTGTGTGGTGGGGGTGGGGAGGGGGGCTGCTTCCCCGCAGTGTGACGTGAGAAGCTCTGATAGAATTCCATAAAAGTCTTCTGTCCAACAGGAAATGACTTCCAGGCTCTGGCATGTTCCCTGGATGCTGCCGTCATCCCTGTATTTTCTGCTCCCTGTCTCACCGCTCAGGTTCTCTCTTTTTCTCTCTCTCTCTCTTTCCCTCGGTATGTTTGGCCTGCCACAGATTGTTCCCTTTTTAGACCTGAAGGTTTGCTTGGATGGCATGCTGTTATAACTCATAACAAATCTTGCGTAATTGGGAGCAGGGAGTTTGGGGTGGGTTAAGGGCCTCAGACGCTGGTAAAGCATGCACACGCCACGTTAACCTTAATAATCAGTATCCCACAAGTGCACTGTTGGTTTTATTTTGTTTAATAGCCACTAAACAGCATCAAGAAGCAAAAAACAATCTTGTGCTGTTTTTGTAAGTCTTCCATTCTACATGGTACATTCCTACTCACAAAAGAAAATGGGGATTTTGAACTTTAAGCATTTTCGACCTAAGGGGGCAGGCTTTGCTGGAATACTTTGCTGTCAGGTTTTATGTGTAAATAGCTGAGGGTGGCTGTGGCTGACAATGGAGTAGACCCCAGCTAGGAAACGGAGGCGATTTAACTCAGGATGTCAGGATTTCCTGTGTAGTTTTGTCTTGACCTCCAAAGTTAGGGGCTTTTTTCTTTTCTTTTCTTTTTTTGGAGAGGCTTGAAGAAGAGGGAAAGATGTGCCCTACCCAGCATTCCATGGGAGACTAGTCATGTGACGTGCATCTGCAGAGATGATGAGATAATGGAAGAAACAGGCACGAGAGGGACTGCAAAGCGCCGCAGCGATGGCCTTCCTGCGTGTGTGTCTGTCGGCACAACCCCACAAGAGCTCATCTGTTTGTGGGTGTGGGCGAGGGAGACGCGACCGGGGAACGGAAAGGGCTGTGTGCAGACAACCTACAGAAAAAGGGACCCATTGTGACCATATGTGCGATGCATCACTGGCAAATATGCAGATCATATCTCCTGTTTTGTACAAGGAATAAATAAATATGTGCAAAGTTGATTATTCCAGTTTGCTGGTTTGGTCAAGGAGTCTCTTAGTAGCTCCCTGTCTTCAGAGCACTCTAATCTGTTGGACAGGAAGTAGTTAGGCTAAGTAGGAGCCCTACCCTTCCCTGTTTCCTGCTGCCATGCTTGAATCCTGCTGTGATCTACTCCTCCCCTGATGATCTGCACTCCTCTAAATTACACACAACTAAACAGGGTTTGGAATCGGCCGACTGGCCAAGCAAAAAAACATTGAGGTTCTTTTTATTGCTCATTTATTTTCAATTAAAATGCTGAGATGTTGGAAAGATTTTAGATTCCTGAAATGTCAAGGATTTTTTGACTGTGGTTTTGCTTCCTGGATGATTGATGTTTTGGTGCCCAGGCCAATGCCCGCTTGTAATTAGCGTGTCAGTCTCAGTTGAAAGCTGTTACTCAATATGCCCTTGCCCAACACAATTGTTGTATGAAGTGTCACCTCTTTGGTTTGCAGATTGCTGTAAGTCGATATAGTGGCCTTGCCATGTTCTTTGGTTAGATTTGTTTGCACCTCGTTGGTGAGGCTTGTCGCCATGCCTTGTGCCATCCAGGGCTACTCTGGGATACACGCAAGCATGGCGCATCGTAACGGTCACTGTCTTGATATGACCAATGAAATGATCTGACTGATGTCAAAAGCCTATCAGAGCATTACTCCCGGCACCTAGCCTACATGCTCAGCCAACCTTTTCTTCTGGAAAATCTCAACCCATTACCAAGTCCTGGAAAGCTGCCGAGGTTAGAGTTGGGTGATGATGTGATGGGTCACTCTCATCCTCCGGATGGAAACGGCAGTGGCCGGGCTGATCACAGGCAGGGAGCGGAGGCTGTGTCATCTGTCCCATCTCCAGTGGCATCTCTGAAGCCTGAGGGGGTCCTCCCTGCCATCCGCCTGTGTCCCTGAGATGGTGCGTAATGCGATTACTCGAGCGAGGCCTGCACGGCATAATTGCATAAACCCGTGGAAGGGTGCATTGCTTCTTCGTTTCTCCCGTGTTTACGTTATGACAAACTATCCATCTCCCAGGGAGGAAGGGCTTTGTCATTGTGTTAGTGCAAGAGAATAGGACACCAAAAGCTAATGTTTTGCTCTATAAATGGTAACACTCATTCATGTCCTCGGAGGAATTGTCTTTGACACTTGGGTTCCTGTCTCTAAACACGGACTCCCTTACCAGTGGCTCTGTGCTTAGATGTTAAATTGGTGTACCATGGCCAGCCTGTGTAATAGCAAAACACCAGGCCTAACACGGCGGGACCATTGGGTTCCACTTTGCAGCGTGGTAATCAGACACACACAGGCCACATTGTTTTCAGTCACGTTTGTGTAGGCTTAACACACGGAATGTGTGAAACTCCCTTTAGGCAGGGCTTGCATATACCCCAAATTGCTTAATCGCATTTCCAACAGACATCACTAACTGCCTGGATTGCTAGATTTATGGCTGGAACTTACTCTTAAATAATAATAAAAGATGTATATCATATACATCAACTAGACAAGATTATGGGTTATAGTATTCCTTGTATGTGTAGATTTATTCCAATGTGTCCTTGGCAGTATATGTTGGTTGGTTGTTAGCTTGTCTACACAAGTTGCATGCGTGAATATCAGGGGAATTCCATGTTGTCAGAAAGTGAGCTTGTAACGGCTGCCTGGATGCCCAGGTCTAGCCACAGTGAAGAGGAGATCACATGGACCGGATGGAAATAGCTTTGGAAAGATAAGGCTACTTTCATTTCCTGTTAATCACCAACCCCCCCCCCCCCCCCCAGCAGATCCAAACTGTGTGCCCAGGTGGAGCAGCTGTGTTAATTGCCCCTCATCCAATTAGGTGTGTGAATAATGGGGCATTCCCAATCTCAGTGAGTGACCTTGGAGTATCCAGCCACAGTGAAGAGTAGATCACCTATTTAGCAGCAGCAGTATTTGTAGATTTATGAGACATATTTTACATAAAAAAGTGAATTCCATCCGGAGCAGCAGCCCTGGTGCCCAATGTCCAGAAAGCCTCAGAGATCCTCTTGTTATTGATTTAGGCTGCAGTCCCTCAGCAGGGGCAGATCGGATTGGGGATCGGAAGAGCTAGTCCAGAACCAGCCTTCTGAACCAATTGGCCGAATCATTCTATCACACTCTCTTTGCCTTTCTCCCTCTCTCGCTTTCTCTTTCTCTCTCACTCGCTCACTCCTTTTCTTCTGCTCTTTCTTTCTCTCTGTCTATACCCCCCCCCCCTCTCCGTCCCTCTATAAGTGTGTGTGTGTGTGTTTTCTGTTGCTGTCTCCTGACTCTCTTTCATCATGGTAAAGGCATTGTTGCCGTGTGGCCCACAGGGAGTTTAGAGTGTCTGAAAACCAGATCCGATGTCTTGTTATTGATTTAGCGCGCTGTTCCAGGACGACCATGACTCCCCGGAAGCTGCCTCGCACGCAAACAGCTCACAAGAGGCTCAGGAACATGGACATCCCTCTAGACAAGGTTATTTGAAAGTCATCCACCTGGGATGTTCGCTCCCTAGCACCCCCTCAGCCCCTGCTGTTTGACTCGCACTGTCCATCTCCTAAACTGGTTGCCAAGTCTGCTTTTAGGAATCCCTTCACCTGAATCGTTTTTGAGAGCATGAAAAGTTAATGTTTGCAGAGCACGGTAAGTAGAGTTCTGGCTCAATAGGCTATCGGTCGGCTAAAGTGGGCTACAAATAAACCCAAGCCAGTATCTGGCCCTTAGCAGTAAATAGGGCTTATTTTTAAAGATGGCACTTACAGTCAGTCAGGTGAGCCAAGAGTCCGAGGAGAGTACACACACACACGCACACACACATACTCTCTCTCACACACACACACTCTCATCAGTAGGGTGTTGTCACTGAATGTGCATCTGGAAATATTTGTTCCTAGGCTCACCCAGGTCAGGGAGGGACACTGTGTGTGTGTGTGTGTGTTTGGGATGCCACCATGACAGACTCTGTCATCGCTTCCATGTTTTTTTTTTTCCATTGTGAGTCAAATTAAATTTCTATTTGGAAGTAATTCAAATTAAGTCATTACTTTGACATGAAATAGTCCCCATCCATTCTTTCGAGCTGAATCAAAGACCAATTACTCTACCACTCCCTGCGCAAGCATAATTTGTTTTTAACAGAGCAATATGCTTTCTGGTTTGATTGGCTATGTCCCTTTCCTCATTACCCTACCACTTTGTTAGTCATACACCTAATAAGATGCCCTCTTCAGTCTCATAAAGTATTACAGTTTAAACAAACCGCTCATAAAATGCAACATAAATGCAGAATCCTGCTGCTTCGTGTTTGCTGTGTTTCCTGGTGCCATGCAAAGCCTGTTGACACCTACTCAAACCACTGCCTGATATATCTGTCTGATATAGTTGTAGGACGCTGCAAACAAATGCGTCTCCAGAGATGTGTCTCTGTATTCGACACGAGATGCCCACTCTGCTCCTGGTGCATTGCTAATAGCCTTGCCTCACAGGGCCATTGTATGCTATCAGTCAGACTCTCAATATTGACTGTCTGTGAGTTGGTGTTTTTTTTCTTCTTTTTCACTGACATGGGAGGCTTTTCTACAGGGAGCCGTAGGGCTTTTCAACAGGTGGTGGCCAGCCGCACGCAGCAGCAGAATTGAATTTGAGGCATTTAGGACGTGCGCGTCTTTGTTTTCTCTCCAAACACGGCGCCCGCTGCGTTAACACGTTGCGTCTGCTCACCGTCGCCACGGAGACCCGTGACTAACCTCTCCCTGGCTCTAATGATTTTTATCACTGAGAGCTGGCTTAGAAGTAACTGTGTGTTTTTTTGTGTGTGTGTGTGTGTGTGTGTGTGTGTGTGTGTGTGTGTGTGTAAGTGCGGGTGTAGTCTCATACCTGCTAGGCTCTTTGTCCGTGTGATTTTATTTTAGGGGGTTCATGTAATGCTTGTTATTGATCCTCTCACAGGGTTACCATGGTTCAATACCATCTCCAGCCGAGGGTGGACATGTTAGGAACTTCAAATTAATCATTGATTCCCTAATGGTCAATCAATGGTGGGAAATTAAAATATTTAACATCCACTCTCTCCCTGTCCACTGACTATCCACCAAAACTGAAACCTCAGGTTGTCTGAAGAACAGACCCAGATGGCATTCAGGCCACCATGACCAGCATTGTCAAAAAGAGTGTTTTTTTACATTTGAGCTTTCGCTCATATTTCGTTCACTTGTGCTCTCTCTCTCTCGCTCTCCTTCTCCCCTGCCATTCTTGAGCTCCTCCCCTCCCCCATGTCCTGTCCTTCATAGATGTGCTTTTCTCTGTAATATAAACACAGGAGTTTCTGCCTGTGGTAAAGCTTAAGTCAACCCCCACCCCCAACCATGACCTCTCCATCAAGGGTGCATTTTCCCTCACGTGCTGTGGTATGGATCGTCTCTGTGCCTTTTCAAATATACTCGTGTCTGTCATCACAGTTCTCTAATATGCCCCCAAAGCAACCCTACTGGCAACTTGCTCTGTAATCGATTACCAGGTCTGTACCAGATAAGGGCCACAATTGGCTGCTATCGAGGAAAGAGCCTAGAAAGTTCTTTCCACAGAATGCACCACAGGAACTTCCACATTCTTAGAATTCCCCTCCAGCATTCTGTACTAGTGGGCTTCTCCTGGTAGTTCTGTGATGACATACTCCCCAACACTCCATAGTGGTACACTCACACACAAGCTCACTCACTCTCACTTTCTCTTGCCAAAAGAATCACACACCACACACCATTTTCTCTAACTTACACATTATTGTGTGCAAAGAAGTAGCAGCAGCAGCAGTAGTAGTGTGGAAAAGTTTACCAAGAGCGGTGCGGCGACCACCTCAGTCTGCACATACTGTACTCTTTGTGGAAGCTTGTCTAATGGAAACATGTGAGAGAGATTTTCACAGTTTACGCTTCAGTTGGGTTTGGTAATGACTGCTTAGTGTGCGTCTTCACTGGAGGGCCTCAGTAGTGTGTGAGATGTGGATGCATGAGTCCATCAGTGTACTGTAATAATATGGCAAATCTTCCAGTAAATGTGACCAATAGATCATCAGCTAGTTAGTCAGATGAACTTTGCTCCACTGAAGTGTGTGTGTGTGTGTGTGTGTGTGTGTGTGTGTGTGTGTGTGTGTGTGTGTGTGTGTGTGTGTGTGTGTGTGTGCACATACATTGTAGTAATTGTAGTGGTCATTTGCTTTAGTTTCTCATGTGTAAAACATGCCAAATGAAAACCAGGCTGCTTCCCGTGACACACACAGGCCAGTGGGGGTGTGAGATTTCATGCTGTGTGTGTTGGTGTGTGTGTGTGAGACGGTGGTTATGGATTCAGATGACTCATTAGCACCAGGCTCGGGAAAACTGATGGATAGCCTTGTCCCAGTGCCCCTATCCCCCCAACATACACACACACACACACACACACACACACACACACACACACACACACACACACACACACACACACACATCTCAAGCCCCTCCTCCACGTGCCAGCGGAGGTCATAAAACACTGGCTTCCGCTCCGTAACCCCCCGCAAACCCTCACACCCGCGTTCTCCCCCCCCCACACACTCTTCCCAAGGACTCCAGGCCTGCATTTAATGCCCCCAATTACTTAGCCCCCCCTCCGCTCCCCCCACCTCTCCGCTCCCCTGTCCCTGCTCGCTGCTCTCATTTAGATTCAGCATTACGTCAGACCCTGGCAGTCTGTATTTATAGCTGGGAGATGCCATTGGCCTGCAGCAGATTGAATTACCAGTCTTTATTGAGGCTCTCTGATAGATGGTCACTGGATCACACACACACAACTGGGAAGAGAATCAGGGGCTGTTGTGGATTGGCTGAGGTACAGGAGAGAACGGGACTGCTAAAGAGAGAGAGTGTGTGTGTGTGTGTGTGTGTGTGTGTGTGTGTGTGTGTGTGTGTGTGTGTGTGTGTGTGTGTGTGTGTGTGTGTGTGTGTGTGTGTGTGTGCTCTCCACTCACAAGGCAGGACTACCACTGGATAGGGGTTAAAGACCTTGTGGCACGATGCCCTCTCTCTCACACACACAGGCGCAAAAAGGGGAAACTCTACAGGTTAACACTGCAGGCTATCCTATTTTCACCCAGGCTATCCTGTTTTTCACCCCCCCAATCAGACACACACACTGCCTCTCTTCCTCCCTTTCCACACAGCCCCACCTGACTGCTCTCCAAACAGCTCCCTGGTCAGAGTTTTCATCAAGGCTTTAGTCACACTCATAATGAGCTACCAGCCACTGGGCCACTTTCAGTTTTCTAACTATAGACTGCAAGCAAAGAGGTCTTTGTAGTCCTCTAGTTCTTTTAAACGTACCTGCTTTTCCTACAGCTGCGCACACACACACCCACACCCCTACACACCCACCTACACACATACATTTGGCTCATTTCCTGTGTGTAAACACCCTTATGTTGGTGGTGGCAGTGATCTGGAGTCCCTGTGTTTTTTTTAGGGGATTAGTTCTGCGTCAACCTGTGTGTGTGTGTGTGTGTGTTTGTACACAGGTTCACAATTCTGTGTGCCTGCGTGTGTGGACACCTGGGCAGTGGTTACTATGGTGATCTTTTATAGAGGGACAAGGTGATGAGGAGCGAGTGATGTTGTTTAGGAGAGGGAAACAGACATGCTGGATGGGGGATGTGTCCAGGTACCAGCTGACTGGATGGGGGATGTGTCCAGGTACCAGCTGACTGGATGGGATCTGCTGGGTTTGGGCCAGATCAGAGCCGTCCCTTGGCCAGAAGAAGCTGCTCATTATTTCATGAAGGCTTTTAGATGGCCGTAGTGAAAGCACCTCAGAGTGTTGGGTGTCTTTATGACTGCCTCATGTCCATGAGCTCATTCCATAGCGTGTTTTAAAGAGGCTGAGAATACATGGTTTACGGAGGAAACTCTGTATCGCATGGAGGAGTTCAGAATGCCACTCTGTCAGATGTAGAGCGCCTCTCTGCCTTTTATACCCATGTAAGCTAAGTCAATCGCTAAACTCGGCCATTACAGTCATGACGCGTAAGTCTTAGCAATGAGAGTAGAAACACAGCATGCCTAGCAACAGACAGCACAACATTAATCTGTGATGCATACATGCAAGGCTTTTAAATCACTTCCCTACATTTCCACATTTATAACTTTCCATAACGGTCTCGGCTGTGTTCTACTGTTGCCATGGTGATAGCTGGGAATGTTGACACACACGCAGCTATTCTAGTCACTGATAGGTTAATGAGAAGGATGTATTGGGTAATAAGAAGGAGGTGGGGAGATATAAATGGATATGGTGCGGTTGAAATCCAACAGCCCTAGAAACTCTGAGTCAGGAGTTGACTCCTGACTAGGAGAACAGGACTACAGCTGGACAATGAGAGAGGGGTGGGGGGAGAGTAAGAAAGAAGGAGAGAACGGGGGAAAGAAGGGGGGAGAAAGTAAGTAAGAAAGAAAGAAAGAGAGGGAATAAGAGATGAAGAGAAAGAAGGCGAGATTGGGGGCAAGGGGGGGGGATAAAAGAGATGAACAGAAAGAGGAAGGAGAGAGGAAAATCAGAGTCCCACATCTGGTGAACAAGAGTTTGAAAGAAAGAGGAAAAGATCCAAGACTGCGGGAGGGATGGAGGGAGGGGGTAAAGTGAGAGTGACAAAGAGGGCTAGCACGTTAGCTGAGGGAGTTCTAGCATGGAAAAAATAAGCAGAGAGGGAATAAGGCAGACAAAGAGAATGAGAGAGCAGAACACTGACGCAGAAAATGAGAGAGAGAAGGACAGAGAGGAGGGAGAGAGAGTGAGACCGAGAATGACTGCACTACAGTTGAAGAAAAGGGGAGGGGAGTAAAGATGACCGAAGAGACGGAGAGAGCAGATTCTACAGCTGGAGAAAAGAGGGAGGGAGTGAGGGACAAGGACAGAGTGGGGGAATGAAGCAGACGGACAGACAGAGAGGGAAAGAGTACTTTAGCTAAAGAGAGAGAGGGTGGCGGGAAGGGAAGGAGGGAGTGTGAGGATGTTTGTGGGGAAACGAGACCCTGTTCAGGGCAGTGCTGTTCCCCTTCGCCTGCTTGGACTCATGCCGGAGTGGTGACCTCACCGTTAGCAGGAACATCCAGCAAACATCCCCCACCCCACACACAAACACGCACACACACACACACATATATACACACACACACATACACTGACACAACCCTTTCCAGCCAGGGCGGACGTGCCACAAGCCGACATTCTCTAGGACAGGATTTTACAGCAGCTCCTCAAACACACACAGATACACACACACACACACCTGACACCAGTCGCTGCACCTCCAAAAGTCGGTCTGTGAAACTCAAGCCTGGGTGTATTCTCTCCTAGCCCCGCGCCTCAGGAAGGCCATTGTGTTCCTCCTCCACAAAGAAAAAGAGTGTGTGTGTGTCCCGTTGCCCCACACTTACCGTCTTTGCCTTTCCCTCACACCCCAGCCATGAAAGCGTCAGTAACCAGCTCCAGGCCGCCCAGTCTTAAGCAGTAACCGGACCTGTGAAAGGTGGCCCGTTGAGCCTGTCTGCTGCTCTGCAGCTCAGGAGGCAGACGAGGAGAGGTGATGTGGTGTGGTGCCCAGCTGCTCTGAGTTGTCCTAATCCTAGTCTAGAGTTGTCCTAATCCTCAGTGGATTTGGACTTCCACACGTAGTGGGCTCAGAGATGGCTGCTGTGCTACGCAAACACGGGACAGCAGGGACTGATGAACGAGATCTGGCTGAGACCTGAGACTGAGTTTGGGGCTGACGGGACTGCTGTGGGTAGCGCCCCCAACGTGAAGCATGCGTGTTTATGTGTGTGTGTGTGTGTGTGTGTGTGTGTGTGTGTGCACAGCGGAGTGACAGACAGGGTAAAACAAACGGGCTGGGGGCCTTAAATTGATACCTTTACAGTGTCACGCAAGGTCTCAGATGTATGTACACACACACACACACACACACACACACACACACACACACACACACACACAATACATGCATACTCTCAGAGACAAATAAACTATTTTACACAAGCATACACACACAGACTTACCTAGACAACACACACACACACACACACACACAATTCTTACACATATGGACATAAACAAAATGCATACTCGCACATATATAAACCCACTTCAACCTCTCTCCATTTGCTGGACTGTTTTGTCCTCCCCCCACTGAGGCAACCCCTGCTGGGGCCATTTGGTGATGTCACGTCACACTTGTCACGGGTCCCCCCTCTGCCCCTCCCCCTTTACCTCCCATCCTTTCCCCTGGACATTCCCAGGGCACTACCAGCCGGTGGGTTGGTGGGTTGGGCTGGTCTGAGGCAGCGTGCCCAAATATGTATCTTAAAAGCGTACAGATGAGCCATTACGGCGTGTAAGCAATCAAGCCATGAATCATCCGCCTCAGTCATGCCCCAGTGAACCCCCCCCCCCCCCCTTATACCAGCGTCTCTAGCAGCCAGTGAACCGCTCCACCAGCTGAAAGTGTATTGATCTACCCCCCTCCCCTTTCTCTCTCTCCCTAACGGAGAGTCATATTTGTATGCAATGCAAGTCCCCCCCCCCCCGCCCCCCCCCCCCCCGCCCTGTCAGTTCTCACTCGTCTCATCCCTCCTTGTTATGCCTTTGTCCTCCTGTAATAACTCCATAGAGATACATAATCTCACTGGGTCATGTTTCAACTTCACTGTATCTCCTTCATGGCTACCTCTGTCCTCTTGGTGGCTGATGGCTGATCTAAACTCTATATAAATATATCTTGCTTGTAAATATATCTCAGGTGTAATCAGGTGTGAGTATATCCCGGGTGTGAATATATATCTCAGGTGTGATAAGGTGTGTGTTTTATTCTCTCCTCTCCAGTAGCAGAGCTGTGTGTTCAGTTGGGATGATTGATGACTTATTTATTAACGTACTCGTATATGTGTTTTTCTTCTGATCGACCATCGCTTAGGCAACCTCTGCTGAGGAGGAAGGTTAAATAACACACTGTTTTATTCTGTTTTCTTTACCATTCCTTGTAATGATGCAATCAAATGTAAAAGCATTCCTCTTCGCTTGAATATCAGCAAGGTCTTCTGTCTCTTTCTGAAGATCCCACCTCTCCTCACGTCTCTGTTGTTTGCTCTGTCTCGCTCAGATGTGAAGAAGGACTGGTCAGACCACGCGCTGTGGTGGGAGAAGAAGAAGACATGGCTGCTGAAGACCCACTGGACCCTGGACAAGTACGGCATCCAGGCGGACGCGCGGCTGCTCTTCACGCCACAGCACAAGCTGCTGCGGCTGCAGCTGCCCAACATGCGCCACATGCGGGTGAAGGTCAACTTCTCTGACCGGGTCTTCAAGGCCGTCTCTGACATCTGCAAAACCTTTAGTGAGTACACACACACACACACACACACACACACACACACACACAGTGCCACCACTTTAGCTGCTGTGTCGAGAGGGCATCTGACTTGGAACAGTTCCAGCTACTGCCACTGCCAATTCTACCATTAGAACCCTATAGCTTTAGCTCTTAATAAGCTCAAAATGAGGCGGTACAGTGGTTGGCGTCGCTGCCCTGTTACAGTTCACCTGGGTTTCCCAGCCATTTCAGGCTGCCTTTGTAAGTCTCTATGGATAAATACTGGACCTTCACCTTGAACTTTAACCCTTGCATAGATCAAAACTAGGTCAACTGTCTCTCCTAGTGGGCTGCTGCTGCCTGGGTTGTGTGCGATCACAGGTAGCGCCGCAGCTATCGCTATCATAACAGAACCCCTGAGCGTGACGCAGTGTGCAAGCAGGCTCTGTTTGCAGTCTTTTGACCTTCACTTTCAAATCTCATGTCACTCTTCAACACTGCCCTCACACATGTGCGTGAGGAACACACACACACACACACACACACACACACACACTCACACACACAACCGTTTAATCATGTCTGCCTTTGCTATGAGCAGGAAGAACTGGATGGCTGCCATGTGTGTGTACGTCAGGTACAGCCTTGTTTTTGCCCTTCTGTTGTCTCAAAGGCGCTATATTTGAGAGCGAGAAAGGGAAGAAAATGGTCGCCTTCCTTTGTTGTGATGTTTTCCTACTGCCGTTGGTGTTGTTTATCACACAGTCTTGTGGCGTAGCGGAGCTTGACGTTTGTTGCCTCAGCTTTGCAGAACCTGCAAACCCAGCCTCTATATATGTATATCTTCCAAATCTTTCTCTTAACAGCAGCCAATCTCAGCAATCCCAGCCATCAATCTCGCCAGCTAATGGCATCTTCCTCTGTTTCCATGTTTAGCCAGCAGGGTCTTAACAGGCATTTAGAGGTGAACTTCAGCCTCTGTCAATATTTAGCCGTGTCCTAATGGTACTGAGAAGAGGCTAGGAGGTCAAACACTTGAGCAGGATGGATTTTGACCCCATGCTGAGTAGCAGTAGCATTTAGAAGAGCTGGTCTCTAGTCTTATGTCCAGGGGTGCTGCTGGATACAACCAAACAGTAATGGTTCATGTTTTTTTCTGTCTTTATTGGTTGTCATACCCTGTATTGATTTGTTTTTGATAAACAAAGGGTTCTAATTTCATAGGGCAAAGTGCACCCGGAACAGGCATCAGCAAAACACACAATGAGAATAGCGATGCCCATCAATGAAATTAAAGCCCTAAGTCTTATTTATCAGAGCGTGGGTTGTCCTCTTGTGACCGGTCTTCCTCTAAGAGAGGAAGGAATGATAAATGACCTTGTGCCGGGTCAGGAGAACACTAACCCTAACCATGTATAAATAACCCAGTTTGGTGTTGATCTTCTCCGTAAATAAACATATCCAGGAACGGGGGTTGTCTCTCTCAGTGAGGCAGAGGTGCCGCTTCCTCTGCCTTGATAAATCTATTTTAGCTCTGGTGAGCTTTTACATTTTGGGAGAGATGCTCGATGACTTATGTTCTGTCTTTTTCCAGCCCAGTCTAAGGACAGTGATCCTCTAAAGTTCAGCAGATGGCTTCTCAAGCTGGTCTGGTGTAGACAGTCCTGCATCTTGGGGATTCCAGACGCACTCTATTATTTCGGCGCTGTCTCAGTAACTGACTCTTCAGTTTGATTTCCTGGGGCTGCCTCCAGCGCCTGCAGAGCTGCAGAACTTTGGAACGCAAACGGGACCAGGAAGTGTGTTTTTTTTCTGTCCAGCTGGCCAGAGTTCCAGACACACACACACAGACGGACAGAGACGGACAGAGACGGACAGAGACGGAGATAGACTTGCAGAAAGTGCAACATTCTTGATTTCTCCATGCAGCTGTGCGAGAAACAATGGTCACTCAGTCTCCCAGGATCTCTCACATGCCATCCTCCCCTAGATGACCCAACACCACCACCCCCCACCCCACCTTTCAACCCCCCCACTCTGATTGATTTCTCTGAGAAATGGTATTTTTCTGCTCTCCACTCCCCTCCTCCCTCCTTTCCTCATGTTTCTAAATCAGTTGGTCATGCAGTAGCAATTTCTGAGCGCCGGGAGCCAAGAATGCATCTGATTCTGGCCCAGAGCCGCCTCAGGTCTGGCGTGGGTCCGTCACTGATTCATCACGGAGTCCAGCTGCTATTCTGCAGGATCACGTTCCCTCTTCTCTCTGTTGGAGGACTCCTCACTGTTCTCAAAACAGTTTGGAATGATCCAGCAATATTAATGAGCATAAAATCATTGCATTTCCAGCTAAAGGACTGCTGAATGAAGAGGAGAGATAGGTTGTGTGTGCGTGTTTGAGTGTGTGTGCGTGTTTGTGTGTGTGTGTTTGTGCATGCGTGTATTTTCTCTCTCCCAGCATTAAACTCCCACTTTGAAGGAGTCTGCTGCTCTGCCAAGTAATTTACTGCAATTATGGATCCTTGACTTTCCCAGAGTCTGCCGGAGAAGCCTGTCCGGTTCATGCGTGGGAGTGTTTTGTCTTAGGATGTCATGGCCAGGGGTGTGTGTGTGTGTGTGTGTGTGTGTGTGTGTTGACAATGAGTAAGTTAAGAGGGATTGGTTTCCGGGTGGTTGGTCCATCTGTGGTCCAGGTGTGAGAACCTGAAACTCAGTTGTTTTTACAGGCAGATGACAGTTGATTTGTGTGTGTGTGTGTGCGATAGAGAAAGAAAGAGAGAGAGAGAGCACTGATGCCTTGAGGCCTGAGGGGACTTCTCTTCTCTTCTCTTCTCTTCTCATCTCATCTCATGCTACTCCTCACAATGGCCAGAAGTCTGGAGCTGTGCTGAGTCCAGGCGAGTGGTATGGTGTTGTCCCAGGATGATATCTGATCCTGTTTTTGTTCTCTGTGGCCAGAGGAGGAGAGCATTTGCTCATCTGTGCAGAAAGAAGCTCAGGGAGGATTGGCCACAGTATATGAGGCAGATTTACTGTAAAGGTTTTCAATTCATATTAAGTTAATGTAAAGAGATAGCTCTTCAGTATATGAGGCAGATTGATTGTAAAGGTTTTCAATTGATATTAAGTTAATGTAAAGAGATAGATCTTCAGTATATGAGGCAGTGTTTTTGTAAAGGTTATTCATTGGCATTAAGCTAATGTAAAGAGATAGATCTTCAGTATATGAGGCAGTGTTTTTGTAAAGGTTATTCATTGGCATTAAGCTAATGTAAAGAGATGGATCTTCAGTGGCTCTGCTGACCTGGCCTGTGGTCAGTGATTAATGTGTTTCTAGTTGCAGGAGGAGGTCTTTGTGGCTGTGTCTATCTTTGTCTCTCGTCAGTCTGAAAGTGTTTATTTCTCTTTTTAGCGTGTCGGCAGTAACTGTCTTTTGTTTGTCTCTTATCAAGATGAAAATGTATCTCTGTCTCTTCAGTATGCATATGTTGATATTTATTAACAACAATTCTCTCTCTCTCTCTCTCTCTCGCTCTCTCTCATGTGAAAGCTTTGCTGTCTCTATCCACTCCTGCTGACGCTGGTGCTCTGAGCAGTGGCATGTCCTCCCTAATGTCTCCCCCTCAGAAGAGCATCAGGCACACAATGAATGGCTCAGACGTGGCCCTAGAGGCCCTGAGCCCAAGCCCCAGCTGGTAGTTGTAGCTAATGCAGTGAATGGGTCCACTTGCCCTTTCAACGTGTTCTGCATCAAAACACCAGCGCTCTGTTCCGTTGTCCATACCCTCCGTACCTACCATCCTTAGTGTGAGTATGTAGGGTGTTCCGTTTTCCGATTTCCCATTTCCGCGTCGAAAAGAAGTATACCCAAAGGACCCGTATCTGTACTCATAACGGTCAAAACGCTGAGTGTGGAACCAGGGTACACTTTCCACACTCAACGGCCGCCATCTTGTCAACGTAGCGGAAGAGGCGGACCCAGGCAGAGCCACTCAGCTCGAAAAAGACGAACGCGGGGCTTGTCGCGATCGTAATTTCCCGTAAGTGCACCACGGAGTATTAGATTTGGAACAGCACTCACCTGCTGAGAATCTGCGTACCTAGTGAGTGTGTACTGTGTACTGCGTATAAGTATAGGTACGGTAGGTAGGGAAAATGGAACATAGCGCAGGCCTCTGCCGTAGCGTGGTACTGTTAGGTTTAGAATTTATTGTGGATATCATTCCATCAGGTCTGTGTTGCTCAAGTCAGACTTCCGACAGAGATCCGACAGAGATCCGACAGAGATCCGAGAGCGAGTCATTTGATGCCCCATAATCAGTGCTCTACAGCCAGCTTCCTAAAGCCTAATTAAGCAGCCAGGAAAGCTTGGAGAGCAAGGCGGAAATGTTGCTGGAACCCTCGTGCTTCGAGCGGGCAGGAAGTTATTGATTTCAGCCTGTTATGATTTGATTATTTTTTCCTGATGAGATGATGTGCTTTTTTTGTAAAGGAGTTGCTGTGTGTTTGTGTTCTCTAGTTTTTCAAATTCGCATTACTGGCATTAATTTGCTTATGTTGTTGTTTTTGTAAAACCCAAGACCACTTCCTCTGAAGGAGAGCAGGATGAGTTGCTGATGGTGCTCTTAAACTCCTCCTCCTGGTGTAGTGTGGGGTAGCGACAGCCGTGTTCTATTTCACGCCCACTCACTCGCACGCTCTCTCCCCCATTGTTGTGGCATGTCACGCTAGCGCTTGCATTCCGCCAGTTACGGCCCACTTTCTTCCCTCCCTTTCATGTCCTGATGAAAAGCATTGGCTATCTCTCCTTCTCTCTCACTGTCTATTTTCCTCCTTTGGCAGGTGCCAGGGGGGAGGGTGACTTGCTCTTCCCCACATGCGTGCCAGGCCTCCATTAGTCCAAACACACACAATCACACTCTCGTTCTCTCACACACACACACTCACTGTTCCAGCAGGTGCTCCAGCTCCCTCCCACCCATAGATAAGAGCAGTGCTAGTAAAAATGTCCCATTGAGCAAACTTTAAGTATAATGACTGTGTAACTCGAACACTCCATCTTAATCATAATTCACTTTTTGGATTTCCGATGGCACTGTCATCACAAGTACCTAATGATGCAGTTCTATCAAAGCAAGCTTTGAAAGTTTAACTTTTTTTATTAGCAGCCTGGTGTCTGACCAGTACAGTACTCTATTCGCTATTCTCCAGAGGTTTAGGCCCCCTTGTGGATGATTTGTTTATGTGTGCCAAGCCTTACCACAGAAAGCTCAACCTATAACCATCCATGTAATTCCCCACGGGGGGTACAGCTCTGTGTACATGTGTACTTGGTGCACCCAGGTCCAGCGTTTGCATTCCATAAGCCTCTTTCTCTGCTGGCAACATTCACTTTTAGTTTGAGCTGAAGCATCCTTTTAGGGCCTTTGGATGAGGATGCAGTCAGAGGCAACGACCTTGAGGAGAAGCAGGAGAAGCCTGTCCCCCCAAACCTGTGTTTAAACAGAGCTCAAGTTCCTTGCCTGAAATCAAAAGGCTTAACCTAGAAGGATCCATGGCTCCCTGCATCAGAGTAGCTGGTGAAAGACCGTGCTCTAGAGGCCACTACAGTAGCCTGTGCACTCAGGGCTCTGCCTAAGCCTCCTTCAGCTCCAAGCGCTCAGGGCCTTAGTCACAGCACAGGACCGCTCTCCAGCAGGCCGCACACACATGGCTGTATATGGCCACAGAGCCCACACCTCGGGAGAGGGAGGGAGAGAGAGAGAAAGAGGGAGAGGGAAGGAGAGAAAAGACAGAGGTGTGCGTGAGTGGGGGAGGAATGACAGAGAGCAAGTGTGTGAGGGTGCAAGATTGTAAGAGAAGGAGGGGGAGTGTGTGAGGTGCGAGAGAAGCATGCATGTGTTTGTGTGTGTGTGTGTGTGTGACACAGAGAGGGAGCGAGCAAGTGTGTGTGTGTGAGAGAATGAAAGAGTGGGCTTTGAGGGAAGGAGAGAGAGTTAGCATCTGTTAGTCCTTAAAACCTCTGGAATGCTTTTGCTTTAGTATCTTAAGCTAAACAAGCAGCTCTGGCAAGGCCTCTGCTCTCTCTGTCTCTGTCCCTGTGTTTGTCCCTGTCCCCTCTGACACACTCGTCCCCCTCGCTGGCCCAGTGGACGGTGCTGTGCTGCTCTCAGCTCGACTGTTCCAGGGATTTACACTCAGCTCCTGGAAGGCCTGGAACAGATACAGCAGGACAGGAGGCATCGATCATGGCCGCTTCTTCTCTAAACAACTTCTCTGCTCTCCATCTCTCCATGTTTTTCCATTTTTTAAATGTATTTCTCTATCTGTCCCTCTTGCTGCATCTGCGAAACGGTAAACTGACAGCTTCTCGGCTGGATTTCCTGACAGCAGATTCATCATTTTTGTTGAGCTTCTTTGGCTGTATCACACCCGCCACCTGACAACCATGCTCATAAATGAATCTGCGCACGGTTGCTGACTGATGTTCCCCTGTGCCTTCCCTTGTTCCTCGGCCTCACGGAAAGAGGAAAAAGGGATTTCTGCAGCGCTCTGGTTTGGTCATTAGAGAGATAATTGTGTGTGTGTGTGTGTGTGTGTGTGTGTGTGTGTGTGTGTGTGTGTGTGTCTGAGAGTGTGATGGGCTTTAGTCTTTCTGATGCAGCCCTTGTTTATGAAGTAAAAGGAGCCATCCAAACAGGCACATGAGTGTTCACCTCGTGATTTAGGCTACTGTGCGTGTGTGCGTGTGTGTGTGTGTGTGTGTGTGTCCTCTTCATTTGGCTCATATTTCTGGATGGGATCGTGATTTTGGCAGCCCTTGCACTTGCACTGATAAAGTGATATGGAAAGGATTAGCTAGAATGATTTATTAGGTTACAGTATACTTTTGGTAATTTTTGTGTTTGTGTGTCTGTGTGCGCGCGTACAAGTGAATGAATGTGTGTGTGTGTGTGTTTGCGCCCGTGCGTGTGTGTGAATGCTGTGTCAAGACTGAGCCCCATATTTGGGGAAGAGAAGAGAGGAGTTGAAATATGGGACTAGGGATTCCGATTGAGGATTTGAGATTTTCCATTTCATTCCTGCAGCTGTTTGTGATTGTGTCTCTCTCTTACACACACACACACACAATCATCTTGCTGGCGAGGCGCTAACATATTTCAGCTCCCTATATGTCTCCCTACCCCTGGCCTCCTTTTCAGTGCAGTCTGCTGTTGAGAGACTACTGCGTTGGTCTTGAGGTTTATTCCAGACTTGCATTTTACTTGCACAACCCAAAATTGTTATCTTTACCGGAGACAGGGTAGGTCTCTCTCCAGCACTTTGGCTCCAAATCAGCCTTCCATCCCTGCTCTCTCTATCATTCAATTCAGTTTAGCTCCATTCACTTCTTTCTGTGACAAGGGCCTTCTTTATTGGCTATTGGCAGTCAATAACTCATGTCAATATAGTCTAGGAAAAGGTTACACTTCATTTTACCAATGATGGCCTATATTGAGTTTTTAAGGTTTGTTCCTCTTGTTTGTTGAATTGAATTTTGCCTGTGAATTTGGCAGGTAGTTTATGAGCTGCTGCTGAGGTGAGTGCTGCATTCATCTGTTTTAGAGCTGAACGTAGGTGGAATTTAGACCTTCTGTTTCCAGTGAGGCTGGGACTCTGTCTGACTCGGCTTTCTGAGTTATAGTGGAAGCACCACAGTGTACACTTAGAATGTTTCTGCAGAAGGCTTTGTGGAAAGATCTGAACTGGGCTTTTGTCCAAAAACTTCGGATCTATTTTGTTTTCGGTGCTCCATGTTTGTCTCCCGTGTGGCAGGATGAGATGAAGGTTTGAGCAGGAGAGTTTTTGCTGCAGTACAATTAGTTTGAATTGAAATGGTGATCTTTATTCCTAATGTCATACTTGGTTCTCTGCCTGGCTGTCTGAGTGTTTAATTGTGATATCGAACGGGTGCAGCAAGGAAAATGTGAGGTCCAATTGGTCCCCCAAGTGTTTTGTGGTGGTAGTGCTCGTTGACCTGACAATATATTGTAAAGGCCTGGGAAATTCCACTGTGTTTCTCTTCAAGTGACAGGATTTCATGCATTGCAGCGTCATCTGGTTACAGCAGAGGCAAGTGACCTCCACTCCTGAGGCATTTCAACTCCCAATGGCCCAGGAGATGACCATTATTCATGGGCCTTTGGTCCATTCATTTATACACATATTAACTCTCTCTCTCTCTTTCTCTCTCTCTCTCTCTGTCTGTCCCTCTCCTTTTTCCCCCGTCTTCCCCCTCCATCTTTTCTTGTTCTCTCCTGCTCTCACTGCTCCCTCACTCTTTTTCTCCTCTCTGTCTCCTCCCCTCTCCTGTCTCTCTCTCCTGCTCAGATATCCGTCACCCTGAGGAGGTGTCTCTGCTCCGTAAGCCCCGTGACCCCAAGAAGAAGAAGAAAAAGCTGGAGGAGGCTGAAGAGGACCTACTGGAGCTCGACGGGCCACTGCTTACCCCTGGATCAGGTAAACAAACAAACAAACAAACACACAAACAAATAAAATGGTCACAAATTACCCAGACTCACTCCACCATTGAACAAAGCCATGAGGTTCAAGGTCATCAGTGCACTGGAGGATCCCACGATGCAGAGGAGAACTCTGCCATGATGTAGATAGGAAGGGGTGTGGTATGATGGGGAGGGGGACACCCTGACAGATTGGGCTGCCCTGGGCTGCACAGCGACCCTTGATCCTTGAACATGCTGGGCAATCTATAGTGTAAAGTTTGAGAATTAGAAGGTCGTGGTTAAGATTTTACAGGGGGCCCACAGTTGCTAACTACCCCCCTGAAGCAGAGATATCACACACACATGCACACTAATACACATAAACACACACACATTAGCCGTGATTCCACTATCGGGACAGTGCAAGCTAGGGCTAACTTCGGACAAACCAGGGCTTAAGGCCTGAGGCCTCAATTTGTGAGAACAAAAATGATTTGCATTTCTACCATCAGGCCAATAGCCCTGCGGGAAATTGCCTAAAAACCTGCCCATAATATCCTGCCCTTGTGTGAACGTCACCCATCCTGCCAGTTTCTCAAGAGAGTGGGAAGTCAGACGAATATTATCAGGCGATAATTTATCATGCAATAATTTATCATGCGATAAAGTCTGGATGGCAGGCACCTACGACCTAAAGCAGAAGTGTTTTTTTGTTTGCTGTTGCTGGTCTTCGCTTGGTGGAATGCTTGGTGGAACACTCAAATAAAGTGTGTCCTTCATAATGTATCCCAGACTCCTATTATTAAAACTTTCATGTACTGGAATAGTTAATTTAGCAATCCATGCCACTTAAGCCAGTTAATAGCATAGGCATAGTTTACTCTTAGATGTCATAGCAATCTAAAGAGTCTGTTATTTAAATAAGTAGCCTATGTTTTTAAAGAACATCAGTCATTGTGAGCTAGCATAACATGCTTATCGTTCCTTGCACTAAATGGGCTTTTATGATCATCCAATCTGAATTTGATGCTAATGAAACATTGATACTTATTGTGTTCATTTAAAGCTGCAGTGATTTTGTATTGAAATATGTTTTAATACAAGAGTGTTGTTTCTATATAGCCTGCCTGTGTCATGTTTGAAACACAGGGTCAATTCAAATTCTTTTCTTTAAGTTGTAAAAGACTTGCAGATCCTGGTCGTTGAGCCTACCACCAAAACGGACACCCATCAAAAGTATTACAATCATGTTGGTTGTTCTCCCCTAATTCAAAGCCCTGATTTCCCATGCTGACCAGCTCCAACGAATAGCCATTCCTTGATATCTGTTAAGGTTATTTGGTAGTGTGTTGTTTCTTTGAAAGTGACTAGTTATGTTGTTTTACATTTACATTTAGTCATTTAGCAGACGCTTTTGTCCAAAACGAGAACAGTTCAGTTTTGGTGCTGAACCTCTCTTACCTGACTCCGCAAACCCCGTCTTTCACCTTGACACCGCCTCAATCACCAGTTAGCCCTGTTTGGCCCTGGGGTAATTGACAGGCAGAAAGCCCTTGGCCGCTGGCCCTGAGAAAGCCCAGAGGAGGTACGATCAAGCCCCGGAAGTGAGAATGGAAACACGTCTGGCCTTGACGTGCGCTAGCCTGTGGCCCGATACTGGAAACACGGCTAATGAGTGCATTAGGAACAGGACTGGAAGCCGTCGCTGCAGCCTCTTGCTTCACAGTTTGAGACCCCAGATTAAGCACTGTAGAGACGACACAGATGAGGCGACTCAGTCCATATAACCATCAGGGGACCCACAGCAGGGAGGGAGGGGAGGGGGTCTCCAAGCACTGAGTGGGCATCTGTGTGTTAATCCACTTACACAGAGAGCGGCTCTTTCACACCACACTGTCACCTCTCTCCCGGAGACTCCTGCTGGGATGAAAGACAGACTTTAAAGGCTCGCTCTAAAGGGGCTCATGGGGGGGGGTCTGGGGAGAGTGTACAGCACCCCCTGCCTCACAGACACACAGACACAGCTCACTGGTGGAGAAGTTTGGAGTGGGGGCCTGACAAGAATGGACTGCAACTCCCACCACCACCACAGCACACACACACACTCCTTGAAGAGTGGGTTGACCTCTGAGTCCTCAGAAATGGCACAGTATGCATTAAACATTAGCATCCTTGTCCTGTGGAATAGTACATCTTTTTTTGCTTTCCTTAAAATGAAAGGCTGCACACAGGGTCCCTTTGGTTCCCTGGGGTACTCACACTTTTTCACACACACACACACACACACACACACACACTACAAATGGTAGTGGAGCACAGGAAACAAAGAGCTGTGTTGTTATTTTGAGCGAGTGCTGAAATGGGTGCTTGTGGGTTTGTGGGGAGGTTGGTGGGGGGGTTAGAGGTGCAGAACTAGCATATGATTAGCAGACATGCTAAACACACACACACACTCACACTCTCCGGCCTGGGCGAAGGAATGGCTGGGATTCCACACATAGTTGGTCAGCCTGCTATTTAAAACTGAACCAGGCGGCATCAGCCAGCCAGCCTGGCCGACTGCAGTGTGTCTCCCTCTCCATCTCCCACTCCCTCTCTCTCGCTCTTTCTTTTTCTCTACTCCCTCTCTTTCCCTCCCTCTCTCCCCATTCATCTCTCTTTCTCTCCCTCCGTTCTTTCTCTATCTCTCCCCCACCCTCCCTCTCTCTCTCTCCCTCCCCTGCTATGTCTTACTGAAGCCAGCCAGCATGAGGAGATGTCTTGGAGCTCCTGTCTCCTCTGCTGCACCACTGAATGGAGTCCATTGTCCCTACTACAACCCACCCCTGCCCCACCTAGACCTACACACACACACACACACACACACACACACACAGAATACCGCCTGTGGGCCTCTAACCCTGCGCTGCAGACCACCGAGGGGCCAAGGGTTGCGAGACCTCTGTCCTCTCCCCTGCCCCTGTCCTGTCTTCCCTATTTGTTTCCTTCCCGGCAGGCTTGAACTTTTCACTGACCCACCCCAGAACACAGGACACCTCTGTGTGCTCAAGGGGCTCTGAGGAGCTGAAAAAAGGGCGTAGATTTTGCACTATCCCTCCACACACACACACACACACACACACACACACACACACACACACATATATAGGAAATGACTTGCAGGGCTTCTGTTCTGACTCCCATGTTGTATGGGCAGCTAACACTAGCCGCACAATGCTAACGTGAGCGTTCACAGATCTGATAAGTTCTCAAATGGAAAGCCTCCTAACCCAGCACCAAGTCATCCCACTCACTGGGGTACATTTACATTTAGTCATTTAGCAGACACTTTTATCCAAAGCGACTTACAAGGAATGTTGCATTAATACATCAGGAGCGGTTAGGGGTGCAGTGTCATGCTCGAGGACACTTACACACTTGGTAATGAAGAGTGGAGAATCGAACTAGCATCCTTCCAACCTTCCGGTTACAAAACGACTCCTCTACTTCTTGTACCACTGTCGCCCCCACTGTACTCTCCCAGACTTATGTTCTGGCTCAGTTCTGGTCTGGTCTGGTTCCACTTCCACAGTAATGGACTAGAACGGTCGCTGTTTCCTTTTCTTGGTTGGTTTAAAAAGGGCTTCGTCAGCACTGAGTCAGATTGAGTTGAGGACCACTCGGGGTCTTGACCGCTGTGAATCATCATGTCTGGTGGGTGGAAGGGATGAGGCTTTCCATGGGGTTTCCATGTTCTCTCCACTCTCTTTCCTCTCTCTCTCCTTTCTGTTTCTCTTTCTGTTTTTCCTCTCATTTCTGTGTCTATCCATTTCTATGTATGGTCTCTCTGAATGTTCTGGTGACTCAGTCTTTCCTGTCGTGAATGGGGGGTTTTCTTGCTCTCCCCCGTTTCTCCATGTTCCTTAACCCTTCTGTCCCTTTCCAACTGTTAATCTCAATTAATCTCTTTAATCTATCACTTCTTTGTTTTTCTCTTTTGCTCTTGTTTCCTTTTCTTTTTTTCTCTGCTTTTTTTCCCTCTCGTCTGTAGCATCTGAGGTCATTTACATCGGACCTGTGAAAGGTAAGGTTTCCTGTTTCTCTGTTTCCTCATTCCTCTGCACTGCTTTTCCTGACCCCCCCCCCCCCCCCCCCCCCCCCACTTAACAGCTGGATCAGTCACCTGACTGGATGCTCTAGTGGGAATCCGACCAAAGGGGTCACCTGACGCCCCCGTTGCCATAGGAAACCACCTGACTTGATCACATTACAAGCCCCCCCCCCTTTGCCCAGATTAATTTGCAGCTCCCCCTCTCCATTTGAAAGCTCTGCACAACACAATGCTTTGGTCTGGTGTGATTTGCTGACAAGCTGCTCACTCTACTCACTGGACCCTTAGCAGTATGCCATGTCAGACTCCGGTTTCATAAGCAGGCACTAAGGTCACCCATTATCAGCTAGGAATTAAAGCAGTGGAGGTAGTGTGTGCGCGTGCACGCGCTGCCACTGGATGAGATGGATGTGCATATGCTTCTGAAGGCTACGCTGTGATTGAGAAACATCTAGGCTTGTTGTGTGCATGGTGGCTTGTGTGAATTCACATCCTGGAGATCTGTGCAGAACATGTCTCAGAGATTATTTGTAATCAAGCACTACTGCCTGGTCCTTCATACCCTGATGCTCTTTTGGATATAGATTCCAGTTTATATCTTAACTTCAAACAGGGTGGTCAATTGCCTTGTGAGTGGGCCTGATTTCTCATGCGTGTGTGCGTATATATGTCTGTATGTACACTAGTGTATCCATAGGTTTATGTGTGTTTTAAACGTGTGTGTGTGTGTGTGTGTGTGTAAATGGGAGTATATCTGCTGAGAGAGTGCAGCAGTCAGAGTAAACACAGAGAGGTCTGTGGCTGTTTGCTCTGGGCTTGGAGCCCTTATCGGCCGTCTGTGGATGGTTCACATTCCTTCTGCTGCTTATGGGCAAGGAAACTTTACCCTGACCTGTCCTGTGGTCAAAACACACACACACACACACACACACACACACACACACACACACACACACACACACACACAAATGCATGCATAGACATAAACATACCCACATTTAAACACATATACACACATAAATGTATACACTTATACAAACACAAAGACGCAGAAATGCACACGTGCAAACACACACACACACACAAGCGCACACACACACACACACAGAGCTAACTCCCCGTGACCTGTCCTCTGGTTTTATGGGAAGCTTGGTGTACTTCAACCCAAAGCCTTGGGGAAGAATCACTCCCCTGGCCTTCTGTGTATTCTCATGACCTCTCTCTCCCTCCCCTCACACACACATACACACACACTCACGCTCACACAAACACAGGCTTCCCCTCCTCATACCACACACACTCTCACATGGTGCATGCAGGCTCCCCCACATGTATGCATACTCACGTGCATGCAGGCACGTGAAAAAAAATGCACACCTAAATATAACCACACACATTCAAACACACAAGTGTGTACAGACACTCACACACACACACACACACACACACACACACACACACACACACATACACTCACAATCACACTCACACACTTCCTCTAACTGGTGGCAGAGTCCTGTGGTTGCCACATTGCCACCCTACTGGTTTTGGCCGACCCACCCAGCTTTCCATTTTGGGTCCAGTGTGACTGAGTGGACACTCAAGCCGCTGACAGGAATATGAAATATGTAAACCTAAACACACTAAGTGACCACACACACGGTTTGGCATTTCCTTCTCCTTCTGAGAGGGCATTTTGGGGAGTTTGTTTGTGGACTGAGATTGAGAAACATCGCATTTTAATTTATTTGATAAACTAACATGTGTTGAATTTTCCAGTTGCGTGGTAGGAAGTACACTCCTCAAACTAAATATTTAGAATGGCAAGAAAATGAGAAACTCTGGTTATTTATGGACCACCAAAAAAGTGGGATCCTTAAAGTCTTTAAGGTTATCATAAGGAAGTCAATCGACAGAAAATGGCGGTGCTTCCGAGATGAGGTTTGTTTTCAGCAGAAGCTTTAGTGGTCCTTTTAATTAGGAAAGCTTGGCTAAGACCGAAATGTAGATGTTCCATCACATCAACTGCGGGAGTGCTACCCGTCCTTTCAAACATGCCATTCATTTGCAGCACCATCCTCACCACTCCAGTGATCAAAACCTTACCTTGTGTGTGTGTGTGTGTGTGTGCATGTGTGGGTGTGGGTGTTGGTGTGGGTGGGAATCTGATGGTGTATCCGTGTGTGTGATTTTGCCGGTTGTAACTGAAAGGACATGTCAGTGTGTGTGTAAGAGACAAAGAGAGGGAAACTGTGTGTGTGTGTGTGTGTGTGTGTGTGTGTGTGTATCAGAGAGAGGCAGAGAGAGTATGTGTGTGTGTATCACTGCTAGATTTTGCTTCCATGTGCTGTGTGTGCCCTTGTGCAGTGGAACATGGTGCACAGGGCCCATCCTGTTCTGCACGTCCATATGCATGTGTGCATTCAGAACCATGCCGCTCCTCAAAGGATGTGTCTGTCACCTGTGCTTTCCTCCAGCAGTGTGTGCATGGTGGGTGAATGGGAATTAATGCTGCATTTGTTTGCAGTGAAAAGCCCAGGCTGTGTGAGTGTGTGTGTGTGTGTGTGTGTGTGTGTGTGTGTGTCTATCGGATCCGTGTTTGACGCGTCCACTATTTGGGCCTAACCCAGGTTGCGTGTGTGTGTGTGTTGTGCCCACTATTACAGGGAGCATCTACTCCAGCCCAGGCCTCTACAGTAAGACCATGACCCCCACCTATGACTCCAGAGACGGGAGCCCCCTGTCCCCCACCACGGCCTGGTTTGGGGACAGTCCCCTGTCTGAAGGCAACCCCAGCATCCTGGCGGTCAGCCAACCCATCTCCTCCCCAGACATCCTGGTCAAGCTCTACAAGCCACAGTCCCTCCTGGACAAGGCCAAGATCAACCAGGGGTGAGTGCACATCTACTGTGGAGGCTTGTAGAGAGAGTGTGTGAGTGTGTGTGTGTGTGTGTGTGTGTGTGTGTCTGTGTGTGATTGTGAATGCTTGGTGTACTAGGGGTGAGTGCACAACTACTATGGAGGCGAGGACTAACACCTCAACATGGCCAGCACAGTACTTATCACCCGAACAGCAAACCGAAGTTTTTATGGTCTTGGTTGAGTAGCATGTAAATCAGTTATACTCGTAAGGAGACAAGGATGACCTATCATCTACTATGAAAGCAATTAAGGTCCAGGGTGTGCGTGTCTGTGTGTCTATGTGAATGCTTTCATTTTTATTAAAACAGAAATACACCAAATATCCTGAGAGTTATGACCATAATGACCATAGCCTTGTTACAGTATTTGGGACGCATCACATGGTCTTGTGCACTTTTGCTAAGTTATATTTCATTAAGACACACGACCCGATACTCAGTGAGTTTGTGTGCTACCAGTAGTTGGTGAGTAACTCCTAGAGTGAACTGCTTTCTCAGCTGAGAGTCTGACATGTTTCTCTCTGTGCCTGTATGGGGAAGGTGGTTGGACTCATCAAGGTCTCTGATGGAGCAGGAGGTGAAGGACAACGATGTTCTCCTCTTGCGGTTCAAGTACCACAGTTTCTTTGACCTAAATCCCAAGGTAAGTCATGGGGAAGATGCTCTGATGATGAAGACTCTGATGATAACCCTGTTCTTCTCAAGTGCGATCTAGGGCTCAATCATAGATGCATGAAAATAATGGTGATTTGCCAAGCATACAGGCTGAACTTTATATTTTAAGATATGTATGTATACATCATGTGTATGTGGTGTGTATACATCATATATACGGTGTGTGTGTGTGTGTGTGTGTGTGTGTGTGTGTGTGTGTGTGTGTGTGTGTGTGTGTGTGTGTGTATATGTATTGTGTGTATATGATTATGATGTGCTAACAAAACTGTAGGTATTCCGTTGCTATCATCAGTTGTTTAAAGAGATGTGGCTGAATGTGCAGTAAACCCAGTGAGTGCATTTCTGGCATTCCTCAGCAGTGTGTCGTTGTAAATAACTCACACTAACTCCAGCTGAGCCTGCAGGTTTAACACTACCCCACATCCTCAGGCCTTCCTCCGAGCACAGGGGGAAACATCCACAAGAGAGAGCTGGCCTGTTTTCTCAGCTGGTCTGAGTGTGTGTTTTAGTGTGTGACGCTCTCTCTCTCTCTCTCTCTCTCTCTCTCTCTCTCTCTCTCTCTCTTCCTGCAGTACGATGCCATCCGTGTGAACCAGCTGTATGAGCAATCCAAGTGGGCCATCCTGCTGGAGGAGATTGAGTGCACAGAAGAGGAGATGATGATGTTTGCCGCCCTGCAGGTGAGGAGTGGAATTGCATGGGTGTGGCTGCAGGGTATGGGGCAGATCAACTCTCGGGAGACTGAAAGGGAAAACTGGGATGATGTGACTTGGCCAGATAAGGATTCCTGTAGATATTGCAATAGCTCATGGATGGAGACAGAAGTGGGGGTGAAGAGGGGAAATTGGAAGGGTGTGGTCCCCAAACATTCACAAACCTCAGGATCCTCAGCAGAGGTCATGTGCCGCCCTGCTGGTTAGGGGTGGAACTGCATGGTCAGTGACTGGCTGTAATGAAGGCAATTTCAGTCCAATTCTTCACAGAGTGGCCAAGTGCCTGCAGAGTGCCTAGTCAAGCAGTGATGTACATGCAAGCCTTCTCTGGTCCTACGTCCTCCACTGTTGTCCTCATAACATGGTCATGCTCCACAGTGATGCACACGCATGTCACGCAGAGGTGTAAGTCTCATCACACAGTAGGTTTCAAAGGGCGCTAGTCATTCAGTCTTAACCTAGATCACATTAGAATGAGCGTGGTTTAAACTTGTAGTGAATCTGGGCCAGACCAAATGTGTGGTTAACGTGGCAAATAAAAGTTTGCTTTGAGTCCACTACGAACGCTTGTGAACACACACAAACAGTCTAAGGAGGTATTTCTAGGCGAATAAACCTGTACGCTGAACTAAGGGTTACTGTTTAAATCGAACAATTTGGAATGTTTACAGCGCATTTGCCTCAAAAGTTGTCCTCTGTTTGCCGATTTTGAACCCACCTCTGTTGTAGGCTGCTAACGCGGAGGTATGAGTGGAGCCGCTGTCCTAAGAAACAGGCTAGAACCATGCTAGTGAATGTCATGAGCAACCAACTCATTTCACATCATCAGTGATGTTCACCAGTGAAGAGAGTTAAGCCAGAGTTTCAAAGGAAGACCGTGTGAGGCTATGGAGGATTAGATCAGATAGATGCCCCACCACTCCATCCCCTAGTCAGGAGACCCCTGGCCCCTGTTGGCCCCCCTGATTCGCCGTGGCTGGCCCCGCTATTTCAGACCCTCGTAAAGGCAGAGGGCTGAGACCCCAGGGCGCCTCACTGTCTTCACCCCAAATTAAATATAGAGCTTTCACTTGGGGAGACCGGCGCTCAGCGACCACCCACTCTCCATCCCCATGCTCTTGCTCACACACACACACACACACACACACACACTCACACTCACACTCTCTCACACGTACTCACTCATGCACACGCACTTTCACACGCACACCTATATACACACACATGTTCCCTCACACACATCTATACACACACATGTTCCCACACGCACATTCATACACACTCTCACACATGCACACTGATGCATTCACACGCACATCTATACACACATACAGTATGTTCAGTCATACACACACACACACACACACACACACACCCACACCAACACACATTCTCACACACGCAAAATGACACATTCACAAGCACCTATACACACGCACACACGTTCACTCACACACTGTGCTGGTATAGTGTCTGGGGTGTTTATCCAAGGTTTTGTGTTTCGAGTTGCGAGGAAGATGGCTGCTGGCGGCTCAAGTGCGTTTCTAAATTAACCCAACCTGTCCCTCAACATCATTCTACACCATGTTGCGTCGCTGCTGAGTGCTTGGGTTTCAGGTTGAAACGGGCGTGTGTGTGTGTGTGTGTGTGTGTTTGTGTGTGGTGTGTGTGTGTGTGTGTGTGTGTGTGTGTGTGTGTGTGTGCGCGCACATGTACTCCAGGGGGCTTCTACCTGAAAATGTCAGCATGGCTAAGTATAGTGGTTCTTTCAGAGATCCAAATAATGTAATGAGGATGGAGTAGTAGTCAGTTGGGAGGTAGACGTATGTGTGTGTGCGTGGATAAGTATTCTAAGAGGAAGATATACATGCGTGTGTGCTGAGCGGAGGGCTTTCCTCTCAGTCACCCTTTAATCCACACACACACACACACACACAGCATCCACGTCACACACAGCTGGGGACGTCTTCATCCCTCATATTGTAAGGGGAGCCGTATAGAGCCGTAGCATGATCCAGAGTCCTGAAATACACCTCTTCTCCCTGGACCAGCTGCTCGCCCACCTACTGGCAGCAAGGGACAGTGGGGTTGGGGGAAGGGTGTATGTGTGTGTGTGTGAAAAGGTATGTGGTTGGGTGTGAGGGGGGGCAGTGTTGATGTATGTGTGTAAGAGAGCATGGAGTGTGTGTGTGTGTGTGTGTGTTCCTGATGTGGGTAGAGGTGTGTAGTTGTGTTGTGTACATGTGTGGGGGTAAAGGCAGTGTGTGTGTGTGTGTTGAGAAGGGGTGGCAGTATAAATACCATTTGTCAACAACTTGTATTTAGTGCTGCTGAGTCCCAGGCCTACAGACGGAGCAGAAAGTGCACTAAGCCCACACACACTCTTTCACACTCACTCACCCCCTTACTGACACACACTCACACACACACACACACACACACACACACACACACTCACAAACTCACACTGCTAGCCCTCACACTTCTCAGGAAGAACAGCGCTTCGCCTTAATCCCAGTTGGCTCAATGACATGTCAGACTGACCGACAGAAACACACTCCCACGTAACCTCACACTGTCTCCCAATGGCTATTCTTATTGCCAAATTCAGACCTACAAGTTTGACATGGTGTGTCTGTGTGTGTGTGTCTGTGTGTGTGTGTGTCTAACTATTGGCTTTGTGTGTGTGTTTTATTCCTTTCTCCTTCAGTACCATATCAATAAGCTGTCCATCATGTCGTCTGACAATCACATGAACAACAGTGAGAAGGAGGTGGATGAGGTTGATGCTGCCCTGTCTGACCTGGAGATTACTCTGGAGGGAGGGAAGACGTCCAACACACTGGTACAGCACACACACCCACACATACACACACACACACACACATACATGAACACACGAACACGCAAATGAAGGCGCACACAGACAAACACCAGCTTACAAACCCTGCCAAAAATGTACACAGACTCTCACTCGCCCACTCATATTCTCTTTCTCTTTTGCTCTCACACACACACATACACACACACACATACACATACACATACACATACACACACACACACACACACACACACACACACACACACACACATACACACATACCACAGATCACTTTCACTCATCACACCACTGCCCTCCCAGGGGAATCATAACATATACTCACTCATGCGCACACTCACACACTCATACACACACACACACACACACACACACACACACACACACACACACACACACACACACACACACACACACACACACACACACACACACACACACACATATACTCAAACACATACTGGAATACCCTACCAATGCCTGGCTTATTTGAGTATATTTGGATATAAATACGTACACAGAAAAAACTATTTGCATGCGAGTCATCAAGTATCACATTTGGTCAAGGTCAAGCATGGTTGAAGCATAGCAAAACAACCAAAAAACTCCCAGCATGCTTTAGTGCCAGTCATTCACTGTGGTTTCCCCCTCTTCCTCTGTCCACTCCCAGGGTGACATCACCTCCATTCCTGAGTTGGCCGACTACGTGAAGGTCTTCAAGTAAGTAGACATGGCCGGAGCCGTCCATTAGAGGGGGCTTGTGTTTGATGTTAGTTTTTCAAACGAGCTCCTGTGTTCATTCAAAGAGCCCTTTGTACAGGAAGTACTAGATTACATAGCGAGAGGGAAACTAGAGCTCCAGAATGAGATGTGATAACCCATCCCCCCCCTCCCATCCCCCCCCTCCCTCCACACACACACAACCACATATTTACATTGTCAAATCTAAACACACACACACACACACACACACATTCGACCCCTCCCCACTATATATATACGCTTACACACACACAGCTGATTTTCTTTTGTTTTGCCGAGTGGTCAGAAACAGAATCAGGAAAACCTAACAGAGCTCAGCCCTCTCCTCCCCTCGCTTCTCCTCCACTCTCCTCTCCTTGCTCTGGGCTAAGTGTATTGGTCCGTTTGGGCATTTGTGGGAATGAGTTAGTGCTGTGGTTCGCAGGCTAATTATGGAGCCACAGTGAGTAGTGCGCTAATAATTGCAGCGGTTGATTGTGCTGTACCTGTGCGTTTTTGTTTGTGTTTGTGTGTGTGTGTGTGTGTGGGGGGGGGGGGGGGGGGGGGTTGTGAGCGTGTGTGCTGACTCAGACCCACTCCCCACTGGAAAGATGTATGCCAGCCCTCCATATCCTGCCTAATTTTGAGAGCTTTTCCCCTCGCTGACAGTTTCTCTGTGTGTGTGTGTGTGTGTGTTTGTTTGTGTGTGTGTGTGTGTGTGTGTGTCCAGGCCAAAGAAACTTACGCTGAAGGGATATAAGCAGTACTGGTGTACGTTTAAAGACATCACAATCTCCTGTTACAAGAGTCGAGAGGAGGCCCATGGAACACCCGCTATTCAAATGAACCTCAGAGGTGAGACACACACATACACAGACACTCTTTCTTTCTCTATCTCTCTACACACACACACACACACACACACAACATACATAGTTACCTCAGCTTTGTCAGGTAGAATAGCTGACATACACATGAACCCACACATGCATTCATCATACTCACACAGTACACACACACACACAAACACACAAACTTGGGAATTGTTACCTCACTCACAAACACCAGTTCCACCAGGTCCTGTCAAAGTGTCTGAGTCTTAAGAAGTCGGTGATTGATGAGTTTGAGTTCTTTGTCTTTCGTGTACACACAGACACACACATTCGCACTATGTAAAGCCTGCACCCCTGACTCCTCCCTGTGTCTGTCTGTAGGCTGTGAGGTGACTCCGGATGTCAACATTTCCGGGCAGAAATTCAACATCAAGCTGCTGATCCCCGTCGCCGACGGCATGAATGAGATCTGGCTGCGCTGCGACACGGTGAGCCCTAATTGGAGCACTTAGACACATACCCGTCCCTGATTGGTGGATTTGGGCTCATGACCCACCCCTGTCTGGAGCAATGCATGTTGACTGGATATTCAAACTACATCACATAGGTTCAAGATTCATTTTCTATTTCTTAAGCACATTAAAATCAACAAATGGTGTGACAATACTTTCTGTCTTTTGTACTGGGCTTTATCACATCATGAAATCCTGCATGAGCAGCAGGAAGATCTTGCTAGAGCCTAGTGGGTGGTGTTTTAGTATATAAGTCTTACTTGACACTAGTGGTTTTCAGTGGGCTTTTATGGCAGTGGATGTCTGCAGCATGAGTAGCTTCTTTGAGTGACCATGCCTCGCACCCTCTGCTGCCCCCTGCAGGAGAAGCAGTATGCCCACTGGATGGCCGCGTGTCGCCTGGCCTCCAAGGGCAAGACCATGGCGGACAGCTCCTACAACCTGGAGGTGCAGAACATCCTGTCCTTCCTGAAGATGCAGCACATGAATCCTGACCCGCAGTTCATCGCCGCTGAGTACGTCAACACGGACATCAACCCAGAGTGCCTGGTGTCGCCACGCTACCTGAAGAAGTACAAGAACAAGCAGGTGAGCGGAGAGGACTGACACAGAGGACTAGATCACCTTTCTTTATTTCAGATTGCTTCAGATGTTTTACTTTTTACCCATACATATATTATATATATAGATAGATAGATAGATAGATAGTAGATACAAATTAAATACTATTACATATATTGACATACATCCTTCTTCTTGGGTATGGAGAGGGTACCCATAACCTTGGTGTTGTTCGAACCCTTTGCTCTACCAGTTGAGTGACAGCAGCACCAATGCAAGTCTCTTGGGAGTTACACACAAGGACTGAAGAAACAACAGGCATCTGTGAAGAAGCATAAAATACTTCAGGAGTGAACAGAGTGAGAGGGAGGGATGGATGGAGGTTTAAATAAGAGAACCAGCGTAAGGGAGAGAGGGTGTGAAAAGGAGGGAGAAGGAAGGAGTGGGAAGGATGTGAAGAGAGAGAGAGAGAGAGGGATGAAGAGAATAAAAACAGACATAGATCCTGGGCCGTGTGCTGCGGACTGAAGTCTCACAGCTGGTTGCCTGGCATCTGGCTCCTCCGTGCTGGAATGCAGACACCCCCTTTTCTCTTCACTCCCATAGACCTTTATATCCCCCCTTCAAAACACTTGCTCTCTCCCTCTCTGTTTGTCTCTCTCCTAACTGCTAAACTTTCCCTTCCTAACTCGCTATCTCTCTCTCTATCTCACTCTCTCTCGCACAATCTCATCTTTTCTATCTTCTTTACCTCATCTGTTTCTTGCGTGCCCTTTCCCTCTCTTGATCTTTCCCTCTGTCATCTGCTTTCTTTCTCCCTCCCTCTCATCTCTTGTGCATCCTCCCACTCTGAGGGTATCCTGGGACATGGCGGACAAGCAAAGGGCACACCCATCACCCAGCAGCCACTCAGAGGGCCAGAATGAAGAGAGGGTGAAAAGGAGAGAGGGAGGGACGGAAAAGAAGAGAGAGAGAGAGAGAAGTCAGGGAGAGGGCACAGAAAGAGCAAGACTGGAGGGGTGGGGGGGGGGGGGGGTGTGTGTGTGTGTCTCTGTGTGTGTGTGTGTGTGTGTGTGTGTAGGCGTAGGCGTAGGCTGCTGGGTAGCCGATAGCACATGTAAACAGTTTACTACACAAATCCAGCCAGGGGACTGGAAAAGGCCATTCCAGAGGCAGGAGAGAGGAAGCCTAAATCCGCGACCAAATCTGCTCCCATCAGGAACTTTCGGCAGTTTCACTACATTCCACTGTGGAGAATTACACAGTGTAATTAGTGAGCTTCATATGGGCCATTTACATCTCCATACAGCAGATGCTTCTGCCCCACATTAATCGACAGTGCCAGGGATCGATACATTTGAATCAGTATATCGCTGTATAGGAGTCAATCCTATCACTTTTGCATTGATAATACCCTGATCTAGCAGTTGAGCAGCAGGAAGATCTTGCTAGAGCCTAGTGGGTGGTGGATTAGTCTATAAGTCTTACTTGACACTTTAGTGGTTTTCAGTGGGCTTTTATGGCAGTGGATGTCTGCAGCATGAGTAGCTTCTTTGAATGGTGACTCTGAATCACCCACTTTGGTGCCTGTAGTCTGGCAACCATGGAACTGGCATCAGCGCAGGCCACTCATTAGGGCTGGGCACTGTGAAGCTGGCATGGACTGGCAAAGGGCACTCGCTGGAGTGGAGAGCCAGTGGAAACGAGGGGTCATCGCCTAATGAGCGGGCGTGCCCTATCAAAACACTGCAAATATTTATACTCCCGCTGATGTTAAATACAGAAGCTGACAGAGCTGCTGAAAGCTGAAGTGAGTGCACACACACACACACACACACACACACACACACACACACACACACACACACACACACACACACACACACTCACACACACAATTACACAATCTCTTTCTCTCTCTCATGTTCTCTATCTCTCATTTTTTTACTCACTCGCTCTCACACACACGCACACACACATTTGTGGTAATGGGTCGCCAGGGTGAAAACAGGAAGACCATGTGTGTGTGTGTGTGTGTGTGTGTCGGTCCATCCCCTCCCAGCTCCTGTCGTGGACAGAGAGAGCGGCATGAAGCCTGTATTTTCTGGGGATGGGGTGCTGGCCTAAATCCAGACTACTACGGCCGTTTTTCACACTCACTCCCTGTAGCTAAAAGGAGATGTGTGAGCACGATGGTGGTGGTGGGGGATAGGATCGGCCTGAAGAGGCGGGAAAATGACAGGAAGTGACCCCTGCCAGAGAATGCTGAGTGGGAATGGAAGCCGAGGCTGGGAATTCCAAGCGTCAAACGGGAATAGAGTCTGGGAAAAAGCAGGAAGCCGTTCCCAGCTGATCAACAGATCAGATTCTTCTCCGGTCTTCTCTCTGTTCCTCTCCTCTCCTCGCATTTGCTTTCTTGTTTAAAAAGAAAAAAGCCAGACTTCCTCTTGCGTGACCCTCCCCTCGTAAAACTCATTGGTTGTAATCCCCGAAGGATAAGTATTCGACCTAACAGAGCCCTGGGAAGCAGCATTAAACAGCCTTATGGACAAACAGCCAGTCTAAGCCTCCCCACAGAAAGTCAACTCCCGGAGCACAATAATAAACAAGAGGGGGGGTGAGGCTGCCGCTAGTTTTTTGTGACATTCCTCAGGAGCACAGCAGCGAGGAGCAACTCCTTAGGGTACATCGCCACCTGCTGGACGGCTAGGAAAGTTTGTGCTGCTGTTGAACAACCACAACTCTACAAAGGGTTATAGTATCAATGGGATAAGGCATAAAAAAAAATATTCCTGACTGTATAAACAGTAACATTCTATATTCTTAGAATATTTCTAAAGGAACTGTTGTATTGCGTGTTTGCAGGTGTGGACAGTGTGTTTGTACTGCTGTAATTCCTTCTTTCCTAGTGAGTGCTGGTGATAATCCAGTTGCTCCCTGTCGCTTCAACCCTGCTGGTCCTCACAGATGCTGCTGGTCTCCCCTGTGCAAACTACTGCATGTGCATCTCCCAGTGTGTTTGGTTTCTTTGTGCTTGTGTGTGAGAGAGAGTGAGTATGAGCATACATGTGTATGAGTGATGGTTCGTTTGTTGTGCGTTTGCGTGTGTGAGGGAGAGAAAGAGCAAGAGAGTATGTATGAGCATAATTGTGTGTGTGTGCCTGCTCCTGTTTTGTTTGACCTGCTCTTTTGCTTGCTGTGTTTCAGCTGTGTTGTTGGTTTTGTTTTGTTTCAGCTGTCTTGTTTTGTCCTGCTTGTTCTCACCAGCTTCTTTTTTCTTCCTCTCCGCTCGCTCCCCCCATCCCTCCCTCCCTCTCTCTCGCTCCTCCCTCCTCTCTGCCCTCCTCAGCCAGGTTTTGTGAGGGACTTGGTAAGTCAAACCTGTGTGCCTCTGGGTTGCCTTGTTAGCGCACTCACTAATCCCCCTTAGAGACTGCCTTCTAACACTACAACAGCAGTAAACACTAACTCTATAGTTTAGTAATAGACCCAGACATCCAAAGTGTTGTCTACTAACACTGAGCTTTAGTGGTACTCCTAGAGTAGACCGTAGCTGTTTGGAGTGTCGTGATGGTGGTGGAGCCCATAAGCCTGATTTTGTGAGTGTGTAGAGGTGTGTAGCAAGCGGTAAGTCCCTGATGGTGAGTGGCACGTCTGGCTGGAGAGAGGGTCCTTCTGTCCTCCCCATCCTCCAGGTCAGGGGTCAGGGGTCAAGGGGTCAAGGATGGGTCAGAGGGGTTTGGGCTGCTGCTTGTCTCTGGTTGCTAGCTGGGGATTAACCTCCAGTTACCCTCATCGGGGCGGCGAGCTGGCCTCTCCATGCAGTCCATCCAATAGGACGCAGGAGAGGCAGGTGGAGGCTGTCAGCCATCTTGGTCTCAGGGTGGGGTCCACCAATCAGGAGCTTGGCTGAAAAGGCACTAAAGGCATGGGCTCACGGTGTTGTGTGTGTGGGTGTGTTCATTTACATTTAGTTTTGTGTGTGTGTTAAGGGGATTGTCGACAGGCTTGATGATGATTATGAAGATGTTGACAGTGATTAAGTGATGGTCTCCCTGCTCTTTCCCATGTGTCCGGTCCAGATCTCGACCCGGATCCTGGAGGCCCACCAGAATGTAGCCCAGATGAGCCTGATCGAGGCCAAGATGCGCTTCATCCAGGCATGGCAGTCGCTGCCGGAGTTTGGAATGACCCACTTCCTGGCCAAGTACGTTCCTTCTCTGGAGTCCTCGCTCTCTCTCTCTCTCACTCTCTCTCACTCTCTCTCACTCTCTCTCTCTCTCTCTCTCTCTTGTTCTCACTCTCTGCCTCCCCCTTGTGCTCTCTCTCTCTCTCTCTCTCTCTCTGCCTCTCTCTTGTCCTCACTCTCTGCCTCCCCCTTGTGCCCTCTCTCTCTATCCAAGCCTTCCTCTACTCGAGCTATCCCTTCAGTGCTTTTGTGGTCTGAGACACATGGACCTGTTTGAGAGGGAAAAAAGAGAGTGTCTCTTCAGAATGTGTTCATTTCAGCTCCAAAATGAATCCCCAAAAGCTTACTTTCTTCTTGGAAAGCTGAGTTTTTATCCACAATTGTTTTCCCTGCTCCATTTCCCAGTCTTAAATTTGAAGTGAGATTACAGAGACTTCCCTTTGGCGGAGTTCTTTTCCGTTCCTCACTAAGCGGCAGTGGTTAAGTCTGGAATTCTGCTCTGTCCGTGTCAGATTCCAAGGCGGGAAGAGAGACGAGTTGATCGGAATCACTTATAATCGTCTGATCCGCATGGACGCCAGCAACGGAGATGCCATCAAGACCTGGAGGTTCGCCAACATGAAGCAGTGGAACGTCAACTGGGAGATCAAGATGGTACAGTGCTCCTCTATAGTTAAAGCCTGCTTTCGCCTCCTACACGTCAAACAAAAATCTACATTCAGTATAATTATGTGAAAATAATCCCCTATATAAATATCTCTATATTACATTATAAAATTGCATACTAAATTAAAGATTGTATGTTTATTCGCCTATTTTACAATATTTTATCATCATCAATATACTACATCATCTTTTTAAACTTCCATAAATCCATTTTGTGGTTACTCAAACCTCTAAGATATTGTTTTGTTGCACTAGTGTTATGTATGCGGGCGGGGTGGATGCTGGGTGAAATGAGTTGAATCGGTTTTCCAAATGGGAAAGATATTCCAAGTAGATGGGCCCTCTGAGTGTCATCTTCTTCTCTATGATGCATTGCTCAAAGCTCGAGGAACGCCTAATGACGTTCAAGTTGACCAAAACCACCTTCTCAATTCCTTCCCATAGCATCATTTTTTGAATGAGAACCAGAGCGTGAGTGCATGGTTGTTCTCCACCTGGCAGGCGTGGCTCTGTAGTGTGACTGGGCATCTCTCTTGTTCCCCAGGTGACGGTGGAGTTTGCGGATGAGCCGAGCCTGTCGTTCATATGCACGGAGGTGGACTGCAAGGTGGTGCACGAGTTCATCGGCGGCTACATCTTCCTGTCCACGCGCGCCAAGGACCAGAACGAGTCTTTGGACGAGGAGATGTTCTTCAAGCTGACCAGCGGGTGGATCTAAGCGCACTCCAAACCTGCCAACAGGAAGAGGGGGAGGGGGTTTAGGACAAGGGAGGGGTTGATTTGTTTTTGTTGTTGTTTTTTTGTTTTGGTTGATTTTTTTTTATTTTTTTTTTTTACTATTATTTTCCATGACTGGTGTACGTGACACTGCATGGCGATCTTCTCTAAAAGCTGCCATTAAGCTGCCGTTCAGCATCGGTTAATGCTCTTGACCGCAATCATAACACTAATATTAATTTAAACAAGGCAGTCCAGACTGAAAAGAAACCGGAGCAGATAGTCTCCTGTGTATAGTATGACCAGAGCATGCCCTATGAAGACAGCAGCTACTCTTTGAAGGCTTTGAGTCCATTGCTTTGCCTTAGGGCCTGCAGGCTTTCAAATCCCACTCAGACCACCTCCTTGTGAGTAGGAAAGCTTTTATGCAAACTGAAATTGAGTTCGGCAGACGTGTTCCTGGTTTTATGGAACGTCTGCAATGTCCTATCTTTGTCCGGAATTTGGAAGTAGCGATGTGGTCTGACACATTTGCCTTACAGTGTTTGCTAGAGAACAGTGGAACGCCAGCTATTTATTCTTGACCGACTGGGTCTGCGTTCCTTCGTGCTAATGTAGGCTGTGTGTGTGTGTGTGTGTGTGTGTGTGTGTGTGTTTGTGTGTGTGTGTGTGAGAGTGTGGATTGCGTGCCATCTTTGGCATCCTTGGTGCTCGTTGGTGTGTCGGTGGAGTTGTGTGTAATTACTGTGCCGCCTCCCTGTGATTCACACACCATCGCTGACAGGTGTGTCTCCTCATTATAATCTGTCCCATATACAGATACACTACAGACTGCGTTGCCTATCTTTGAAAAGAGGTGTGTGTGTGTGTGTGTGTGTGTGTGTGTGAGACTGACCAGCGAGAGAGATTGTGAGGGAGAGTGAATGTGTGTGAGTAAATATGCGTGCACGAGGTGTGGGTGTGTGTTTGTGTGTGTATGTCCTGCACCCCCTGCTCCTATGGTGCAGTGGTTGCCTCGTGGCCTGCTTCAGTGACTCAGGCTTTGTTTTAAAATTGATGGATATGCTTTGTAACTTTACTCTATATTTTTCCTTTTTTTAATCTCTTGACCTCATGAAGTCATGCTGATAGCACTTCGATGGTGTAATGAAGGTCCCTTCGCAAATAAGCTGTTGCTTCTGAAGTTGACGTTTTTTTTTTTTATCCCGCCTTCCCGTATATCTCACACCTGTTTTAATCATTTTGTATGCATGTTCAGCACTACATGTGACTTGAGATTGAACAAACATCAGTCACTGTTGTGGTAACGATGAAGAAACAGGAAACCGACACTTCACGATTTCAGAAGGAAGTCACTAGCCTCCCCACCTTAGGCTGCTGAAGTTATGGAGCAGTCCTTACCGCTGTAGATGTGGTCCGTGCACAACCTGTAACGGTTCGTGTCAAGGTCCAGAACGGCCACTGCTGTATACTTTATTGTATACTAAAGATGGTCATGACGGTTCCCATGTTTAGCTCCCCAGTACAGCCTGTTACTTGTTCTTGCCACTCTTAATAGCACACCATATAGTATTATTCAACAACCATTTTATTGTTATGCACCAGCAAAAGGTCAGAAGTTTTTAAATGAAAATACGATGTCCATTTTCTCTCAGTATGAAGGAACGCTAAAGGAATTATTCGTTTTTTTTGTAACTAATGTAAAAAAAACATTACAGGTTTTATAGAATTGTACAGTTGTTCTTGTGTTGCTGCTTTTTCTCTCTCTGATTTTTGGAAGTATGTTTGTTTGTTCCAGAAGAGAAGGAAAAAAAAGCCATCTATCAGCATTGTGTGGTTTAAACTTGTGCGCCTGCCAATGGAAACGTCTTACTGAGTTTATAAAAGATAGAAGTATATATAGATATATATGAAGAAACAAACCTGTCTCAAACTCCAGGAGACACTGCACCGTTGACTTTTGTCACGGTGATTTTGATTTATATGTATGAAGAAAGAGCTTTTTGGGTTCTGAGGTTGTAATGCTTTTTCACCTAAAATGAAGTATATCTGCTAGTTGCTTATTGTTTTTTTTTCTTGGCCTTGTGATCATAACAAATGTGTAATCTTCCTCTGCCTGCAAACCTTTTGTTTCTGCTGCTGTTGCTAGTTTTATGCGTGAGGCAATCTTCGCCAGCCTAATGCTAATATTTTAAACGTTTCTTCTTTTTTTTTTTGCTGACCACATTTTCAAGAATTTCAGTTCCTGGTGGGTTATTATTTTAATATTTGTTCCAATAGAAAGGTATTGTATTGATACGCCTTTCATTCTGAGAGGTCCTCAAGACCCTGGAGTTTGAGACAAATTGCCACTGCATTCAATTGAGAAGAGCTTGCTTAGGCCATGGGTTCCCTCCTGTATCAGAGTTTGTTTTGTTCTGCCACTGATGTACACAGACAGCAGCGCAAGCATGCCCTGCTGATTTAGTCTGTAAAAATGCATTTATTTTAAAAAATTAAAAAATAATTTTTATTTAAACCGCAAAAACGTCGTCCCCCTGTTGTGTTTTTTTCTCTACTTTTCTTTCAACATTAAATGTTTTAATGTGTTTAATGTGTGGCCTGTAATGAAAAAGTGGCACACTTTGTCTGTTGTGTTTCAAAATCGATTTTTCAATACTATTTAGATATTATTAGTATATACCCTTTTCCTCTAATTACTCACCATTACATTTGGAACGAAGTTATTGGTCAACGTGTATGTACCGTCTTCATACACAGCGTTACCAAATTGGTCAATAGTGGTCAACTAAAGAGCCTCGTTTCATGAACAAGCTGGTTTAACCTGGGCTGACCAGTAGAGGGCAGTCTGGAATCGTTTGGCTGTTCCTCTTTGCTGCACTTGTGATCTTGACATTAATTGAAGTTTTACAGATCACCGCTGAGATTTAAATTTGTCTTGTCGAGCAAAATGGCAGATTGACGATAGGTGAGCTCAGCGTCTGGGCTGCTACCTAACGGGCTGTCAGTCACCCGCGGAGCAGGACTGTCTTGATGGGGACACAGACGGAGTCGGAGGTGTCCTGGAGATGGTAACGTGTTCTAAGCACACCTGCCGTCTAGTGGCGCCACGGCAACATGCGGCGATGTTCGTTGTCTGAAGGAAAACGGTGAAGGAAAGGACAACTTTTTTTGTATTGGGAGGGGCGATCGTCATCTCTGACGCCTCTGGAAGTTTTCTCAAGGACAGTAAGCCGTGGGCTTTCATGCGCCTATAAAATGCCGCTCTCTACGAGACTAGAGTAGGCTACTAGTTATAAGAAGTGTGTTGAAACAACATAATGCATTACTTGTCCCCTGTGGTTCCCTCTCTGCACCGGGCGAATGTTTCAGTACGGGTGTGTATTGCTGTACTCCCACACGCTAATGCTCGGAACCCTCTGTTGCTTGTCAGTGTCTGCGGTTTCTCCGGGAACGAGATGGTGATGTAAAAGAGGTCACCACGGGCTAGGTGGCGAGGAGTGTCCGTGCTAGACTCCTGATTCATCCCGCTCCTGAGCTGAAGAGCCAGAAAGTGTGAAAGGGTTATAAACGAACACAGGGATTTAGTCTATAATTTAAGGGTGTGGGTTTGGGATGATTTGTTTTTCCTAAAAAACAAATCATTTTTTGAGGAAGAGACTGATCAGGCTGTTTCAGGTCTGCAAGGCCTTTGGTTTAGGAAATCTGAGCCTGTGTCAACATGATATAGACTAGTAGTCAGACTGTTTCTCACCATTGGTGCTAATTGGAGCTGTCCAAATGTGAAATAGATAGCCTGTATTATCATTGTATAGCTCTACAAACAATGACATCAGGAGTGCTGCTCCTGTTGGTGCATTAAAGGCACTAAGGCACTGTGTCTAATTGGTAGTGGCAATCTATTGATAATTATGAATAGTTTATTCCATTTCTATGTTTTCATAAGTGTATGATCACCTCAAATCGTTGTGTTTTCATTAGCTGAGAATGAGCCCTTCTTGTGATTGGGTCTAAATAGGGAGTGGGTCCTCCTCCATGGAGTCTGCCATATTGCGCCATCATGTTTCTAGAGTAGCCCAGATTGGATAAACCAAAACACTGGCTGGAAATGGGGCTTGTGAGAAGGTTAAATCCCCCCCCCCCCCCCTTCTCACTGTGGTACCAAAAGGGCATTTGATTCATGTTTCCCTGCAAGAGACTTGGTCTCCCCTACACTTCAATGGAGTCCAACGAGAGCAAATTGGACCATTTAAGCCCAGTGCCTCATTCCAAGATGAGTGAAGCATTTGAAAAGAGAGTGGAGAGGCATGAGAGAAAAAGTACTTACCTGAGGTGAGGTGAAATGAAAATAAACATGGTGTTTAGATGCGTGAACACTGTGTGTTTTTGGTCCCTGGAATGGGGCCTAGAATGTTCCCTGTGACAGCCATCAATCAAACTTTGCAGATGTGTGGCCGGTGAACTATTCCGCTATGTCTTAAAAAAAAAAAAAAAACAGATTAACTCAAGGTGCATCCAATACTATTATTTGCATGTTTCTTCTCTCCAGCTCGTTTGTTTAAAATAATTTAGGCTTTTCCTTCCTAACATACATTTTCTTTCTTTTGCCCTTTAATAACTTGTATTTAATAATTCTACTGTACTCTACTTAGGTTGGAATTCATGTAATAGCATTTAGCCTATTTCATAGATTTAAAAGTAGACCTCAGCCATTGTGATATTAGCCTTTGGCATGATGGAGAAAGAAAATAATGATGATGAATAATGAAATTAAATGTAGATCTGTGCCAATATAGGTTCAATCATTGCAACAACCCTAATGGTTATTTGTTGCCTCTCTGATGACAATGACATAGTCTATAGTCAAATGTATGTTTTGATTGATCTTAAAGTCTTTGATTTGTTATCTGCTGTATATAATGACAGGTCCGTTATGTTCTGCAAGAAGTGATGCTACTGTGCCATGTAGCTAATCTCGTTTCTCATTTCTGTCTGTCCTTGATCCCTCCATCCTCATTGCATTCCTTCCTCGTTTCCTTCATATTTTATTCAGAGGGAGAGACTAGGATGTATCAGAAGAAAGAAGGGGAGGAAGGGAGGATTGACGAATAAAGGAAATAATAATCACCCATAAACTTAGCAGATAAAGGCAAAAGCTACCAGGCGACATCGTATCATTCATCATATCTTTTTTTAGAGCAAAAGTAGCCTTTATCTTTCATGGCCAGACTAGTGTTCTGTGGAATCAACTAGAGGACAAAGTGTATGTGCTTATGAGCTGGATCTTATTCAGATAGTTAGACATTGTATCAATATTTTAGGATACATGTTAGGTTTAGGTGCTAACATTTCCCACATTGTCCAGCAAACGTACAACTCTCATTTAGTCTGTTTGTATCTGATCTTCCAACCCTCTGCACTGTTACTCTTACAGGATATTTACTCTCACAATGACAAATGCAGCTCACTGGCCTGCTCACTGCGTGTTTAGTGCACACTTTTCAGTGTGTGTGTGTGTGTGTGTATGTATGTGTGTGTGTGTGTGTGTATGTATGTGTGTGTGTGTGTGTGTGTGTGAGTGTGTGTATGTGTGTGCAGCCCACAGTCCCTGCTGAATTTAGCCTGACGCCAGCAGTCTTTTGGCAGGCAAACAGTCATTTTTATTTATTTATTTATGTTTATACTGTCTTTTGGAAAATTGAATTGCAGATTATGTTTCAAATTCAGAGGGAAATGGTGCAATGAATTAACTGCCACCACTATGGGACTAAAAATGTAAAAGCATAGCTCCATCCAATCAAGACTTTGCAGAGAGGCCCTCATGGAAGGGGCAGATTCTGAGAGGGTTGAGTGGGGCTTTTCAAAGATATCTTGTGATTGGGTCGTCTATTAGATGCCCCTCCATCTTGAGCTCTGGAGGGGTTACAGGCATCAGCTGGTGAAGGATGCCATGTCCACTGCTGTCACTGACCATGGCTGTTACCGGGATAAACAACTCACAACTCATCCTCCTGTCCCTCTCGCCTCCCCCACGTGTCTGATTAGCAGACCTCATCGCGGGGTGACACGAAGACCTTCGACCCCGTCCGTCTCCCACCCGCTCAACCTTGACATACTGCCTGATAGTAACGGCAACCCCGTGATAGAAACCAGGTGTGGACAGGGTCCCACGTTGATTAGGTCATGACATGTGCAATGCTGGATGGGGCTTAGCTTAGCCTGTCTCGTCTGCCAGCAGCGCTATCCGTGGCGTCACGGATCGAAGCTGAGACTCCAGACACTCTTAAAAGATGATTTCCTGGCCCTTGAATGATGGTGAGGGATGGACAGTGGTTTGGACATCTTGTTTTTGTCAAAGTGTGAAAGTGAAAACAATACTGCAGGGTTTTCCCGTATCCCCAAAGTTACCAATGAGGTCTTTTAGTCTCACTCTCAGAAGCTCATTTTCATCCTGTATATCATGCCTTACTCACTCCTGACTGATGCTTGAAATATAGTTGTTTATTACTTTTTTCCTGTGTTAGGATTAGTTTTAAGGTGTACTCTTTAAACAGACAGCTCTCTTCATCTGGGCCCTGTATGGAAACACTGGCCCCCTGACTCACTCTGCCCCTAAGGCTCAGTGCTCACTAGATAATAAGACACAGGAACATAGGCCTGAGCTTCAAAAGAACAGGCCAGCAGCCAAGGAATACAAACACACGAAGCACTCTTGTTAACAAAAAGATTGTTTTGAATCGTTTGTATGTTCTTTGAATGAAGAGTACGTTTAGATCTATTTATTGTCGGCTACTTTCTCGGAAGGATCTATTTAGCCAGATAGTTCTGTAACTGCCCCGCCAACCTCTTGTCTCTTGAAGATACATTAAGACATTCAACACTTGCCATCTGTGTTGCAGAATTGAAAGTGACACAATAAGGACCACCCTAGTCTCCTGAGGAGAAAGGCCTGGCTGTCTGGGCTGATATAAATCTTTGAGGAATGACTGTACATAAATAGCGTGGGATATTGACATGATTTACCACACGCCAGCCCCTGAAAAGGCATTCGATCAGTTTTACACACAATAAATAGACAGAGATTTCCCTTCCCTCTTTTGCTGGTCATAATGGCGTTTCTGCCTCGCCATGTGAGTGCTGCCCTGGTTCATGTCGATATGAGGCACCCCAGGCCTCTCACTCAGGCAGTCATAAAGGCCAAATTGGACTTCTGGCAACGGAATTGGATCCCCTGCTCTACCTAATGCTCCCGGCGACAGGTCATTGATTGGCTAAATTAGCAGCCTCTGAAGGTTAGCTGACAGAGAAGCAATAAAGAGAGCAGGGAGCAGGTTAGCGCCTGCAGGGGTTAGCGCTATGTGACCTCTCACTGAGCAACAATAGATGCCAAGGAGAGGCAGAGGTAGTCTGGAGAGAGGCAGATTAACTGCACAAGATATGTCAAGAAATATTACAGAGGTAAATACTTCATATACACATCACCTGTGTTTCTAAGAAATAAGAGGATCAATATTGACAAAAGTAAAGTTTCATTGTTGTTGCAGTCATTTTCGCTTTTGTTTTCTGAAGGTTATCTGACCAGATAAGAGCCAGAGCAGGGAGCAGGTTAGCGGCCGCAGGGAGCAGAAGAGAGGTACTCTGGAGAGAGGTGGCTAGAATGGATAACGCCAGTGCACAAATTATGTTGAGAAATACTTTGTAGGCTATAAACAGTATTTGTAATAAATTACTAGGTCAATATAGACAGATGTACTGATTATTTTCTATTGTGGTATTGTGGAAATAGCTTGGAGTCTGTTTAGAGTTTTAGTATCATAAATTATAATGGCTCAAAGATTTGACTTGAGAAAACTACTTACCAAGAAACACAAGAGAGTGAATACTTAGGAGCAAAATAAATCTTCTTGAGTAGTGCTTCCCTGAGTCACATACAGTACATCTGCTGGAGTTTACCAAACCTGTTTTGGATTGGAATCTGGAAACAGAGCTCCCGCCAATTTATCATCTTTTGCCTAATTGGCTGCTATCTGAGCTTACACAAAAGGGGATATTTGAGTGCAGATACAGGCATTGTGCAAGTGAAAGGAACATCGGTTATCTGAGCACCAGGAAGTGTTTTATTTGTTTACATAAATAAAGTGCATATTTAATTGCGGTCGGGGTTGGGCCTGTCCGGTTTTTCATTGTAGAAACTGATGAATGGATGACCTCTAGTGACCATAACACTGAGCTTGGCCTCATGCGCAACTTGAAATCCTTGTCTTTGCCTAATGAATTATTGGTTTTTAAATCCAGCCTGGGGCCAATTATTAATCACTGACTGAAAAGACTTTAATTATTTTCCTGATAAATGGAGCCCAAATGTAATTCCAACAGAGCTCCTATGGCCAATTCAGCTGAGCAATAATTTTGAAAGTGAAAGTCCTCTCTATGGCAGAGGTGGTGTAGACACACACACTCTGAAATCCACCTCTGCATTTAACCCATCCAGTGAAGTGACGTTTCACACTAACCCGGAGCAGTGGGCTGCCATTGGCGGCGCCCAGGGAGCAGTGATCGGGGTTAGGTGCCTTGCTCAAGGGCACCTCAGCCGTGGATGGGAAAGCAGTGCTCTACCACTTCCTCCGCCCACATTTTTCCTACTAGTCGGGGATCGAACCGGCCACCCTCCGGTTACCAACCCAAAACCCTGACCAGTAGGCCACGGCTGCCCCATGGTAGTGTTTCAGCATGGTAGTGTTCATGGTAGTGTTTTTTTTGCTCTTGGCTGTAAGATGTGTTTTACGTAGTTAAAATGACTATACAATCTATTTCAAACAAGGTAATATGCTACAGACTCTCCTTATCTCAAAGGGAAAGATCTCATGCTCTACACATTATAAAGATCATAAGGCATAAAATGACAGTTTGCAGAAACAGTGTATCAATCCCAAACCCATATAGTGTTCAACCCCATATGCGCTTTATTTACATACTGACAAAACATCAAGAAACAGCCTTGCCTCTCTGCACAGCCTTGCATCCAAAGGTATTATTTGTTAATTACCTCTGTATTGGTCATGAGCCAGGTCAAGTGCATCAATTGCAGATATGCACTTGTGTGAGTTGTGATTCATATTCAGAAAGCACTCTGGATCGATTGGTTATTCAAATATGCATGCAGCGATGGGATCCTATTACATCTAGTGATATACAGACGTCGACGTTCATTGACAGAGCTTCTGTTGATGTATTGAACAGGGGTGCAGTGAAGTGGAATATACTTCAATCTTTATGCCCAGAATGCTTCAACCTGTTACAAGAGATGTTAAATATGAATACAAAAACAGACTTTCACACACAAGATTGAAATCAGGTGATAGATGCTTCTCTTCCCTTCCCTCCTGCCCCCCCCCCCCCCCCCTCTTTTTCTAAATCTTTACAGGGCCGGCCTCAAGCAGATGGGTACCCCCTTTTTGATCTGGGTGCTACTCGAGGTGGTTTCTTCCTTGCCACCATAACTGGGACCCATGGGTTTTAGCCTCCCTGCTAACAGGACAACTTTCAATGTCCTTGTGGGTCCCAAGTGTAGGTTGGCACTGTGCTTCCCACAATGCAGGCTGCACCAGCCTGACTCTACGATAATGACAGAGACACCGTCAGATGCACCATAGACATCCTCATATCTTGCGCTTGGCCAAAGTCCAGAGTTTATAGAGCATATGAAGCCCCAAAGGAATATGATCACGCATTGTATTGCATGAACTATGACTATGAGCAAACATAACATTGCTCCTTAAAAGCCTCTGACTGGGAAGGGAACATCTGTGCTGGTTAAATAAAAGTGTTTATTTGTTTTTGCTTGGCCCAGTGTTTTCAGCGGCAGGAGTGGGTGTGTGGATGTGTGTGAGTGTATATTGTGACAGGTGTCCGTGTGGATATGTGAGAGTGTATATAGTGTGTATGAACAGGTGTCTGTGATTGGGTGTGTCTGTACTGAATGTCTATATACTGTATGTTTGTGCTGTGTACTGTATGATGTCTTTATAAACATAGAGTAAATGTATACACCTGTGCGTGTGTGCTGGATGTGTATAAGTGTGTTTGATAGATATTTTCACTTACATAAATGTGTATGCATGTGTGTGTGTATGTGTGTGTGTGTGTGTCTGGGTGTATGTGCATAAGAATGAGTGTATGTGTCTGCATACAAGTGTGTATGTGTACTTTGAAGTTTGTATGTAGGTGCAGAGTGTGTAGCCATCTGGTTGAGAAGAGTGGTTTGTTAGTGTTGAGGCGCAGCAGGCGAAGGGGCCATGTTCACGTAGCCTATCCCTCTACCCCTGAGAGGCCATGGCTTTTTCTGCTTCTGCGGGCAGGACTGAAGTCATGGATAGAGTAGAGTAAGATGTTTTTATTTTCCACTCAGGGGGTTTTGGAGGGTTATGCTCTAAGAACCAAGGAACCAGGGAAAACCAGACAGGGAAAGCCTGGGGAAAAACAAACTCCCCCCCCCCCCCCCCCCCCCTTTCCACACACATACAACCGCGCGCTCTGTATTTTTCCCTCTCTCTCCCTCACACACTCTCTCTCTCTCTCTCTCGCAAACACACACACACATTCTTTGGGCTTCTAAGGCGGAGTTAGGGTCAGTACCGTCACAGGGGGTAATCAGGTATTTCTTCAGAAGTGGCCTTCTGTAGCAGATGAAGGAGCAACTGGGTCACTCTCATGCCCTCCTTCCAAAAATTAAAGTCCAAACTATCCCCAATCTCTCCTCGAATGGTTACACTGTAGGCCTAACACCATCCTCTTGTGTTACAGGCTACACAAATACTACATTGTTCTCTCCATTTGAAACGGAACCATGGGCTCTGTCAAGCCTTTAATCCATGTCTGCCTCTGTTCTTTTCGTCTGTAAAGGGGAGGGAGGGGGGTCGGGGGGTCGAAAGGAGCCTTGGTTCTTGACTTCACTTTAGCACACTCGAGAGCATCGAACAGTGAATTCCTCTGGCGCCGTTGCTGCTGCTGTGGAGTGCTGGCCGACAAACTGCAGCTGCTAATTCGAACCACAAGCACGGGTGAAAATGAAGATTGCGTGCCTCTGAGACTGGAACTTTCCAAAAAAAATCTCAAACGTCTCTTTTGATGTGAGCTCTCCCTGTTCTAAACATCTGCAAAAGAGCACACGCATGACTCACGCATGGTTACCCCACTAAAAGGTCTTGTGATGTGAAACAACTGTGCGCAAGCGTAATGTTGCCCATTTCCACGACTATTTATAAAACACGCAGTTTACATACTTCAGCCAGGACTAAGACCAGAAGAATTGTTTATGATTCCCCGTGGCCGGATATGAATGTCCAAATATGACACATACGCTAGGTAACGCTAACTCTTCCACGTGACTGCTGCTTCCATGAAGTCAGATAGATGGTGCGAACCTGCTACTGTGTTCCCTCCGAGACAGCAGTTGTGGCGCGGTAGCAGACAGAGAGAGAGGGCTGAGTTTCTAGAGCTGATAACGCCAAGGAACAGAGTTGTTGAGCGGACACGGGGGTAACAGGGGACATTTTTAAGCGAAATGCGACTCTATATTCTCAGTAGATAACAGGATCACTCTGGCAGCTGGAAGTTGTTGGGGCAGTGTTGAAATTTTGACGTTTGAAGGCTTGACGGCTTGAGCCACACGTGGAACACAACGTTGAACTGCTCCCAAAAGTGGAAGGTTAGTATGATATTCCTATTTGTGTCTTGTCTAGGGCAGCATGGCGTCTAAATATTGTCAGTTAGTTTTACGCAAGTTTTGTTTGTTTAGTGATGTGTTTACTTTACATAATGTGCTGAAAACTCAAAAGCGGTGGGTCTGTTAGAAGGTTAATGTTCCTACTGCAAATGAGTGATCTGTATGTTTGGCAAAATTGTCAAGTTATAATGACAATTTCAGTCTACAAATAAGTATCAGTTGTGACACGTAGTTACAGGTTTCATCGGGGGAAAACCCACTTTTGTTTGTTAAGGAATGTTGCTAAGGAATGTACGTAAATGCGTGAATGCGTAAATTAATGATTCCATGTTGGCTGAACGTCATGCTAATGACAAAATAAATACAATCAAGTTTACTTTAAGGGCTTATCGTTCAAAGGTGGCCCTGTCGAATAGTTAGTGTGTGGTAAGGGACGGTGATCCATCCTTTTTCCTTTAGGGATCAGCAAAACAAGAAGCACCCCTCTTATAAAAAGGACTGTAGCCCACGTCCCGTGGAGGGACCCGACTATATACTGCGCTATTTGGTGTGACAGCACAAATATACGATTGTTTTGTACGTCATGAGTGCCTGCCTTTTTATTCGCAGAACTTCAACTTTGCTAAATAGCCAACTGTTATGCAAATTGTAAACATCACCGTGGAAAGTCAAACGATGTGTAGCCTATGTCGTCATCAAAGACAGGCTGCAAAACAGCGTGTTCTCGTATTATACAAGCTCGTTTTAAAAGTAGGAAATCAGAACGTATGGAGTTGTGAGTCGTTAGATGTCGCACTAAAATGAAAGGAGTTCTCAGTGCAAGTTTTCAGTGTTCTTTGGCAGCATGGCGTTTGTTTTTATGCGCTTATACGTTGCGTCCTGCTGTGCGGTAAAATTAAGGTACCACACTGTTAGTTCTCTTGGACTGTTGGAACATACAGTATTTATTTTCTCCAATTTGCCAGATGTATCCAACGTGCTGAACCTGATTTGGAATCATATCGACTGGCCATTTTTTTTTCTTATGTGTAGCATATCCCTAAAGCCCAATATGAGACCACCCAGCGTTTTTCACAGGTGTCCTTGCTCATAGGGGGCTTTGTTCGTTGGGTGATTTAACTCTGGGCTCCTTCTGCAGACCTAGAGGACCCCAATGCAAAAACAGCTGGGAGATTTTCATGTGTCAGTTAGTTAGTGTGGTGTGGGAAAGTGGGTTGGAGGAGGGTTTAACTGAATAGGTTTGTCCGTTGAGGAACCTATGGTTTGCATTCAGTCTGAAAAAAGTGTTGTGAAACCTGCTTGCGTTAGCTTTAGAACTAGCTATGAAGTACTCTCTCAGCCCTTTTCAACACTTTTGCCGCAAGGTTCCTTTTATGGCAGGGGTGGGCAATTAATTTCCCCAAGGGGCCATATGAGATAGTGGGACTGTTGTGGAGGGCCGGACCAATAGGCTGAACTCAATTCAGCATGAAAAATTAGCATATTTTTGCAGTATTAAAGGTGTGCCCAGACGACCAATACACATGGCACACACACACACACACACACACACACACACACACACACACACACACACGAGATCAAGCTTGCAATGCAATAGTATAGGTATACAAATTAATAGTAATATCAATTTTTATCGTTTAACGTTTGTTTCCTTATTTACCATTGACCTCCGAGGGCTAGTCAGGGACAGTCAAGGGGCCGCAAATGGCCCTGGGGCCGCACTTTGCCCAGGTCTGTTTTATGGGTAAGCTGGAACATGTTCTCCTAAGAGTGGGGCTCTGTTATAGACCTTTGGAAATATCAATTCTAGTAAAAAAAATGTTATTGTTATTGATCTTTTTAAAGTTGCCCACTGTCTGTACCTCCTTCTGACTACGCACACCTGCCCTATGGCAAAGCATGTACACCCCTCCCCTCACTCCCCCTACACACACCATACACACACACACACACACACACACACACACACACACCTCAAAGGATAACCTCTCCAATACCTAAATAACACCGATTTAAAAGCCCTGCTTTATTCAGTAGAGACTCAGTGTGGAAATCCAATTTCCGATTTCAGTCCGATTTAAATTGGATATTGGACACATGTGTCTCCCCAGAACTAGATTCATTGTGTCCGACTTGAGTCCGACTGGACTCCGATGTAAACCCCTGGACACACGATTCGATTCCGCTGGTAATTGGACTGGGCGCGCATGTGTCTCTCGTATCTGATTCAAATTGGACAACAACAACTTTTGCACGTGCTTGAGATCGTGCCCACAGACATATACATGCATCATATATAATGTATATGATATGATAAACGCTGCTAGACGCTCAGTTCTTGTGCTCCCTCTCATTCACGTTGAAATACTGAAAGCGAAACTGAAACTTAGAAACTGGAACGCAACTGTTTGGGACAGAACGCGCTAATTCAGTGAACAAATATTTTCATATTACTTTTCCACCCGTTGTTAGTCATGTAATCCATTCATATCGATGTGAATCAATCAATACTAATACAACTTTAACTGTGGTGTGTTTTTGTTTCATTTCACAACGTATTTACTGCATAATCAACGGTTTTGTTTCATTTCACAACGTATTTACTGTATAATCAATGGTAGCAGATGTAAACATTCCGCATTTGATTTGAACTGATCTAGATTTGTCACTTCCATGTGCTTTGAGATAGAGCAGTTAACCCCCCATGGAGACCCCATGGAGAGAATCGGATAGGATCGGAGTGCTGCCATCATGTGCCCGCACTGACTGACTGATCTCACTTTCAATAGAATCTCTCTGTAGTGACAGAGGGACAGTTCTAGTACAAGCTTTCTGTCACATCAGTAGTGGTCTTATTCTGACCAGCTTTGTGCTAACAACCTCAAGTGCCTTCCAAACCTTGTTTCAATTCATCATTTGCTTTATTCAATTATTTGAAAAGGAAGGGGCATTTCTTGTTCATTCCGGCTATTCTTTTTCATAGTACATTAAACAGCCCCAAAATTTTGAAGTGCTTTAATAGGATTAAGCTCTTGTTTGTATTGATTTGTAAAAGACCTGGGGCGATAATTAACAAGTAAAAAGGCAGTCTCTTAAGCAGAATATGTTTTTTGTTAAACTTGCTGAAGAATCTGCACATGACTTTTTCTGTTCATTTTGGTTGAGTAGATTTCTTTGGAAAGATTACTTTCACTTCTCTTGTAAAGGACACAACAAGTAGATACTAAACTCCAACTGGCTCTGCTATCTTTGTAGCAGTTAATTTAAGAGTTGTCTGCTCGCCTCTGTAATATGCTCCGTCTCATTTGCTTAAAGCCATGTATGTTGGGCTCATTAAGCAACCACAAAGTGTTGCTGTTGAAAAAGAAAATCCTATCATACGAACTGCCTTTGTGAGAAGGAGTATTCTGTATCCACCAAAGCTCTGACAAAATGACGGATCTAATGAGCAGAGGGTTCCCTGCCTGTAGTGACTTGAATCATTAAACCCTAGACGAACAAAAACAATCTGTTCTGAGGATATTTAAACATGGTGTTCTGTTCCTCTGGATTGGCTGCGTAATGCTAGAGTGAGATCATGGGCCAACTCGCTCGTCCAAAGATCATGCAGACACCAGCATTTCGTTTTTGTACTCTTAATCACAATGCAAAGAATGATCCAGAAGGAGAAAAAAATTGCCTTTTTTTGTTATTGTTTTGTCTTTGTTGCGGTTTTGTTCAACAAAGACCAGGTCATATCTCATTTATCGGAAGTGTTTGAATCGCAGTGCAGTACATTTAGAGGAGCTACGTCCTGCAGTATTAGATAATTTCTTGTTTTCTTTCTAGAAGGGTAAAGACTATCGTTTTCCCAAATGACGCTGCTGGTGACGATGGCTGCTTGGCTTTTGTCACCCTTAGGTTTTGCCGTCAGGGAGCCAGGCTGTAAAACAAAATGAAATCATTTGCGGGTGTTCGGCTTGCTTGATTTATCGCAAGCTCACAGGGCCCTGGTATAAATTGCCACCTGGTGCTGAGTCACCTGGCTGGAGTGATGGTGTCTTTTGTCCTCTTACACAGAATAGTTTTCATGTTTCAGCTGCTTCTCTTAACTGGCCCACAGGATCAAACTCCTTTTGAGAAGAGCACAGAGTGTTTCTTTTAAAACCAGGGCCTATTGCGGTTTTGTTTTTCACTTGATGTTTTTGAAACTGAAATAACTGTTCTGAAGGTATGCAGTATTCACTCTCTTGCTTTTTGTATATAACTCTGTGTCGTCTTCAAATCAAGTGGCTGCATTTGTAGCCAAACGTCTACTACAGTTTACCTGGAAGGGTTGCCAGATAAATCCCCCAGAGTTTGCATTGAAAAAGATAATTCTTCTCAGTGATTCAGTATTACTTTAGGCAGTGCAAGAAGAACAGACAACTATGAAGCCTCAATGATTCCATGATTCACACTCGCAATTATTTACTGGTTATTTAACTAAAACTCAACTCTACTGCCATTATCAATACGTGCTACCCAACTTTACCATTATGTAACCTCACCACCATTGCAAATTAGAGTTTTTCCCTCATTGTGTTTCTCGAGGCCTGAATAAAGATTTTGATTAATTGATTGACTGATTAATAGATTATTGCTCCACAGCAACCAGCCTCGTGCTTGCCCCCCACCATGTCCCTTGAGAGATGAGGCACTTGGAGTGCGCCCTGCTCACATGCTTTCCTGTGAAACTTGGCATGTGCCACTTTGTGCTGTTGCCCTCCGTTAAATGTCGATGACATGTTAATTGGGCATAACGGTGATGGGCCAGCAGGCAGGGGCGTGTGGTCGGTGTATTATTTATGATTGGAAGCAGGCAGGCCCCATCTGTGTTGGTGTCGGGTGGTGATCAGTATTCAAAACATGCCATTGCTTCACTTCCTCGAAATCTCGTGTCTAGCCCATCTGTAAACCGTGCTGGTGTTTGTTTCGAAGCGTCCTTGGTGAGATAATTGATTTAATCCTTCGTTGGATGGTTTTGATTTGAAGCTCAAATAAAGAAGGTGTACTTGCTTACAGAAGTAAACAGAAGAAGATGAAGTGACATTGAATACTCTGGGCCTGAGGGAAAGGGAGATGGAGGAACACAGACAGGGTAATAGAAAATTAATTTAGCTAACATGAGCAAAATCCTTAGCACAGAGAGGGACTGAGATGGAGAGAAGGCGGGGACAGACAGATTTGCAAGTCCCCTTCCCGTATGCCACTGGATCCTTCTAGCACGCCCTGGCCTCCACGGGTGGGTTATCCCAATTGGCTTTAGGTTCAGTGATGCTTGCAGTCACCGCCTCCCTTGTTCAAAGAGCACAGTAGTTTATTGTTTTTCCATCACCTGATACCGAGCACATAACGTTTTTGGAAGCCCATGTTTTCCCCGGGTTGGGAGCCTTGGGTGTAAAAGTGGTGAGTCCGCTCCTAATCCGCAACATTCAATCAGTGTTCAAGTGATCAGGTGTTTGTCAACTATTGCTTTTGCTCATTTGCTTTGATTTATCATGATTTTTTTTTTTTCCTGACTGAATCATGTAAGCTCTACAATTTGCTCTATAATTTGTTTTTAACTTTGAACACAGATTCTCTCCTGTGAACTACCGATTTCCAATAAAACCATCAAAATTGACCGTCTGCTTGAAAGGCATATGTGTTATATGTGTAGGACGTTAAGTGTGAAGGGGCTTTTATTTTTAAACATGGATTGAGATAAAATGTGGAGATGCAGAGAAGAGAGACTTTTGGGGAGGGAGATGCTTTGGAGGGAACTAGCGACAAGGTCTGCCGGTCAGTAGTTAGAACGTTGTGTGCAGCCTGTTAAAGTGATTATTAAATTACAAGCTTGTGAATTCAGTTAAGCTGTGTGTCAGGTGTGCCATTGATGCCCCCAGATATTTAGACCATTACATATACACTAATAGAAATAATAACTAAACCCAAGCAGATGCGTTATTTGCGTGAATTTTTGTAACATGTAAATTATTTCAAAATAATTTCAAAAATGAATGCGCATTTTGACAGCACTTACTTCAAATGTATTATGTGATTGTGCATGCAACGCAGCTAATTAGCAACATAGCTTAATGTAAGCTGTTTTATGCTAACCTGGAAAGTTGTCAGCAAAGGCAACAGGGGCCTGACAATTTATAGTTTGTAACATTATAGTGTGTCACGTTACAGTTAACGTCATGTTGTGGTGATTTCAAGATGACAAGGCAACTTGAAAAACAAGCAAGCTCCTTACCAGTTAAGTTGATGTTACCTGACTGCCATGGCACCAATGTTAGTTTGTGTGTAGATAAATATTAGCTCATAGTTAGCCTTTAGGACACTACATTATTACACTTCAGTTAATAAATCACAAACATTTGTCACTGTCGTTTTGGTTTGTAATAAGCAAACGAGCCATTGAAGTTGCTTGATAACCTTGGCTAATCTTTTCTGAACCAAGACCTCAACAGAATGTAGTTTATGATTAAATATTTATCTCCTGTTGACTCTGTAACTCCTGCCTTATATTATTAAATAATTTTATGGCTGGTAACATTGTTTAGGAGTGGAGGAAAACCTTGTCAACAACTCAACTGCCCTCTTTTAAGTGTAGTTACAAACTGCCTATGTGGAGAGAAGGCAAAGACACCAGATGCTCTTCAAAAGAACAAAGTAGTTAAGGTGCATTACACACAATAAATGGAGACCATAATTATTTTTAAGCGTTGACTGATTAATATTTTTTCAGCTGAGTGTGCATTGTTTGCCTATGTGTGCCAGAATGTCAGTGGGTGCGGTCCTGCATCTTGTTAGATGATATGTATTGCTCATCCAAAAAGTGGTAGGAGAGTCAGACCCTTCTTTGTGCGTTAGTGTTAGCATCCATGTAATTGCATAGGTTACGCTATGCAACAGCCGACTACTGCTGGGGCGCGATGACATTAGCATTTTCTTCTGGATGGACCTCCCACATAAGAACCTTTGTTTCCTCTGTTGTCAACGGCTCTATTTGTGACTGGAAATTTGTTGTTTAACTCATTGTAGAACAATCACTGATCAAGTGTGTACATTAATACGCTCGGTTTGAATCATTGTGCTGAAAAAGAATGACTTGATTGCCACACCCACTAATTAATCAACCCATTTATGCTTGATTGCACCCTCTCCTGTGTGACTGAAATGAGCAAATATTAGGTACCCCTGCCTATTCTCACTGAACGGTTACTGTTGCAGTGCTCATATGAAATTAGGAACTGAACAGAGGAACTGAAGACAACACAGACAGACAGAAGGGTGACACGCGCGCACACATACACCCACACACACACACACACACACCCCAACACACAAGCACACACATACACCCACACAGAGGTGTAGGTCTGAGTGAGCAGGCCTGAGATGAGTTAAGGCATGCCGGGTCGGGGTTAAGGTCGGAGTGGGCTGTTGAGATTAGGAGGGAGGACAAACTGCCCGTCTGGAGGAATTTGTTTGGGTCAGCGCCCATGCTGCTCTGTGCCGTAATCACCATTTATCTCCCCAAGGATGCACAGGAGACACATGGATATACTCCCCTCAGACACAAAGCTCTGCTCCCCTCAAACTCTTCTCTGTAACACACAGCTGTGCTCCTCTTCGACTCCTCTCAGACACAAACCTCTGCTACTCTCAAACTCCTCTCTGTAACACACAGCTATGCTTCTTTTTAACTCCTCTCAGACACAAACCTCTGTTCATCTCCAACTCCTCTCTTAACACAACTGTGCTCCTCTCTCATACTCCTCTCTTTAACACAGCTGTGCTCCTCTCTCAAACTCTCCTCCTTAACACAGCTATGCTCATATCTCATACTCCTCTCTTCAACACAAAGCTCTGCTCCTCTCCAACTCCTCTCTATAACACACAGCTATGCTCCTCTTCTCTATGACACAAAATAAAAAGTAATATTTGAAAATAATGGGGCATCGCACACTACAGGATTGTATTAAGATTGTAGTGCCAGAGGGAGCAATGATTGCTCCGCCTTGCTTGATCTCTTGGGAAGCAGATGTAAACAAAATGCAACAACTTGCTGTAGTGACACTTTGCAGTGAGAAACAAAACAAGAATCCAGAAGGCTATGAGTGGCTAACAAGTGTGGATGAGAAAATGGTTTGGGAGATGCAATCAACAAAGGTTGAGCTGGAGGTGAGATTTTTAACTGTTGGTATAATGTGTATAAAGCTATGCTCAACTCCTCTCTATAACACACAGCTCTGCTCTACTCCTATCTGTAACACACTGCTATGTTCCTCTCCTCTAAAACACACAACGATGCTCCTCTCATACTCTTCTCAGTCTCAACCTGAATGGTCTTCTCTTTCTGCTGGGATTGGGAAAATAAGCCTGTTCATGGTATTCCATGGCACGTAAAAGTTATCTGCTTGGTAAATAGGCTGGCTAATGCCAGCTATCAGCAAACAATGTCAACATCCAACAGCTGATGGGAGATGATCGATCACTATGTGAAGCCAGTTAGTGTGAGGTAAATAAAGGTAATAAAGGTTGTTGTTTGTTGACATTCGCAACCTTGAGGGATGTGTTGGAATCTTTTCAGGATTTTAGTGAACCTAAAAGAAATGGTATGTTAAAGTGAGCCACTAAAAAACACTTAGAAGCCGATGCTTTCGTGATTCATGTGCTTTATTTCACTAACAAAGAGCTTCATTCTTCCATAGGACTAGTTGGAGATGTACGCAGTGCACTTTGAGGCAGTGAATGCTATACTGTAAAATGAACTGGGCAGATTTACGTTGTGAGAGGTTATGTAACAGCTTATTCACGGAAGAAAAGAATGGTTTCCCTTGTGACCATTGTCTCTGCTGTTTGCTATTTCATTTTCTAAACGGTGGCGTTGGCGATGCCTACTACTGAACAAGAGGGGGTGTTTTGTGTGGAGTCCCTTCCTGGCTGTGCCAGTGGCACGTGCTGTGAGGGGTACCACTGTCGTGTATGTTCATGTTTGTGTGGGTGTTTGTAGTGTGTGTGTGTGTGTGTGTGTGTGTGTTTGTGAGTGTGTGTGAGTGTGTGTGTGTGCATGTATGTGTGTCTTCGTTGCACATCCAGTGGCGGTTGGAAGAGACACACACAGAGAGATCATCCTGACATTTAGGGGAGATTCTGCCAAGTTTCCTCTCACAGCTGTGACTCTCGTGTGTTTGTGGTTCCCTTACACAATAAAACAATCTCTCCCTGTCAGGGCCATTGTTTTTGAGATGTCATACCTTCGTCTTCATGTAGTTGATCAAAGCCTCTTGGCCTCCCATCTTTTGTTTTTCTTTCTTTTCAAGTTGAGCAGTCTTGCAGTTTAGCAGAGCTGGACAGACAGGCTCATTTTGTGCCTATTGGTGCTCTCTGATCCCAGCGTGAAGACCCGGTGCTTGTTTTGCTGCTGTGAGGCGGTCTTTGTGTTGACCTGTGTGTGTTTGTGTGCGTGTGTGTGTGTGTGTGTGTGTGTGTGTGTGTGTGTGTGTGTTTGTTGTATGTATATTGTGTGTGTGTGTGTGTGTGTGTGTGTGTGTGTCGTGTGAGGGTGTGTGTTTGTTGTATGTGTATGTATATTGTGTGTGTGTTTGCATGTTTTGTATGTGTGTGTATGTAGGTGTGTGTCTTTTTCTCTCTCTCTCCCCTTCTCTCTCTCTCTCTCTCTCTCGGCACCCTTCTATGAGTATGTATAATCGCTGCCCTGCTCCGCTGGTTCACATGTAGTGACCCTGGCCCAAATGGCCTGGCTGTCAGGCTGGCATCAGCAGGCTCACAGGCTAAACTCCTGGTGGAGGGATGAAGGGCTGGCCCCCGGAGGCCACCTGTGGAGGGATCGACCCACGGCACTGGCCTTCGGCAGCTTGGAAGCAGACGGGAGTTCCCCTTCCCTCTTGGCTGGAGCACTGTGGCAAAATGTAGGAGAATAGAATGTGTCCGGTGTAACGCTGCCGGAGAGCGGGGCGGAGCGCTGGGAGCGGCTGGCACCTTCGTCCCTCCCGGTGCGAGGACAAGATGCGTGACCTTTTCTCGACATTTAGAAAAAAATCTTTCCCTCTCTCTCTCTCGTTCTCTTTTGCGGGTTTTCTTTTCTTTTTCTTTCCTTCTTTCTTTTTTCTGTCTATCTCCCTCACTTCTCTACTCTGTCTCTCTCTCTCTCTCTCTCTCTCTCTGTCTATCTATCTCTTGTTCTCTCTCTCTCGTTCTCCTTTGCAGGTTTTCTTTCCTTTTTCTTTCCTTCTTTATTTTTTCTGTCTATTTCCCTCAACTCTCTCCTCTGTCTATCTTTCTCTTGTGCTTTCTCCCTCCCCTCGTTTGTCTATCTCTCTGTCTCCCTAGCTCTGCCTGTCTCTCCACCTCTCTCTGTCCATCTCTGTCTCCTTAGCTCTGTCTGTCTCTCCACCTCTCTCTGTCCATCTCTCTGTCTCCTTAGCTCTGTCTGTCTCTCCACCTCTCTCTGTCTATCTCTCTGTCTCCTTAGCTCTGTCTGTCTCTCCACCTCTCTCTGTTGTTGGCAATTGGTGGCTTTGATGTTGACTCATTAGAGGGATTCAGAGAGAGATGTTGTAAAATGAAGCAATTTCCCCTGTTTTATTGGAAGCTGAGCTATTGCACCAGCCCTCAGCCTGTGGGTGACTGGGCGTACCCTGGCAGACAGTCAACACACACACATCAGACCTGGTGCACTGGTCAGCACACACACACATACACACACACACACACACACACACACACATACACATCAGAGCTGGTGCACTGGTAAGCACACACACACATATACACACACATCAGAGCTGGTGCACTGCTCAGCACACACACACACACATCAGAGCTGGTGCACTGGTCAGCACACACACACACACACACACACACACACACACACACACACATATCAGAGCTGGTGCACTGGTCAGCACACACACACACACATCAGAGCTGGTGCACTGGTCAGCACACACACACACACACACACACACACACACACACACACACACACACACATATCAGAGCTGGTGCACTGGTCAGAACACACACACACACATCAGAGCTGGTGCACTGGTCAGCACACACACACACACACACATCAGAGCTGGTGCACTGGTCAGCACACACACACACACATCAGAGCTGGTGCATTGGTCAGCACACACACACGCACACACATCAGAGCTGGTGCACTGGTCAGCACACACACACATACACATCAGAGCTGGTGCACTGGTCAGCACACACACACACACATCAGAGCTGGTGCACTGGTCAGCACACACACACATACACATCAGAGCTGGTGCACTGGTCAGCACACTGCTGTAACTGGAGGTACTCTGGCTCCCCTCACCATTTGATGTCTGTGTCTGTCTGTGTGTCTCTCTCTATCTGTCTCTGTATGTCTGTTTGTCTCTCTCTTTGTCTGTGTCTGTCTGTCTGTCTCTCTGTTTGTCCCAATCCATCCCTCTATTGGGGAGAGAGTGATTTTCTCTCTGGGTTCTGTGAGGGCCCTGTCAGCCTCTTCTGTTCCCAGTAAGCTGCAGCTGAGCTTGTGTCATGTTGTGTCTAGTTGTGTTGTGTCTTTAGGTGATGCCTTAGATGGTGCTGAAAGTTGTTTCGTTGTTTACGGCCATAATAAGGCAATCTCACCAATCAGCCTGCAGAGATTACTTATAGTGGTGTTTGCCTCTTTCTTCTAACTCTCTGTGATGACTCATCTTCAGTGTTTTGTTTTGTTTGTTTGTTTTTAAAGAATACCCTGGAAAGCGATTGAAAGTCCATGACCCACTGTCCAGGGATTCTGCAGACCAGTGCTTTTGTTTGAGTTATTAAGTAGAAGGATCCTTTTAAATATGAAGGTTTAATAGCCTGGGACCAATTTGTGGCTGTTTTGACTCATCAGATGATCATTTTTGGTATTTCATTGAGAAGCCTTGTTTTAGTGTGTGTGTGTGTGTGTGTGTGTGTGTGTGTGAAGCGGTCCTTTGTGTCTGGGGCCTCCCCTGAAGATAAACAGGGCTGCTTGCTCATCCATCTCTGGGTAAGTGATACATTGTGGTGAGAGCAGTGAAATGATTTCAGTGAGTTCAGTCACGCGTTTGGAAAAAATGAGTCGGTGGTCGGGGATCGAAAAAAAGCTGCTTTGTTCGAGGATCCAGGAAATGAGCTGCCGTCCCAAGAGCAGTCTTTCCATCCCGACCGCCTGGGCCATTGCTCTCTGTCTAATTGGCCCTGGCTGCTCCATGTCACGTCCGAGAGATGGTTCGCTAGGCAGGAGTGGGGGTGGGGGTGTAGATACGACCGTGCCCTGATGCCACTTCACAACCACAGCCTGACACAACCGCAGCCTGACATCCCCCTGAACACGAGCCAAACACATCCATTCAGCAAGACAGCTCTCTGACACCCTTCCCCATCCCCCCTGTATACCTTCCATGCGCTGTTCATCTACATGGCTCTAAGTTTCATAAAAGCATACGGTGCTGAACATTCGTTAAGAACTGCATGATGCATACGTTTTGCCTGCCCAGATTGATGAAGCCTTTTGTGTTTATTTTGGGGGTGTTTTGTTTTATGGGCTAATTCATCTTGTGCGTGCCCCCCTATAGCTGTTAGGGGGAAATAAAGAGGCGGCAGAGAGGATGCTGTCGGAGCCACACTGGGCCCCAGAGATAGCTTCCAATGCATTTAAGTGCTTTGTTTTTACGCCTGTGGAGCATCTAACTGCCACGCAGCTCTAAAAGCCATTGCTTCATAGCAAGCTACTAGTGTTTGAGATCTGCCTGAATATGACTCAACGGGGAAAATAGTTTGTTAATACTTAGAGGGACATTCATTAAGTTTAAAGAGCCACATGTGGCGATTATTTTAAAACTGGAGCTGTTTGTCAAGTGATTGATGGGGCCTCTCCACTCTATTTTTTCCACCCAGCCATGTGTTTGTTTTTAAGTGTTTTTTTTCTTTCTCAATGATCTTAGGATGTGAGGGTTTTTTGAGACTAGTGAGATGCCACTGTTGTGCATCGGTGGGGTCAAAGGCAGTGCAATCGGCACCACCAGGGGCCCACTGCTGGACAAGGAGCATCAGGAATTCCAGTGGGATTGGAGTTAATGAGTTAAGACCCAGGGAACAATTGTAGAATATTCTGGAAGAGGGGCACGACTTTGTGTGTGTGTGTGTGTGTGTGTGTGTGTGTGTGTGTGTGTGTGTGTGTGAGACATCTGGGGTTGTGAATCTCCAGTTTTTCTGCTGTTTGTACAGATGGACTCCTTATGCTTCTGTACTGGCGTGCAGTCACAAAGAACACTGGGCTCGGATGTGAGGTGAGATCTGAGCTAAATGGACACTAAAAGCAGACACAATAACTAAAACTCCTATCCTCATCTTCCTCTCTCCCCCCTGGGTGCTCTTCTTCGGCCTCGCCTGTTTGCCACCACAGCGTCAAACCAAGCCGCCTTTATCTCTCTCCTGTTGGTATGGTGTCACCAGATGGGTATTTAGAAGCCTAGCATCTCAGGCTCAGGTTAACTGCACACAGAAGTGATAAACCAAACTACCAAAAAAACACTAAACTAAACCAAATGCAACTTTTCTTCACAGCAGAGACCAGCCCAGCACCCCTCCCTTTCTCCCGTGTGCGTCCCGCCCCGAGATGGACACCAAGTTGGCCATCAGCAAGGAGGTCTTCGCGCCCCATGATGAGAAAATGCTTGTGGCTGTGCAGGTGAAGAGGAGGACCAAGAAGAGGATCCCCTTCCTGGCTACCGGCGGGCAGGGAGACTACTCCACCTTCATCTGCATATCAAGTACGTCTTTCCCCCTCGATTCATCTCTCTGTTCTCTCCTCTTCTCTGCCTCACTTTCCTCCCCTCCTTTCTCTTATCTATCCTCATCTTTCCTCTCTTCTCTCTCACCTTTCCTCTTCTCTCCTTTTCACTTCTCTCCTTTTCTCCCTCACTTTACATCTCCTCTCCTCTCTAATAATGTCCCCATGTTCTTCAGTCTCTCTGACACATTGGTCTCTATGTTAAAAAATAGCACACACACACACACACACACACACACACACACACACACACACACTGTGTGTGTGTGTGTGTGTGTGTGTGTGTGTGTGCCTTATCTGCCACAACTGACTCACCACCCACAGAATCCAGTCACTTTTTCAAGCATTTGTTTTAATCTGCTACTTAATGCTCTGGGTGATACATTTTCAGTGTGTGTCTGACTGTGGGTGTGTGTATACAGGGCTGCAGACTGCGACCAAAATGGATATATGCAAGTTAAAATTGCTGTTAGTTGCACCAGGGCTGCTAGGGCAGAGTAAGTCTGGAGCCCTGGTATAAATGCGCGCGCGTGCGTGCGTGCGTGCGTGCGTGCGTGCGTGCGTGCGTGCGTGCGTGCGTGCGTGCGTGCGTGCGTGCGTGCGTGCGTGCGTGCGTGCGTGCGTGTGTGTGCGCATATGACTGTGTGTGAGTCAGGGGGGTATCATCCCATGTGAATAATTATTTTAATTGTGGAAGCTAAATGCACCATTTCCCCCATTTTTGAGACAGAAAATGAAAGCCTTAAGGCAGTGATGTAAACAGGACATCATAGCGGGTGCAAAATTGCAACTTTGCAACTGTCAAAACATAGAAGCTGGAGCCTTCAAAGCACCAGCATGGCAGGAGCATGTTTTCAGCGTCTAGGGTAGACAACTTACTTTGCCATACAAATCTCTGTTGGTCGTTCGACCCCTCCCTCCCTCCCCACTTGCTCGTGTGTTTTGTCATATTAAAAAACAAAACCAGATTTAGATTCATTAGATCACACTTTCTAATCATTTACACTACTGAGGATGGGCTAGAGTTTTGAAGGGCCGAGCTTGCACTTGTGCTATATGAATGCGTTTTTCAGCTTGTTCTCGTTCAGATTATAGTTAATGGCATCATTGAGTTAAGTGTTTTTGACATTGAAATTAGTTCATTTTCCAAAAGGGATTGCTGGTTTTTGTCTCTCTCTTTTTTTTTTTTTTTTTTCGTTTGACCATAAAGAGATACATATACAAATACTAGAAAATGTCATAAAACATCAACCACAACTACTGCAAATTTGTAAGTTGTTGTTATTATTATTATTATTAATAATAATAATACATTATTCTATGAGATCAATTTCATAGCAGTATGAATTATTTACAAATCAACAAGACTGCATTAGAAGTAAGCTAGGGTTACCACTGCAATGGCTAACCTTTTTTGTCATAACATGGACAGTGTTGATTACCATTGATATTCTGAAAGCCAAACGTGGCTTGCCCAGCTTTTAGCGTCCCTGGTATGAGTGGATATCTGTTTGTGTGTGTGTGTGAGAGAGACAGAATGTTTGGTTTACAGTCGTTTGAAGTATTTCAGGTGATTCAATAATGCAGAAGACTCCAGAATGTAAAACGTCTCCAAGAATGATTTAGATTGGCCTTGTACAATTTCCTCTCAGCATGTGTGGTGCTAAATTGGAAACGTAATTAAATGTGTCCAACACAAAAGCCTAATCAGTGTGTGCTTAGAAGAAAGGAAGCCAAACGGAGAGATTTACCAATAAGGCTAAATTAACTCCTTTCCGCCACTCAGCCATTATGGGCTCCTGCAGTCTCTCAGTACGATTAAGTCTTCCTTTCCTTGAGTTCTAATTAATGTTTACCAAGAGCAGAATCTAAATCCCTTTTTCTGACATCGGAATAAACACAAGTTGTTTCAGCCACCGTCCGTGCAAAGACACTTATTTAACCTCGCTCTCACAGACCTATGGCACATTCATGAATCTGTTTACACTATATTTTTATTCCTCAATGCTAGCATTCACACAGATCTCTATCTCTGTCCCCGTGCGTCTCTCTCTCTCTCTTTCATTGAAATTCCCGGGGTCTTCTCATCTAATCAGCTTTGAGTCAGTACGTGGCACTAAATATCCCAGGCCTGTCTAAGTAACCATTTCAATTAGGTTTGTATTAACCTCAACTCTGGACTCTGCTCTTTGAAAGGCATTGCAGTCTGAATTACATGCCCTCTACCCACTGTTTCACCCGGGGCAATTAAGACCTTGATTGGAGGTTGTTTTGTTCTGGGGTATTAATTTTTCAGAAGCCTGTAAAGACCAAGGCCATGTATCTCCAGCCTAGGCAGATTTTACTGATGTGACCCATGATTGGTCCATTTATTTTGTGTTTAGCTGCAGTCAGCTTCCAGGCAGATGTTCAATATTATATATTTTTTTTAAACAGAATGCATGGCTCACATAAGCTTAAATGCATTTGCCCTTGAGGAATGGAGATGATTGTGTGTGTGTGTTTGCAGTCATACATTACCTTCTTCTAAAGGGAGAGCATGTATTGGTGTGGTATGTGTCATAACATAAGGCCTCAGTCATCTCCTTGGGCAGGTGAAGCTATCTTAATTCTCTTGGCTCTTTTCTCACTGGCCTTAAAATGGGGTTATTCTGAGCCTTCTCCTCCTACTCTCAGTACTCTTCACAATGGCACTGTAAGAAAAAGGAAGTTTCTTTTGTGGTTGATGCCGCAATCAGTCTTTATTCCAGGAATGTGCAGTAACAAAGCACGTAGAGCGTACTCTGGATTCAGCTGTCCAGATCTGAACACTGAAGCATCTCCAACTCTAGCCATATGTACTTTTTAAGACACCTTCTAGGCTTTAATGTAAATGAGTTCGGCTTCTGATGCAAACAGATCTGACAACCTTCTCAAACTATGATTAGTTGCTCACACCTCAGTTTTGTGGTTACAGCAGCTGCTTGATCATTAATCTCATGTTCTCTCCCAGGATATAGTGTCATTTCTTACAGCACATGTATAGTTTTTCTCTGTTCTGGGTGCACCCTGATGTTTTATAATTTCTAAGCAGGTTTTAGGTTAAGATTACCTGCATGAAATATTGAGAGGTTTAGCTGCTGTGGGAAGTCCCCAAACAACAGCTCAAGGAACTTTTCCACAAAGACCCTTTCCTGTGTGTAACAGAAATCCCAGTACATTCATATCCCACTATAGAGCTGACTTTCAAATCGACCTGGGCCTGATCAATCAACTCTGACAAGGGCAGATATGTGGAATCAGTCCTCAATCTGTAAGAAAAGATCTTCTGAAAAGAGATATCCTTATTGTCTCCTCCATTTCACCTAGACAACAACAACAAGATTAAAAGATTTCTCAGATTTCTACATTAACTACATTTCTCAACAGGAGAGATCTCAACAGGGTCCCAAAGTTTTTACTAAATTTTTAAACGTCTAGAGGAGTAGCTAGGAGATCCTTTTGACAGTTATGGTTTTCATAAAAAAGTGCCTCATCTCATTTCTGTCTCAAACTGTTTCTTCAGTAATTTAGAAGAAATATCTGTGATTAAATTGACCTATTGAAACAATAATCACAGCTAGGTTTCCCGAGCTATCAACTATCCATCTTTGGAAAAGAAAATGTTTTCCTTTGGGAAGGCTCATTAACGTCTCCCAGCCTGGAGCGGACGGAGAAATGGCGGATCAGGGTCTTATTCAGGCCACATCGGTGCAGTGTAGGCAGCTTGCTGAGATCCTGGCAGTCCAAAAATGAAGACAAAAAAGTAACAATTTGTTACGGGTCCCAAAGAATGTTACCACAGCATCAAATATAAAAAGAACAATTCAGTAAAATACAGGTCAAGTTGAGCAGCAGTGAAGACACAGAGCCTTCAGTTTATCTTTCAGATTGCATCGCAGTTCATTGTGCGGATGATTTGCGGCGATCATGTGTGGGTATAATGTGCTGCTTGAGTGATCCACAGTGAACACTGAATCCTCTTCCTCATTCAACTGCAGTTGAATTTGAAGAGTATGGTAAACCCCCTTTACTGCAGTTGAATTTGAAGAGTATGGTTAACCCCACTGGCCCTTCTTTAATCTTTGTCGTTCTTTCCTTAAGACCCCCCCCCCCCCCCTCACACACACACACACACACACACATACACACACACAAACTGGCACCCTTGGCTTCTTCTGTCATCTTTCTCTGGCTTTCTTCTCTTCTGGCTTGTGTTACCAGTGGAGAAATGCGATGCTCCTCATGGTTTGTTACCGCGTGATGTCACCCCAGCCTATCCACTGGCACTGACCTCTGTGCTGACACTTGATGAGATGTGTTCCATTCTGTTCTGATGTGTTCTGATGTGTTCTGTTGTATTCCGTTCTGCCCGGCAACAAAGCCCCGGGCACCCTCAGCAGGAACAGGGTGTCTGCCACTGGATCTCATGAAGCCTTCAGCTCCATACCATGTGTGTCATGCCATGTATGCATGGGATATGTGCACACATTTATGTTTGTGTTTGTATGTTTGTATGTGTGTGTGTGTGTGTGTGTGCTTGTGCTTTTGTAGCTCCTCACAAGAGGCAGGCTAATCCATGCGTCTGGATGCTTTCTCAGGCAGTGGGTGGGTGGTGTGTGTTTGTTTGTGTCTGTGCGTGTGCGTGTGCGTGTGTGTGTGTGTTTGTGTGTGTTTGTGTGTGTTTGTGTGTGTTTGTGTGTGTTACTGCGCGTGTAAGTGTGGTTATGCAATAACGTGAAAAGAAGCTTGGGGGGGGACTGATCAGCACGCTCCAGTTCTGAGCGCCCGCTGGCCATACCACGTTAGTGACACAAGACGGGAGGGGATGACCACATCCTCACCACACACTCCCCCCATATCAACAGCCATCTACCCTGTGAGGAATCATGTGGCCTGTCACTTTATGTCCTACCCGTTCATGTGACTTCTGTGTTCATGTGTTTCTGTCCCCTTCCTTCACATGAACAACAACATGCTTCAGACGCACCAAAGAATGTTGTTATGTAGTCTGACCACTCGCCCACCAGCTCACTCAGGAGCTACATTTCTCACACGACATTTTGCATTCGTGGCAGTCTTTTCTGCTGTGGCTGTCACGCAATGTCAAGTGTGCTTCCTGCTTTTCTTCAGGACCACCGCAACAGAGAAACATTATCAGAAAAGGGGAAGCATAAACAAACGCCATAGAGATGGAGCACGTATAGAGGAGGTGAACTGGACATCGGAGGAAGCAATGCTGTTTTATTTTGTCTGAATTCTGCCAAGGTTTACATCATTTGTAGACATGTCTATGCACTGCATGTTATTTGATATGTATTGGCGGCTTCAACCATTCTGTGGTTGCTGCCCGGGGATCTTTGTTCAGACCCTTTGGGCCCAGTACATACACCGAATCCTCTCTGCTTTGATGCACTGTTAGTTTAGTTTAGTGTAGTGGTTAGTCACACAAACTACACCCTCCAATCCAAATGGAGGAGGGACATAGGGGTGGTAGTCTTTGGCCTGTGGTATCTGAGTGGTTCTTGCCAATGAGGTGAATGTCCTGACCTAGTGTTGGAGTTCCTGGTGCTGATTCTGTGAAGTCTGAACTGGTCTGAGGAGGCTTCATGCACCCGTTCTGCTGCTTGGGCTTCCAGATGAGGTCATGGTTCAGGAAGCTGTGGTGGACCTTTATGGTTATGGTTAATCGCTGCAGACAGTTGGTGTGTGTGCAGATTTGTTTGTTTTCTATTTCTTTTACTGTCAGGGGCAGCTGTGCAGGAGCCCTTTTTAGTCTGTGTGTGTGTGTGGGGGGGGGAGCGTGTGTGTGTCTTTGTGTATGTGTGTTTCAAATCTGAGTGCGAGGCTCTGGCATCCTGCTCTTTCCTAAGTGAAGTAGCATCCTTCACTTTTCCTCAAGATCAGTGTTCTCTGTCTTGGGCGGATGCAGAGCCAGTAAGTCCGTCAGCCAGATAGCCAGCCCTCTGCAAAATTAAGAGTAGTGATTTTCTGTCTTAAGGGCAACAGCACTTCTGCTTTAAGTTTGCCTGCTGTTTTTGCTGTTTGTGGAGATTCAGTAATGTTCAAAAGCTGCATGTGTGTGTGTCCAGGGGAGCAAACTTGACACTTTTTGGCGTAATTCACCGCTACCTCATTTTCCAGGTGGGACCATGCATCTTGGGCCGGATACAACTTTTTTTTTTTACAACTGTTAATAATGTGCAAAAATAACAGACATGTTTGCTGCAGAGGTGACAGTAGCTTCTACAGTACCCGACATTATGCAGCAACGAATGGAACTTGTGGTGCTTTGCCATGGCCACTGGCAGTGGAGAAGGACGAGGGACAGAGGGAGTAGGAGCACTCCTTGCTCCATTCTCTCACCACACATAGTGGTCTGGGTCTCCACACGGCAAACCCATAGCAGAACCTAAGTTCTCTCTGTTCTGTATGATGCTCTTCATCTATAGTTACATTTCAGTTATAGGAAGGTAGAATGCACAACTTAACACAATGGGTGTGCCTGGGGGTTTAGTTCAAGATGCAGGTGGAGCGTGTAAGAAAGGGAAACAGTATGTGGTTTACCTAGATATGAAAGGTGTGAAGGTCTGCAGACAAGGAGGGTCTGGCTGACCATTTGAATGTTAATGAGCGTGGCACAAATGTGATACATTCTTGTGGGGAAGGAATTCACATGAGTTGCAACTCTTTAGAAAGTATATGAAAAACATCAATATTCTTCAAGGGGTATTAAAGTGCTTACATTGTGGATTATTGTTATTATTTTCTGTGGGGTAGATCTCCAGCTACAAGTCCATGACTCTGGATCCTCCTAGGGGGCTCAGATCGGTCACCCTTTGAGTTGAGTCACCCCTGAGTTTGCACCCCTGGTGTGCGTGTGCGTGTGCGTGTGCGTGTGCGTGCGCTTCACGAAGACTAGAGAGACACTAAGTCTAAGTATTTAGTGATGCATGGATGGATTGGTGAATCATTACTCGCGTCAGGCATCATGTTCCCAGTGTGAAGGAGGACTTCCTTGTGTGCTCGTGTCTGCTGAGTTGGCGGTAATCACGTTCAGATGAAGGCCTTCCCCTGTAAACATCGCACCTCATCAGTAAAACTCCAGCCTTCGAGACACTTTGGTCTTGACTGACAGAAACAGCTTCATTCAGCTTGTAGGCTCCATCTTGTCAACGAGGGTTTGGTTTGACTGCACCCCCAGGCCTGAGATATTAGATTGTGTGCTGAATGAAACATCCCTGCGCTCGGTTTCAGAGACCCTTCGAGGCGTAGACTAGAACAACCATTTTATTTGTCCTGTTTTTGCTCTTTTGTTTGCTTTAGGTTAGGCTATACTTACATTACATAGTGTACATTACTAGTGTAAGGCTAAATGTGACCTGGAAGGAGTCTGCTGGTGTTATGTTGCTATAATCTCTATATGTTATATAGTCTTAAGTAAACTCCTACACACAAGACCATGTTTAGGTCTGTGCAGGAGCACATTTGGTCACCAGGACTGACGCAGGAGTTTCCACGCAGCACCAACATTTTTGTTTGAGTTGACTGCACATGTGCATGCAAGTTTTAAAGCGCTGGCACAGGGTCAGGAGACAAGCAAAATCCATTAACACAATCTGTTCATTCACCAGTGACTTACAGCACAGATGCACATTGTCATTAGTGTGTTTGCTCCCTGGGAGTAAAACTTGTTTTGTTTATTTCATGCTTCAGCGAATCATAGCTGATTAGATTGCCAGAGACTGTATTTTAAGGTAGGCAGCTATCCCTATTTTGATAGAGGAGTATATGCTGTTGAAGGGGCAGAGAGAACTATGGACCTATGAAGAAAATCAGTCTTAGCAGAAGAACTCATACATGTAGCAGTGTTCCTGATCGTTTCCCCCTCCCCTTCTTTCCCTTCCCCTTTCTGCCACAACTGCCTCTTCTTTTTCTATCTCTACCTGGCCGGTCTCAAACACATGGCCCCCCTCATGTGCCGCGGTTCTGCTTAAGGTTTTTCATTCTTTAACAGGGACTTTCTTTCTCTTCCCCCTGTCACCATTGTGCTTGCTCTAGCACTCTGAGACAATTTCATTGTTTTGGCACTATATGAAAACAAATGTGTATTGAATTGATTCACGCAATGCTGGGGTATTACTCAAAGCTTGAGCACTGAGAGATGTGTCCACAACAGCAAAGCTAGGACGCTTTGGAGCCACAAATGCACGTGTACGCATCCAGACCTTTTGGATTATACTTAAACCTTAAGACTCGCAAGCAACCAAATGAAAATAGATGAAGGAAAGGCCTTCTTTCTTGTTGTAAACATTGTAGAAAAACCTGGACTTTGTTGAGTTCTGTATGAAGAAAGAAGAAAAACAAAAAGAAAACAGACAAAAGAAATACATCAAGAAAAGAAGGGCTAAACATTTTTTAAACACCATACCATAAAACACAGACTTTGGTTGATCTTTTTTGAGGGACAAAACCAATTATTTAAGCTGAAATTGTTTCCCCTTCTGACTCTGTAGCCTACTTAATTGCCTGTGCTTCTTGATCCACCCTTCGCCATAACTAATTAATAACTAAAAGTCCAATCTTAGGAACTCGGTGTCTTTGTACTGCCACTTCTTGAACCACGTACACGCACACGCACGCGCACACACACACCTTCGCCATAACGTTCCCACTGCAACTGCTGCTGTTGGCAAAGGACTGCCCGCCACAAGACACCGGTCCAAAGCAAGCAGGTTCTGGGCTCTCTGGCTCAGCAGAGATAGCAATAGGAAATGAGACACAGTCTGCCCAGCAGCCATTTGGATCAGAACCAAAGACCACCGGCTTCGGGGCAGACTGGGAAAAAAACACACACACACACCCTAATAACGTAGGGCATCTCTGGCTATCTGCCTGTATCACCCCACTCCACCCTAAACTTGGACTAATATGAACTCTAGAGAAATAGAAAGGGAAAGGGTGTGTGTGTAGTGTGTGTGCTTTAGGAAGTGGCAGTATTACAGCGTAAAACACTCCTAAGATCGGACTTTGGTGTACAAATAAGTCTTTCAAGCAGTTGGCGGTACAGGGGAAATCTTTTGTGTGCCGAGCTGTGCAATATTAATAGCAGTGGGACATTGGGAGTTGGGGCCTAGTCAGACAGAAGACTTATGACTCCAAGCCTGCTCCCCCTATGGTGGTCCTACTCTTCGCCTGTTAACACTTGAAGCTTTTGGCCCAGGTTTTCCCTCTTCTCACTTAACTGACCTAGAGTGGATATTAATTTGCCCGGCTGTCTCCACCCTGACTATTGAGCTCGAGAGGTGAATGATAATTTTATGGAAATCGCCCTTCCAAACCCCACATGATCAACAACACGGGAGCGGCTAGCATGCTAATGCGAAGTCGCTAGTGAGCTAATGAATGGCGTGAACCGTTCACTCCCAACCCCTCCAGTTCAGCCATCATTGATCAGCTCCGGCACGGTGGGTGATGGAAGGGTGTCCTGCCACGGCTAACATGCCACCGATGGGATTAAGATTCCGGGCTTTCGCAAAGCGAGACGCAAGTTGCTGACATTGTGAGCTTGTGCAGGGGATAAATCACTTGCCTGTGTCACATTATTCACAGGGGGGTGAGGGGTTGGTGTGTGTGTTGGAGGGGGTGGGGTCAACCTCACAGGCCGTAGATCTATGCATTATGTATGCGTCTTTCTATGCAGACACATGTTATTATTGGGAGGCGTATAGCATGTCCCTTGCTGAACAAAAGTCAAGGAAGTTTAAGGTCATGCAAATATTCAAGTTTAGTTTTGAGTTGTTTTTGATAAATGTCTTTGATCGAGCAATTTATTGTGGTTTGTATCCAGATGAAAGTTTTCTTTTCTTTTGTTGTGAGGTTGATTATCTTTTCAGTCCTTCGGCAGGCAAAGCAATTTGCAGCAGAACCACCTCAGAAGCGCTCATGTACAACAACAGCAGAAACACCGGAAGATAAGCCAGTTACTTTTTGAATTATAACAGTGCTGAGGGACAATGAGGTGTTTACAACAAACTTTGATGTCTGGCAGGAAAGGGAGCCTTCCAAAAAAACAACACGAATGAAGGTTCTCTGTTTGGTGGTGGTAAAGTAAAAACTTGATAACTTCGCTTTCAGTTTGAGGATATGTGATCTTGATCTGTATCATGTCATGTATCATAACTGTGGACATTTGTTTAAATACAACAGGAAACAGGAACCTGCAGTCACTATGGTCACTATGACACCAAATCTCGAAAATATGAGATAATACAGGTTTCTGGGCCAATTCATGGCATAACTGTAGTGTCAGAGGACCTAGAATTTGAGCAGTAAAATTGGCTCTGAAATACAGTGAATGACTCATCATGGAGAATCTCTCCAGAAGGTTAGTGACTTCAGGGAACTACACACACACACACACATAAACATACAAACATACATACATACATACATACATACATACAGACATACCCCCCCACCCCCCCACACACACACAACACATCTGCTTGAAACAGTCCTCCTTTCTCACCAAACAGAATGCCTTTCATTGTTGTGAAGTAGGGGGGAAAAAACTCTCCTGTTGGTGACGTGTTCATATGGAATGTCTCCGATATGGATACCATGGCATCTGCAGTATTTCCTGGGAAAAGATAGAGTGCCTAATAACGCACGCACGCATACACACACACACACACACACACACACACACTCTTACTCTGTAACACACACACTTACACACTTGCTCTCACACAAAGACCCACACACACACACACACAAACAAACATTCACATTCTCAAACATTCTCACACACACTCATATCCTCCACAGCAGGTGGAGTCAACCCTGTGGGGCCCTTGGCCTATCCATCTTAATCTCCTGCAGAGGAAGGGAAGATGCAGATTAGAGGGGCACAGGTGTATGTTAATGTGCCACAGATGGAGTTTGTTGTGTGTGTGAGAGAGAGAGAGAGAGAGAGCATGTGGATGCTGCTGTCAGCTTTGTGCTTGACAATTCAAAGTGTGAGGTTGTATGGTTTTGGGTTATCCAGCTCTGTTAAACAAGCCTGTGAATTTTATAATGTATTCCATATACCCAGACACATACCCTTCTGTAAAGAAACAAGCAAACACACACAGACAGACACACACACTCTAACACACACACTCACAAACAGGCACACTCAATCTATTATGCCTGAGTCAGTTATTAATATCAGATACGGAAGCCTAGGTGTAAGTTCTTAACGGAAAACTCTATATCATTCATTTAATCATCTTTCATCATATCTGACAAATTGCCTGCTTACATCTGACATACCTTCTCTGATGATTTAAGGTGCACCATTAGGTTTGGCCAATATACTGTATGTATATATTTCTCAATTGAGATATAGGATAAACACCATTTATAACGATATAGTTTGATGTTATGTCTACAGAAGTCCTCAGCATCAAAGTGGCCAGCAATAGCCTGGATGTTCCTGTGACGTACCGAGCCACGGGTTGCTGTCAAAATTGTGGGTTTGGCCAAAAAAGCTCAGAGACAGAGAGGGTTCAAGGATAAATAGTTTAATGTTCTTCAAAAATATCCAGGAGACCTGGTAAGCCTCTCATTCAGCAGTTTAAATCTCTAAAAAATACCTGCTAAGCCTCTCATTAAACAGAGGCCAATAATCATCAGTCAAAAGGTCTACATGAAGGCACTTACCTGGCTAGACTACACAAACTACACCGAACAGTGAACATATATGAGGTGGCCAGCCCCATTTCAGAAGAAGCTCTTGAAGACCCAACTCTTCAGAGAGCACCTCCCTTCCTAACTTGCACTTCTACTAGTACTTAACTTGCACTTACAGCAGTAACATTCCTACAATTTTTTTCTAATTCTTATGTAAAATAGCATTTATTGATTACACTAGGTCTCTTGCTTGTAGCTTGACTGTTCTCTCCCTTGTATGTCGCTTTGGACAAAAGTCTCTGCTAAATGACTAAATGTAAATGCAAAGAAAAGGGTAGACACTAAAAATCAAACAATACACAGATGATGAGACAGACCCTGAAACATAAACATGTTATTTCTCAGTGTGCTTAAACAAACAAAGAAATAACTATGGACAAAAAGTGCTCGGAGTGGTCTGGCCCATACCATTTCTAGTGTCCCTTCAGCCATAACCAGGAATCAGCAGGATAATTAAGTAAATGGTCGGTGTTTCCGGCGGACACGTCCTTGTGGGCCACACACATATATTGGCATCATCTCTATTCAGCATTTAAATACTGGGATATGATTTTTGTTTCATATCACCCAGCTATGTACCATCATGCTACGTATATATTGTATCATCCCTTCGTGGGTTGAATGGTCAGGTTCATTCATACCTCCTGAGATTTTCTGGTCAAAATACCTTGCATACTTCCAGGTCTGTCTGTAACCTTTTTATGTAAATTGTGGTGCTCTTCCATCCCCGTCTGTGAGCCTCTTCTGCCCCACTCTCTGTGTCCTCTTCTTATCTGCTCTCTGACCGTGTCTGATGGAGTTGGTCAGGCTGCACTGGTTGACGCTGTACTGGACACTGGGCTTGTGGCCATGTTGCCTCAGCACCCAGGTGGTCCTGACCTAAGCGCTGGTGCTGACGAGGGTATACCGTCTAAGTAGCTACCGCCACCTCCTCATTGGCACTCAAAGCTTCCAATAGGCTGGTTACACCCGGGGATACGTCAGGTCTTGCCAGCACCCCTCAAACTGGGAAAATCTGCTTCTCCGAAAATCAGAGGGGCCAGTCTGATGGAGCTACTGAAGCATAGTGGAAGGGTTGAGTTGTCTTGCTCATCCTCTTGTTCTCTCCTTTATTTTGTCGGTCTCTTCTTCCCTCGCTTCCCTTGCGTGCCTTTTCCTGTCTGTGTGCTGAGGGAAAAGTGATGATCAGATAATCACTTTGAGTCCACACTGCAATAAAGAGGGAATCACATCTGAGAGGCTTGTTTGGTTTTGTCGTTTTTCATCTCACATATTTGCTGTCATCACAGAGGGATATTCCCACTTCGCTTTCTCAATCAGCCTTCAAGTAAACACTTTCAGAGTAAATTGAATTAAGGACATACTCTGTTGTTGTTGTTGTTTAAGGCACTCAGTGCTTGTTCACTGCATTCCTGACTTCCCTATTAGAAGTATTGCTAAATGCAGCTGGCTTGGTTTAACCCTCATCTGCGTTCGATGTTGATTGGCATGAACACAAGCCTAGTGCAAGTCTGAATTTTTTTGTTACACTAATGATTTTTTTCTTGTGATCTGAAGCCACATACACGAGCACATCTAGATGTGTCAAGCAGATGATCGCTTAGAGCCAGATAGATGGCTGGATGGATAAATAGGCTACTCTTACAGGCCTTTCTTGTAGTTTAGAGATATGTGTTTGGGTTTGTGTGTGTGAACCTGTAATTGAAAAGAAGCCGGTACTATTGATCATCTTCATACACCCCACACAGGTCTTTCATCTGCGTTGTCGGGGATGTGAAGTTGCGCTGTAATTGAACCCCCAGCAGAGAATAATGCTGTGGGAATATAAAGCTGATGTTTCAATTCCGCACAGAAACTTGTCACTTGTGTTTCTTCGCTGCAGGAGGAAGGAGAATCTGCCTATTGTGGCCTGCAGGTATGCTGTATGGCCTCGGGAAGCACACACACACACCACACACACACACACACACACATACAGAGACAATGGAGTGTGTCTGAAAAGGAAAAGCTGCTTTCAAAGGAACAGGGTTGCGTAAAAAGCAGCCATGCAGATAATTGCCTGATGGTGGGCCCTTGTCGAGCACAGCACCTTAATAGCCTGTCTTATTTACAGATTTATAAATGCCTTTAATGCCCATTCTTATTTACAGATTTATAAATGCCTTTAATGCCCATTTTTATTCAGCGCCTTTGAGTACTGCCATGAAAGCATAAATAGGAAGGGGATTTTTCTTTTTAATTGCGAGCGTATGAAAAAGTTCTTTTTTTTTGCCTATACGCTTGCCTTGACTTTAACTGTAGAATGTTAAGCTGGGAATTGATCTCACTGTCATGTTTCATTGAGTTTGTAAAAATGCTGATTATAAAATGTAATTTGATCTCCGATCTCTGAAGATGTACTAGATATTAAAATCACGATTAACATGCTTGAACAGTCCTGCAAGCTAAGAGATTTGCTCAATTCAACTGAAGTGCTTTCATATTAACATATCAGAAAAGCTCCCTGGGATTTTTACTTTGCTGGGTACAAAGTGCTTCAGTGTGGTAGTGTGCAGGCTATGTGTGGTAGTCTATGCAGGCTATGTGTGTTAGCTCTCCAGTCTTGAATGTGACTTCAAGCAATTAGAGTGGTGAGATTCTCAATTTATTTCAGGTAGCCCTGAATTATACCCACAGTTCGATCTACTTGTGCCAGCTTCATGTTTTAGTGATCGTCTGATTCCTTCATTCCGCTTCACGTCAGCAGATATTGATGAAGAAGGGGCTAGTAATTCCACTCCTCATCAGGGCCCGCTCTGCGTGTCTCGAGGGAGTTAGCCCGCCACAGGAATGCCTGATAAGACGAGCGAGGGAGCTGGATGTGGTGAAGAGGATTCATTAGCTGGGCTGCCGTTAGACTGTGATTAGGTAGCTGCGGTTCGCACGGCATAATCTCAACACAGATTGGTCGAGTACGGCACTTCCAGTGGCAGCTTTGAAAGGGTTCATCTAATTTGAAGTATGCTGATGGAGTGTTCGGAATATGTACAGTGGAGGTTCATTTGGATTTGAGCATCTACTTCATAAATTAATCTAAATGTAATTTACCTCTGGGTAAGATTTGTTTTGGGAATGTTTCTGGTGTTCCGTGTTGGCTTTGATGTAATGCTATGCTAGCATCGGTTCAGGGAGAACATAAAACCACACTAATATACACCATGGAACTGAAATAGTATTTTGGTGTGCCGATTTAACCATGTCACAATGGTAAGACTAGAGCTCTAATTCAAGCCTCTCTGTGTTTTGTAAATGAAATGCTCTTCAGTGCCTCAGGGTTGTAAAATATTCACAAAATTGGAGTCCAGTGGCAGGAAGGAGTTAAGTTTTTTTATGGCCTCTCTCCTTGTTGAAGTAGCACCTCGCCCGGCCAGCTCGGCCAATCTGCACAGGAGCCGTGCTGACATTTATCTGTGACGACTCTGTAAATCACATGGCCGTAACGCCACGCTCAGGGCATCATGGGACCGTCGTCCGTGTCAGTACTTCCCAGTACTGCATGTGTGTGTGTGTGTTTGTGTGTGTGTCTATTCCGACATCAGACACACACACACACACACACACACACACCGCTCCAGAGAGAGGGGCTGTAAAGGCCTGATTTAAAGCCCTTCACCAGGCCATAGGGAGTGTCAGACTCCTACTCCATAACACTGCATAAATAAGATCGATTCAGACACACAACCGCACAAGGACCGATGCAAACTGTTACAACCCCGTTCACCCTCACTAGTCTTGCAGTGGCAGTGCAGGGGCTGTGGTGGTAGCAGGGTATATACGGAGCTAACACTGATTAAAAAAAACAAGACTGGATTGACCAACCTGTTGATCTCGCCCCATCAAAATATAAAGCCAGCTCTGCGCCAAATTGTTGAGACCACTTTAGTGCAAAAACTTTGCATTGACAGTACTAAAATCAGAGGGAAAGCGTTGTATAGACATTACTTAGATCATGGGTAAATACGGACCGCAGGGTTGTGCCTTTGGCTGTCATAACAAAAAAAACGCAAATTAGAGCAAGGAGCAGGATGAAGTGACAGCGGAGACCGTGAAGATGAAGAATTACAAATAAAAAGATTGTTAGTTTGTACTTTTTACAGGTAAGTACATTACTCATGTTTTTATACTTAGACCTAGGGCAACCAAAAGGGCATAACTGCAAATTGAGAATATCTACTCATAAACTCAAAGGTGAATACACGTTAATCTTTAGATCATTGGGAGCTACCCTTGCCTAAGCAGGGTCATAGCAACACACATACAGACAGATTCACACTCTTGCTACAGGCAACTGTATCTCTGGGCCTGCTGTTAGTGAACATGGTGGAAGCAAGTGCAAGGTCGCAGGTTCACTTCCCACAAAGCATTGCTTTAGAATCTGATTTAGTGTCAGCCTCCCTATTTATGTTGCGTTCTCGAGAGCAGGGGCGTAACAACACACGCACACACACACATACACACACACGCTCACACACACATACAGACAGATACGCACTCTTGAGTGCACAGACATAGACAGACTGACGGACACACACACAATCACACCTCACCTCTCTCTTGTCTCTCAGAGGAGACCTATTAGGTGTGGGAATGTCAGCTGGGAGTGCAAGGTCAAAAGGTGAGCTGGATCGACACAAATAAATCACTGAATCCCCTCTCTTAAATCTGCCCCTCTGTAACCAGCGCACTCTCTACCTCTCACTCCATCATCGCTCTCTATACTCTGGGGCCTCTGCTCCTCCTAGCTCTCAGCTCTTCTCTCGTGGTCATAGGCGCTTAGTTCCAGCCCGCATCTCCAGGTTCGTGCCTTTTTTTCAGGCTTGCGGTAGGAAAGAGCTGTGAGAGCCTCCATAGACCTCCACATAGGCAAAGAGTGTCAAACACAATCCTGGCTGATGGGCTTTACACCTACTAGAGAATCCACACACCTCTCCCTTCTCTGAATGATCTGAGGGATCAGACTGACTGTAGGCAGTCAGTTTCTCCCACCCTCAGCCTCAGACAGTGTTCACGTTAGCCGGCTATGGCCGGACATTGGCCGATTGAAGGCATGAATGGCCGGTATAATAAGATGTAAACGGCCCAAATGTCCGATAGAAAATATGTATGTAGGCTATGATTAATCAGTAACATATGAAACCAACAAAACAACTGTAACATAAACCTGAATATAATCAGCCTGCTATGTCATTTAAAAAAAAGTTCTAAAGCAGATTTGGATTGCATTCGGAACATGCGCTGGTCGAGGTTCCGCAACACACGCAGGCTGGTTTCCCCGCTAAAAACTGTTCACTAAAATAAACAATAACAAAATTTCAAAATGGCTAAGCAGACGTGTCTCGGTCAGTTCTTCAAAAAGACAACTGATAGCCTTGATAGGCCTAATGATTCGTCAAGAAATGATTCGACTCCAAGTACATCATCCGAGGCCCCGACTGATTTAGGAAATGCGCCTGCCAAAAAACTTAAAAGGAGTTTTAAAGCTGAATGGGTCGAGCAATTCCGTTGGCTAAGGTCGGAAAAGGTGGATGGTCGAGACACAATGTTCTGTAGCATTTGTGAGAGAGCAGGCAAGTTAAACGGCTTTACGAAAGGCTCCATCAATTTAAAAACATCTGCCTTAGTTGACCATAGCGAGTCATCTGACCACAGAGCCGCTATGTCCCTAACACCGCAGCAAAGTGCAATGAGAGTGCACTGCGATAACGCCACTAAATCTAAAAGAGACGCACTTGTGGCACAAATGAAAGTGGTGTATCACATGGCTAAACGTGACATCCCAAGTAATCAGTTTTGCGGATTGACAGAATTACTTGAGTGTTTGGAAGCTCCTGATTTTCAATGTGGTGCTAACCTCTAGGCCTATCAGCACAACGATTTGTATCGTTAATTTGTGTCGTTTCTCATTTTGAGTTTTGGTGGTTATTCAATTAGGCTATTAGTGAATAACGTCCGGTAGACATTCCAAATGGCCGATATTCTGGAATAGCGTCGGACATTTGTCCGGCCAAGAAAAAGTCTAGCGTGAACCCTGGCCTCAGAAGCCAGTTGTTGTTCTCTTCTCTCTGTCTGGCTGACTCTTTCTCCCTCTCAGCCTTGCTGAATTTTATTTCATCATTTCATTTATTTTTTACAATTTCAATATTTCACTTAATGCCTCATCAGGACCCAATCAGGCATCATCTAAAGGTGTACATTTACTGAGTGCACAGTTGCCCTTTAATTGTATGGCTCGTGAAAATTCAGCCTAAAGAGTTTTTAACAAAAAAATTCTGCTGGATTGCCTTCATACACACCTAGCCTTGCCAGAGGCATGATTTTGCAGAGTTGTGTAAGCAAACCAGTATTTCTGCAGGAAGAACCGGTGTGTGTCCGTCCACTTTACTTTACTGTTACCACAGCAGCGGTAGAATATTGATCAGGCTCTGTCTCTGTGTGAAGGGTTCAGGGGTGTGTAGACACAAAGCGGTCAGAAGCCAGCCAGGTGTTCAGAGTAACATCAGTGGAATGCTCCATCGCACATGCATAAGAAAGAGGAAGAAGGGGATGAAGAGAGAGAAGAAACTCTTTGCCTTAGCGAATCGCCCTCTTTCAGCTTGTAAATAAGAGCCAAAATGGAGTGGGGATGCAGTAAATTAGATCCAAAATGGAGTGGGGATGCATACCTTTGCCAGTAACTCATGTAGCTGTCTTGGGCTGGGCTCACTGACTCCTTCTCAGACCGCGCTCAGAGCCTGGTGTTAATTTTCAGTGTGTCATGAATCAGAGTAGAGGCACTTCTCAGAGGCTGAGCTCTGTGATGCCGCAACGAGACGCTCCCTTCCAGGAGTCGTTTCAGAGTTACAAAACAGCAAATTAGTTAGGCTTCAGCAGGCGAAATATTTTGCAGGGACATTTGTCGGCCCCACAGTGTATGGGCGAGTATATAAACTCTTCCTTTTAGCTCTCTCTTTCTCACGTTCTTTATTCCTCTCTATCTGTCTCAAACATATACCTTACAGCTTATCCCATCTTTTAATTTTTGTCTCATTCGCTCTGCACAGCAGGACTTTTGCAGAAGCAATTTTACTTTAATTACTGTAACCTCCTTACATGCAGAACATTGGAACCCCCTCAACATACTCTCTCACACACACACACACTCACACACATTGTGCTCGCACATTTCATAGCTTCCACACACCAAATTCCACAATCAGTTCTCTTCCACAGTGGGCTGCCACTCTTCGTCGCTGTCTACCATATGCCCTGCAAAGCCTCCCCTACACACACACACAAATCAGCCTTATCTCATGAGAATATTATACGGGGGCCTCCTCTTAGCATATTCATGGGGGATTACTCTGGCAAAGGGGAGCGGCTGAGTTAAAGCTGTGCATTTATTGCGCTCGTTCGTTATCGTGCTGCCAGTGCCAGATCCCGTTTATAACTCCCTGGCAGTGTGTCACGCTGTCAGGTTGCTCAGCGCACGTTACGGACGCAGCCCCAGGCCGCGGGGCCAACTGCTGGTTCCAGTGGCAAACCCACACACACACACACACACACACAGCAGCAGCTCCATTAGCATAGTGCGTTGCGAGTGATTTATCTCTGAAGCCGACAGATCCTAATTAAAACAGAGTAAAAATGGGCTCCAGCACACATCCATTCTTTTCAGAGAGTTCCGTGTGTGTGTGGTGTTGTGCTTAACATCATAAATATTCTATTCTGTTTTTATTTACTTTGATGTTATTTGAAAAAAATGCAGAGGATGGCAGCGCTTGTAATAGAATGGCCTCAGGCATACTAGTGGTGGAAGACCTCAAAGGCTCTGGACACATCATTTGCAGATACAATGTGTATTTGAGATGACTTTTGCTGTTTTGGTTCTCTGTTTAGTTGTGGAGACGATTCAGGTCGTTCCCATGTGAAAAGGAATGGTGCTGTGTTTGTCCGTGGCTAGAATAGAACCGAATAGTATAGATGGCTTCTCACGGAACATCGATGTCCTGGAAAGAAAACTTTTAATGGAGCTTTGAGATGGTCACAGTTAATTTTTGACGCATGATATGGTCAGTTCTGAGATTTGTGAAAGACCATTAAACACATCTGTTTGTTTAAGAGGTGTCCTTTCCTCCCTCTCACGGCCTCTCTCTCTCTCTGTCTCTCTCTCTCTCTTCCCCTCTCTCTCTCTGTCTCTCTCTCTCTCTCCATCTCTCTCAGCTGGACCACAGTGGTTGATTCTATTCTATTAATAAAAGACTGGATATCCCTACATTCTTGGGGTAGTAATGGGTTATTCTGACAACACATCTCTCCTCTCCTGATATTAGCTCATTTCCCAGGCCTAGGAGATGTAGTAGGTCTCACTCTATAGAAAGGGTCCTCAGTGTGACTGCTTGTGACGGAGCGCTGCGCTACCGTCACGGCAGCGATACTCTGCCTCAATGAACATTCACCATGTGCATGTGTTTGCTATGTGTGTTTCATGTACGTTGTCCATGTCATTATACACTTACAGTTTCTAATGTTTGTTAACCCAGCCATTCACCCTCCAATTTCTGTTAGTCCCGTTGCTGTATTCACGCGTTTTAACATCATACACAACCGGGTCTTTAACGATCGTATCCAGCCACCATTACACCTCTACAGTCTAAATACATACTTATCCATACTCTCTTACGTTACAATAATCACACATACAAGGTCTTGTCTCGTTAATGTTCTGTTTATTTAGTTTAAAACCATACATCAATTTCATATGGCAGTTGTATTTGTCTTACCGTCGGTGTCGCGTCTTGTGTTTGTTTGTGCATAAATGAATGGCCGCCCTCGTACCGGGTATTTTTAAAAGGTCAATGACTTCCTGGACAACCGGAAGGGAACCAGTTTTTGTATAATGTATTTTTATGCTGAATAATTAATATGTTGGCTATGCCTTCCAGCAGGGGATCTTTCATATATTTATTGATGTATTTTTCCAGCTATGTGGAATTGTTTTGGTGGCTGTTTTAGTCCAAGGTGTTTGGTCTGTCGTGATACCCCTGTATTGTGTAAAGTAAATGGTATGAACCAATTGAGGGCACGGGTAGACCTTACTTAAACGAGATTCTTCAGTCTATCGAGAGAGCTGAGGATAAACGGACATGCGTCCAAGATTGCTCTATTGGTGAACAGCTACCTTGTTCCAAATTTCAAAGTAAGTTGCTAGCATATTTGCTTATTTGTTTTGTGACTATTAAGTCCAGTTTATTTTCTATTTTGCAAAGTTTTTTCTTTATTCTTATTTTGTTTGTTTGCTTGTTTATTATTATTCTGAATCATATTTTTGCCTTTACGGCCCTATTTTGGGACAAAATAAAAACTCCCAACTTCCACCGCAACGCCTCCTGAGAGTCTTTTCCACCTTGCTCGACCACTCAACCACGTCTACCCTTAACATTTGGTGGCAGCTTAAAAGGGAAACCAGTGGCAAAGAGCAGCTCTCAGTGAGGAGTATGGAGACGAGAAGTGGAGGTACGGCACCCCCTAGACAGGGTTCTGCAATAGACCCGGGGACAAGATCAAAATCTGCACCGGCCAGGACGCCCACTCCAGAGGTTGAAGAGCGGACTGATCGCCTGGAGCAGATTATGAGGTCGGTGGTGGAAATGCAGCAGAGACAGCAGGACGAGAAGGTTGCAGACACACAGAGACAAGACAGGAGATGGAAAGCGATGGAGCATCAGTTCCAACAGCTACAGAGGCTAGTGAGAGGTGAGCCGGCGCCACTGCAGACGGCGCGACAATCACTCGTCGAGCTGCAGCAGGACAACCCGCCCAACTCCCGCCCCTCTTCTGATCAAGAGCTACCCCTCCAAGGTCCACCCCTGGAGGTATCAGCGCCGCAGTCACGTCCAGATCTGGGTCCAGCACCCAGATTGCAGAGCTCCATGAACTCTACAGACTATGGCCTAGCCACACCGCTCAATCTCCACCGGGGATGGATACCCCCAAGAATGTCCCCTTACGAAGAAGATGAGGACATTGAACATTATTTAACTACTTTCGAAAGACTTGCAACAGCCAGTCAGTGGCCGTTTGAAACATGGGCAGTGTGCCTGGTACCTTTGTTAAAAGGAAAGGCCAGAGCGGCTTTCGTTGCGATGAACAGTGAGGACAGTCAGGACTACCTCAGAGTGAAACAAGCCATTCTCCGGAAGTATGAGATCAACGCAGAGACCTACCGACAGCGTTTCCGCTCGAAGACGATCCTGGAGGGAGAGACGGCGAGGGAACTCCACGACAGGCTCAAAGACCTCCAGGAGAAGTGGCTGGAGCCAGAGAGGAAGTCGAAAGACCAGATCTGTGATCTGATAGTACTGGAGCAGTTCGTGGGTATGTTGAATCAAGACCTACAGGTGTGGGTGAAGGAACGCACCCCAAAGTCCGCGGCTGAAGCAGCAGACCTGGTGGAGACCTTTATGTCCGCCAGGCAATCCAGACGAGGCTACCAGTTGGGCCCACAGGACTCTTGGAGAAGACCTCATTATGCAGCCCAGCATGAGCCAGTGAAGACGCCGGTCGGTAAGTCTGTGGGTGGTGGTGGTGGTCGTGTGTTTAGGCCCTCCAATAATCACTATAGGCCCAATCCCAGTGTAAATTCCTCTTCAGTCAGCACCACTCCTAATAGTACACCTCAGGTTGTGACCTGTCACCATTGTGGTCAGCAAGGCCACACTAGGCCTAGGTGCCCTGTTTTGAAAGCTTCGGATGCTAGATTGTGCTATCTCCCTGGACCTGGTAGTAACCTTGCATGCACCCCAGCTGATGTAACTGTCCCTGTAGAGATAGGAGGCAGGACACTGCAGGCTTTAGTTGACACTGGTAGTAGTCAGTCGTTTGTCTTGAAGTCCTGTTTGAAATCAGATTTCCAGCCTGTGGGTAAAGTGAGGGTCCGCTGCATCCATGGCGATGAGTCTTTGCACGATACTAGTGAGGTCCCTGTTACTATTAATGGGCAAAAATACCTGCTAACCGTAGGAATTTTAGATAAATGTCCGTACCCAGTCATTTTAGGCCAGGATGTGCCAGTTCTTAGAGACTTGTTACAGAGTGCTAAGGTAGCTACAGGTTATGTTGTAACAAGGGCGCAGGCAAAAGAGAAGGCAGACACTGATTGTTGGTCAGAGTTAGCTTATGGTTCTCAAGGTGTAAGACCAAAGAAATCCAAATCAGAGAAGCGCAGAGCTAAAGTTGGGGGCACGGCTGTGCCGGAGAGTCTTTCCTTTCCGCCACTAGAGGGCAGTGAAATTCTTATGCCAGAGTTTGGCAAGTTACAGCAGGAAGACCCTACCCTAAACTCTAGCTTTGCTTCAGTTAAAACCCCGGATGAGGCTAGGGAAGCCATTAGTGAGGGAAGTGTTTGTTTTGTCACTCAGAATGGGAAGCTGTACAGGGTGAGTCCAGACAAGGAACAGCTGGTTGTGCCAAAGGCTCTTAGAGCGGAGGTATTACAACGTTCTCCCTTCGCTACAAATGGTGGCAGCGGTGGGATAAGGGGCATTAAGACCACACCCTACCATCCGCAGACTGACGGCTTAGTTGAAAGATTCAACCAAACCCTCAAGTCTATGTTGAGAAAATTCGTGTCTGACTCGGGGGCCGACTGGGATCAGTGGCTCCCCTATCTGCTCTTCTCCTACAGGGAAGTTCCGCAGGCATCCACCGGGTTCTCCCCCTTCGAGCTCCTCTACGGACGGGAGGTGAGAGGCCCACTTGACATTCTCCGGGAGAGCTGGGAGGGGGACGCTCCTCATCAGCCAAAGAACATCGCGAGCTATGTCATCAGGATGCGGGAGAAGCTGGACCAACTGAGCTCCATGGCCCATGACCACCTGGCCAAAGCCCAGACACGACAGAAGACGTGGTACGACCAGAATGCGCGCAGCCGCTCCTTTAGTCCAGGACAGAAGGTGCTGTTGCTGTTGCCGTCATCCGAGAGCAGCCTGTTGGCCAAGTGGCAAGGGCCATTTGAGGTGCTTCGCAAAGTAGGTGAAGTGACCTATGAGATCGCCACGCCAGACAGACGTCGCTCCAAGCAACGTTACCACGTCAACCTCTTGAAACAATGGACGGACCGTCCACCAGCCATCCAGAATCAACTGTGGGCGCGAGTGGTGGAGCAGGAGGAAGAGCCGACGGAGCTGTACTTTCCGACCGCTGGCGGTGAGGCTCCCTACCCATCCATCACCCACCTCTCACCTGAGCAGCGGGATGACCTGCTGAACATCATCCCTCGAGGCCTGTTTCAAGACCAACCAGGGCGGACTGATGTCGTTACCCATGACATCCAGCTCACCTCTCCAGGCCCCATCCGGCAAACCTCCACCAGAGTTCCAGCGCGATTGATCCCCGCGCTGAAGCAAGAGGTACAGGCCATGCTGGAAATGGGGGTGATTGAGCCTTCTCATAGTGAGTGGTGCAGTCCTGTCGTCCTTGTTCCGAAAAAGGATGGTGGACTCCGCTTCTGCATAGACTTTTCCAAGCTGAACAGCATCTCAGCTTTTGACCCGTATCCGATGCCCCGTGTGGACGAGATGGTAGAGCGTCTGGGGAGGGCAGAATTCCTCAGCACCCTTGACCTGTGTAAGGGGTACTGGCAGGTGCCACTCTCACCCCGAGCACAGGAGCTGACCGCTTTCCGGGCCCCGTCAGGCCTATACCATTTCCGGGTCATGCCCTTTGGTCTGCACGGAGCCGCAGCCAGCTTTCAGCGCCTTATGGACGAGGTGCTGAGGGGCACGGAGGATTACGCTGCAGCTTACATTGACGATGTCATCATACATAGCTCCTCCTGGGAGGAACATCTTCAACACCTTCAGGAAGTCTTCCAGCGCATCCATCGAGCGGGGCTGGTGGTCAACGCCAGCAAGTGCCAGCTTGCCAGGTCGGAGGTGTGCTACCTGGGCTACATCTTGGGTGGTGGCACCATCCGCCCTCAGATTGGCAAGGTGGATGCCATTCGCGACGCTCAGCCTCCCACTACCAAAAAGGGTGTGAGGTCATTTCTGGGGTTAGTCGGTTGGTATCGGCGTTTCATTGCCAACTTCTCCAGACGGGCGGCGCCCTTGTCTGACCTAACTCGCAAGACCAGCCCCAACAAGGTGGTCTGGACAGCGGAGTGTGAGGCTGCTTTCCTTGACCTGAAGGAGAGTATGTGCCTCGAGCCGGTTCTCCAGAGCCCCGACTTCTCCCTGCCCTTTACTGTGCAGACCGACGCCTCAGGCCTGGGCCTGGGGGCAGTGTTGTTGCAGGGTGAGGGGGAGGACAAGAGACCAGTACAGTACGTGAGTAGGAAGCTGTTCCCTCGGGAGACTCGCTACTCTACAATTGAAAAAGAGGGTCTGGCTATAAAGTGGGCCATAGACACTCTTAAATATTATCTTATGGGCAAAGACTTCGTCCTTGAGACTGACCACAGGGCCCTGCAGTGGATAAACCGCATGAGAGATTCTAACTCTCGGATTTCCAGGTGGCACCTCTCTTTGCAGCCTTACAAGTTTACGGTGAGATACAAGGCGGGCAAGGACAATGTCATTGCAGACTTTCTTTCGCGTCATGAGATGGACGCTCTCTCTTAAGGGGGGGGGTGTGTGACGGAGCGCTGCGCTACCGTCACGGCAGCGATACTCTGCCTCAATGAACATTCACCATGTGCATGTGTTTGCTATGTGTGTTTCATGTACGTTGTCCATGTCATTATACACTTACAGTTTCTAATGTTTGTTAACCCAGCCATTCACCCTCCAATTTCTGTTAGTCCCGTTGCTGTATTCACGCGTTTTAACATCATACACAACCGGGTCTTTAACGATCGTATCCAGCCACCATTACACCTCTACAGTCTAAATACATACTTATCCATACTCTCTTACGTTACAATAATCACACATACAAGGTCTTGTCTCGTTAATGTTCTGTTTATTTAGTTTAAAACCATACATCAATTTCATATGGCAGTTGTATTTGTCTTACCGTCGGTGTCGCGTCTTGTGTTTGTTTGTGCATAAATGAATGGCCGCCCTCGTACCGGGTATTTTTAAAAGGTCAATGACTTCCTGGACAACCGGAAGGGAACCAGTTTTTGTATAATGTATTTTTATGCTGAATAATTAATATGTTGGCTATGCCTTCCAGCAGGGGATCTTTCATATATTTATTGATGTATTTTTCCAGCTATGTGGAATTGTTTTGGTGGCTGTTTTAGTCCAAGGTGTTTGGTCTGTCGTGATACCCCTGTATTGTGTAAAGTAAATGGTATGAACCAATTGAGGGCACGGGTAGACCTTACTTAAACGAGATTCTTCAGTCTATCGAGAGAGCTGAGGATAAACGGACATGCGTCCAAGATTGCTCTATTGGTGAACAGCTACCTTGTTCCAAATTTCAAAGTAAGTTGCTAGCATATTTGCTTATTTGTTTTGTGACTATTAAGTCCAGTTTATTTTCTATTTTGCAAAGTTTTTTCTTTATTCTTATTTTGTTTGTTTGCTTGTTTATTATTATTCTGAATCATATTTTTGCCTTTACGGCCCTATTTTGGGACAAAATAAAAACTCCCAACTTCCACCGCAACGCCTCCTGAGAGTCTTTTCCACCTTGCTCGACCACTCAACCACGTCTACCCTTAACACTGCTTCAATAAGCTACCCTTGAATTGATCCTCTGAAATATGTGATTGAATTCCCCTGGCACTTGATTCCAAAGATATGAACCGCTGCTGGATCATTCCCCTGTCATTCGTAGGCTGTATTGATTCTTAGGAACCAGGAGGGGAGGAGAGTTGCTGAGGTAGGACTTCTGGAGGTAGGATAAGTCAGTTAGAGCCAGTGTGTAATCAAACATCCCAGGTAACAGCGGGCCTGGACCCCGCGCCAGAACAGCCCCAGAACCACTTCAGGTCTGTCAATTGGCAGCGCCAGAGTTGTTTTTTCGGGGTCTCCCAGCTGACAGTTGCTGTACACTCGTGCCAGAACTGAGCCAGAATCGGGCCATAACTGCATGGTGTCCATTAACGAGGATGATGGTTACTCAGCTGGCAGCACCAGAGTTATATTCTGGGGCGTTGTTGTTAAGCTCTCTGCTCTCATGTGGTTAAGGTAATTAATGTTGTTCTTTGTTTCTTGTAATGAGACAACATGACTTCCATACTGAGTAACATTGGGTGCAGAAGAAGAATATAATCAGATAGTTTATGAAGTTGAGAGCCAAGCGTGACAAGAAGTCATCATTTTTATGAATACTTTCTCCTGGAGAACTTCTGTTTCAGATTCCTTGAACCAAGGACACATTTTTATAGTAGATATGTAAATGCAGCCGACTGTATTTCACATCTTCATTAAATAATTGCCTTGAAGTATTTCTCAAATCTCTCAGCTCTCCTGGCTTTAAGAAAATGTCAACAGAGATTAATAGACTGAAATGGTTAGAAGAACACAAGAAACCTTTACCTGGGCCCTTTTTTGGATATGCAGGAAGTTGCTTGCCATGGGAACACTGAGGAGTGCGTATGTCAGGGTTTGTGTTGGTGTGATTGTGTTGTAATTTGGGTTTTGCTCCAGCACTGCATCATGCATAGGTGCATTCGCTGTTACCTCGTGTGTGTGTGTGTGTGTGTGTGTGTGTGTGTGTGTGTGTGTGTGATCTGAGAGAAGGCTAGACTGCTATGGGACTTTGAGGTGCCGCACACACACACACACACACACACACACACACACACACACACACACACACACATATATATGCTGGCAATCTGAGCCAACAGACCGACACATAAGGACATACACACACAGTGAGACATACACTCACTCAGACTTCAAAAACACACATCCAGACAAATACACTCACACACACGCATACACACAACATGGCTCAGCCTGAGGCCCAGCTGCAGACACATCTGTGGGGTGAGCTGAGGGACTCCTGTGCTGCTCTGCATAGGCTGCATGCGACCAGCACGAGACTGGGCCACTGAGACACTCCACACAGCTGAGAGCTGTCTAGGCCAGCTATCACACACAATGCCTGTGTGTTTTTGTGTGTGTGTGTGTGTGTGTGTGTTTGAGTGTGTCTGAGGGCTCACACTGGTAGCCTGTTGTGCCTTGGTGTTGTCTTTGCATCCCTTTTTTACTTCTTTTGATTGAGAGTGTGCGTTGGCTCTGCGTTTCTATCTGTCTGTCTGCAGTGTGTTTTGTATGAACCTGTGTGTGTGTGTGTGTGTGTGTGTGTGTGTGTGTGTGTGTGTGTGTGTGTCTGCCATGGCCCTGAGCACTAGATCAATGGCCAGAGTAATTGGACCTCATGGGGAGTTTTGAGCCCTTGCTCCAGCACCCGTCAAACTGTGACCCATAACTCATAATTGTTACCGTGCACTCGTGTTTAAAGGAAAGACGTGAGCACTAAGAGGTTAATGCGGCCTTTTACTCTGAGATCTCCCCATTTAGCACACACTTGGGTGGATGACAGCTGACAGTGAAAAGGGCAAACACTGCTTCACTGCGTCTTTGAATGTCTGGCATTTGAAAACAAAAAGCGAAAAAAGATTTTTTTTTATATCCTCCACATAGGCTTAGAATTTCACAGGTAGACTGGACACGTAATGCTCGCCGCAGCAGTTCTGAGAGTTTTCTTATCTGGCTGTGAAAACATTTTCGAGTTTCTGTTTAACTCATGTTCGCTCGGGAAGGTTTACTCTCAGAGTTGTTCCGCTCTTCCCTGTAAGTGTGAGAGTTTGTTTTTCCTTGCGTCTGATCTTTTGAGATGATCTTCTATTTAGTTAGTTCCGTATGAAACACCCTCATCCTCCTTCTCCATCTGCTTCAAATTGGGCCTTGAATCGTATGCCAAACATGTCACCGATGGCTTGAGTGTGAATTCTAATTAATAACAGACCGCGTGACTCTCTGACTCCTGATTATGATCAAAAGACGCCCGGATTAGGTACTTACCCCGAACACTTATGTCAGGCCTCGTATGTGACTGTTATGTACATCACCCGTCTGTTAAATCACACGGCACCGTGTGAAGAGCTAGCGTAGCACAGCCGTGCCAGATCACCTTCTGGAGAATGCGGCTCATTTCCTGGTGTGCTGAGTGCGTGCCGTATGAAGTCGGATAGATCACAGCACAGGAAGGACCTCCAGTCAGGGTCGGCTGTTATTGAACGCACCCATCTTCCCCTTTCCTCTTCCCCCCAGTGGCCCCTTTCATGTGCAGCCCTGACTAATGACTCGAGTCCTCTGCACGGTTTAGTTCTGTGCTCTTCACCTTAGTTTTAACAACCTTCCTTCAGAAGATGCATATGGATACCATACTGTGGAAGATGGAGCCACATTGCTAAGAAGAAAGAGGATACTTGGCCATTTAACATGACCCTTGGGCACACACACACACAAATACACTCACACACAAATACACTCACACAGACACACGCACAAACACACATACCCTCATACACACACACCATCACACCAACACATACACACACCAACACACACACACACACACACACACACACACATAAACATACACACACACACACACACATACACTCACACAAACCCACGCTTACACCCACACACACACACACCCACACACACACACACACGCACACACACACATTTGGACTGACTTAATGTATCTGTATAATGCTGATGCGTGGATTTTCCTGTTCCCAGTCAGTCCTCTGTGACATATGGTGGAGAAAGCTTTGTTGTATGCAGCCATTTCCAATTACAGCCCTATCTGATCCAGTTAAAGGCAGCAGAGTAAGACGAAGAGAGTAAAACTCAAGAAAGGCTTGTGTAGGCTTTCTCATGAGAGATCCACTTTAAATTCCATAGCACCACCAACCCCCACCGCTACCCCCACCCCCCCCCCCCCCCCCCAAAGGCATTGTCACCAGCCCAGTGTGGTGAAATTGTGTATTTGCCTACATTTGCCTTTTATTCAGTTTGCTGGACATTTCCACACATGTTCATTTAAGGCGGTGACATCGCTCAACATGCTTTTCCCGCCTTGTTTTATAGCACATGTGAGAATGGTTTGGTATTTGTTTGTGTTCAGAGATGCATGGGGAGAGAGGCCCTGCAGAGAAGGCTTTGCTGTTTCTCCCTCTCTGTCAACACTTCCTTTCTTTGATGAAGCCCTAACATACACTGTACGTGAGTTCCGTGACGGTTCTGCAGAAAACCACTGGAACAAAAATGCTTGAAATTCCCAGTTCTCAATAGTTCCTGCTTCTCAGCAGCGCTTCTCAGTTCAGTGGTTCTAGCGGTCAAAGCTCTAGTTAATAGCTTTATAGTTCATAGTTCTGCACTTTCAGCTCTTAATCTTTATATGAAAAGCTGGTAGCTTGCACCTCTTTCTCTCTCTCTCTCTCTCTCTCTCTCTCTCTACCTCCATATGTCTCACTTCCTCTCTCTCTTCCTCTCCCTTTTTTTCTCTCTCTCTCTCTCTGAAAGTGAAGCCTCTTTTGCCCCCCTTCCTGCTGAGTAATGTGAAAATTGGGCACAGAGGCTCTCTGGTCATGCTGCACCCCACTTAGCTCCCTTTCTTCTTTCTGCGGGACACCGAGAGGAAACCCTTTCTCCCCGCCGGTGGCTCATCGTAGCTCAGCTCAGCTCTGGTCGGCTGGTCTGGGGCTTCTCTGTGGTGATGTATATGCTCGGGCGGACGGAGTGAAAGCTGAGGAAGATTAATGCTGTCTCCATTACAGCCAGGGTCACCGCAAACTCAACCCTCGACTTACTCGCTCCTTGCGTTCCACCGTTTTCCACGCTACCAATCTTTTATTGCCCAGTCTTTCCTCTCCTTGCCGGTTTCTCTGAGTTTGCATCAGCCTGACAGGTTAAATGGAGTAGGGGCGGAGAAAGAGACATGGCCACTGTCCAACCCTGCTGTCTGCTTCTTATCCGTCAAAGTCTAGCTAAATGACTAATAAAGGTTCGATGGAATGTAATGCGTGTGTGTGTGTGTGTGTGTGTGTGTGTGTGTGTGTGTGCCACAATATGCTTTTAGCAGTTATAGGAATTGACGGTCTCTTTGTTACTCAGATTAATGCTGAACTCGGTGAAAGTCACGCCGTCATGTGGGGTAGCATAGGCTAGCATAAGATGCGTTGTTCGCATTGTCAGCCATTTAGTATCTTCCATTCCTCATGTCGTTAAATGACTATAAGTTACTTAGCAGCCGTATTGAGCCAATGTCTTGACTCCTGGCTTTCATGTTAGTGAGAATAATGAGAAATCCATATCTCCTGACCTTCTACAGATTACAACAGGCCTCAGGCCACTTCTGGCGGATGTTGTGTACAAGAGGTATTATGGTAATGACGATATGAAGAAGGGGGACTTGGCAGGCCTCCCCCCATTGAAGGCTCTGGGCTCTCACAGATACAGTGGTCCTCATTAGACGGCCTCTGAATCTGGACGCGCTGCACAGTTGGATCGATGTGGAGCGTGGGATGCATGTGGTCAGCTGGCTACACATCTTCCAGTGCCTCTCCCTGTTGTCAGTACAAATCAAACCTATTCAAAGGACAATTAGGCACCTCTTTTTCTTTTGTGTGTGTGTGTGTGTGTGTGTGTGTGTGTGTGTGTGTGTGTGTGTGTGTGTGTGTGTGTGTGTGTGTGTGTGTGTGTGTGAGAGTGTGTATGAAAGAGAGAGAGAAAGAGAGAGCGAGTGTGTGTGTGTGTGTGTGTGTGTGTGTGTAAAAGAGAGAAAGGGAGAGAGAGTGTATGTGTTTTGTGTATATGTGTGTACAGGTATGTGAAAGAGAGAGAAAGTGTGTGTTAATGCACATACGGTGTCCAGCCTACACAATGCCAAACCCAAAATCCACTGCTAAGGCCCAAGGCATTCCTTCAGGCTAGGTGAAGGCAATACTTTTCATTCTCATTCATAAAGAGCAGAGCAAATGCTGTAGCCTGCATTATTTGTCAGTCTAAACAGACTCCTTAATCCATTTACCTTATTTACTCTTCTCCGATTGGCCACTCCCTCACTAAGAGAACACTCAACAGCGCTCAGGATTGGTTGCCTACGTGGATACCCTATGACTGTCAGGTGACTGCTTGTTTGGTCGTCATTGGCTATGCCCTTAGAGCAGCTATAGCCTACTGTAGCGCTAAGGGAATATTAACTCATGCTTAGGAATGCTATGTGGAAATCCTATGAGGAGTCTCTGATACCTGCAGGTAATGTTGGTTGTCAGTCCCATTAATCTAAAAGAAATGGTTAGGAAGTGCTGTGAAACTAATGCTCCCGCAGGGATTGTTTGCTTTACTTGGAAAGAAAATGAGCTAGGTTGGAAAAACTGCTCCTCTCTCCATGTTGCTTTGTACCTCTTGTTTTCTCTCACTCTAACTCTCTCTCTCTCCCGTTCTCTCTCTCACACTTTCTCTTTCTCTCTCTCACTGCACTCTTGGGCAGTTGTAGCAGATAGACAGAGACAGAACCTTTTTTGTATCTCTTTCCAAAAACACAACGTTGTCTGTTTTAAGGGTTAGGGTTAGGGTTCTCCCCTCCCTCCATTTGCAGTGTGACGGCAGAGCAGGGTAATTCCTGGGCTCTCAGTCTCATCCGCCTCCTCGTCAGACGGGCCTCCTTAGCCATCAGGGTGCTATATAACCTCTCCACCCCTTTCCACTCCCTCCGTCTGGCTCTTCATCACCAGTTGCCCAATAGTTTCATCTGAAGTCTCGCTGATTGATTAGTCTCCCCTTTTTACAGATCAAAAAACATCAAGCTCATTCCTCAAGGTCCCACCCCCTCCTCCTCTCCCCCCTCCCTCTCTCTCTTCCCCTCTTTATCTATTATATCTATCTATCTCCCTCTCACTCTCTCTATCTATCTCACAATCCAGCTGCCTTCCAAACAGCCGGACGAGTCGCTTGCAGCCTGCCAATAGTTTAGACATCCGCCTTCTTTTATTGAGGGCTTGCTCAGAGGGCTTCTAAGGTAAATGCCAAGAGAAAACTGATGCTAACTGCAGTCGGCTGCAGGGCCCATGCTCTAAAGTGGAAACTTGCTCCCTGTTTCCTGTTCTAACGTGAAGGATAACTTTCCATATAATTAGACTGAAATGAAGAAAATGGCCGCCTATGGCTATAAGATGGTTTTCTAAGGATGACATCCTTGCGTGTTAGAAGTTTTTATTTAGAAAAAAAATGACAAGACAATTTCTCAGAACATACAATATGTGTACAATGTACCCTACCACACCCCTCCAAAGTAGCCATCTTGTGTTTCTACAAGACCTTTTCCAAAGCCTTTAGCCCCCCATCAGGCTCTGACAGATGTCTCCGATAGTATATAAAAAGGCTATTAACCTTCTATTTTGATCCTAACTATATATCAGTATATATCAACACATTGGTTATTAAGGATGTACCAAGAATAAATTACCGATTCATGACCTTCACCGGCCTAATGAATGATGAATGGAGCTTAATGCAGACCTTATTGCACACTAATACAGACACCAATTAGTTATGTGTTAAAGACTAACATGTGTTCCTTTAAGTAAAGTGTTACCGAATATAAACAAAATTTAAATGCTGATATTACCTAAATCTAAATATTGCAGCACAGGCTTCGCTCTGCAGCATGTGGTGATAACGGATGCTAATGCTAATCTAGCTAATAAAGGTCAGCATTAGAAGCAGCTGGTGTCTCTCCGTGTGTGTGCACACACACGCTGCAGGAGTGTTGTGGGTACTCAACACGCCTCTCACCAGGGTCCCTGCATAGAGCATATGCTCCCTCCCAGTCGAACCACCACCACCATAGGGGGATCAGAGACAACGACCTTCAGCAGCAGATAACAGTGAAGTGGACGAGCTTCATTATTTCAGTATGAATTGAAAACGAGACGTTAATGGGAAGGAATGATTTTGTGTCTGTCAGTGTAAGTGGCCCTTTGATTCCCAATATCGATTGGGTGGGCAGGAATAAATGACTGAGTAATTGAGTCATTGCCTTAAAGATTGTTGGCAGTTTGATCAATTAGAACTGTTTGATTGATTAGAACTGTCCATGCCTTTTTAATTAATAAATAAATACATCTATTTTTTTATGTATTTACTCCATGTGAAAACATGAACATCAGATGGCTTGCTTAACCCTTGACATAAAAAGACAAAAGGTTAAAAACATTATTATTAATGCAACAGTATGGAACAATTTGCCACTTTTTGAAAGCATTTCTTTTTTTGTAGGACTCGGTCGGACCACCCCGGAAAATTGTAAGAAAAGCTTTTAGAGCATGACATATTTTACATGCCAACTAATATTACCAACAGACAAGTGTTAGCAGGCTAGCAAGCCTTTTATCAGTGCAGTGCCAACTGTGCTTTTGTTCGTGTTTGTACAGTTTTTGCATGTGCGTTAAGTAATTAGATTGCTAGTTTCCGACCAAAACTCCTTCCTGCTGCTTTAACTTCTGTGTCGTCTTTTGTCCTCCATGAAAAACAGCTCCAGGCCCTCTCTAAAGATCCTTGTTGATCCGAACAGAAATGTGTTGACAGTGTCTTTAGAACAAAGGCCTTATCACAGCAGGCTCTTCAAAAGGTTATCTGTGCAGATACACGCGCTTTGAGAGCAGCAGGCAGTCCGTGTGTGTGTGGTTAGGTATGTGGGTGGAGACCCCTGTCCCCACTGAGTTCTCCGAATTTGTGAGCATCAAAACACGACACACACACACACACACACACACACACACACACACACACACACACACACATATATTTTGGTGAGAGCTATTAAAGGTTAGATGGGGGGGATTATGTTTGTCCTATCCCTATGTTTAGCAGAGATGAGTCGGATGGTGGGGCGCCAGACACGCCCTGTCCTTTCTCAGCATGTCCTAGAGTGTGTGTGTGTGTTTGTGTGTATGTGTGTGTGCTCTGATATGTGTGCTTGGGTGTCTATGTAAACTAGTGTATGTGTGTGTCCTCTTGTCATTTGTGTATGTCCTGGTGTGTGTGTGTTCTGGTATTTCTAGCGATGGTATTTGCCACAGAGGACGGTGAAGGGACCCCGCAGTCTCCTGACAGCGTAAACACCTCCTGCTTGTCCATGCCTGGCAAGGTGGATTTTGATGGAGGGTCGCAGTGGAATTATACTAGAGTTTTAATTTTTTTATTTTACCAGGTATTGGCCATTCTGCCTTTTTATGTAAACTGAGGACAGAGTCAAAATACTGCTCTTTCCTGCAGGGTTGTTATGTAGGAGGATAACAACTCGGGAAAATAACTTTTTGAATGAACCCAATATGAGGGTGCTGCAAAATGAGATTATTTTGTTTAATATCCTGTTTTTTTTCACGTTTTATATTTTTGGCACAGAGTATGTCATTGTGACGTTTAAGAATTGTTAGGAGTGCTGTTCTCGTGTAGAGTTCAGATTATCTTAAATCATGTGTTCCACGGAAGGAACTCCAGAAAGTGATGTCATTCGTTATCCTTCCTGCTATTCTAACCACACCAGAAGGCAATGCGAAAAACAATGGAAAGTGAGAATCGGGGGCTATATGTTTTATTGTTCTTCTTTTCCTGTGAAATGTCTCTCTTTCTCCACATCGGTCAGCTGGTCACTGGGCAAGGACTAAGACTCTTAGGCTTATATGGTTATTACACTAGTGGATTCAGTGTGTGTGTCATGCTGAACAAAACGAGGCAGAACTACTATAGGCTGTAATATCAAGTGATGCATTAGATTTTGTGCATTATTAATACAGCATTGATACTAACTACTTACTGGCCGAGAGTGAGGTCATGCAGGTAAATATCAGACAGAGGCCGTAACGTATCGACCGAGCGATAGCGAGTCTGATATACCTGCATGATAGGGGTGCACGATTCAGAAAATGTCACGATTCGATACCGATTTTTAGGCTCACGAATCGATTCAAAATCGATTTTCGATTCAAAATCGATTTTCGATTCAAAAACGATTCTCGATTAAAAAAAAAATGGATTCACAGTATGTAAATGTTAGTGCTGTCAAACGATTACAATATTTAATAGCGATTAATCGCATTTTTGTCATAGTTAACTCAAAATGAATCGCGATTAATCGCAAATTAATTCATCGCAAATTTTATTTTTATGCTCTTATCATGGAAAAGTGGATTGGCTTGCTTTATTCAATGTTTTATTTTATTGAAAAATAACATTGCCAAACAGGGCGGTACAAAATAAAATTATAAAGTGCACATTTCAGACCATAGCTTAATATTTTCTTTTTTCCAAGTTTGCTGTGAACATAGAAGTCAGGCCTCTTATTTCAAAAACAATGAACCGTAACAGTAAGGTTACCAATAAAAGGTAAGCCTACTACTTCTGTGCTTTCAGCCAGCTGCTTGTTGACATTTTCAGACAACAGTGAAGCTTGCTTCTTTTGCACAACACAACTTTTAAAGGTAAACTTTCTATTCAGTAGCTTTTTATCAACCATTTTGCGGTATCGCGCTCACCATCACTCAAACCGTAACGTTAGCCTACTACACAGTTTGCGAAGCCAAAAAGAACGTTAATCTTAAAAAAAAAAAAAAAAAAAAAAAAAAAAATTTTATAAATATGAATCGATTTTTGGAATTCTATGAATCGATTCTGAATCGGGAGCACTTGAATCGCGATACGATTGTGAATCGTTTTTTTTGCACACCCCTACTGCATGACCGAACTGTCGAGGTTAGTAAGTTGTTTATTACATGGCGTTTAAGCTCTTTTCATTTTGAAAATAAATGGTAATTGTAAATAGAAAACATGTCGTTTTGTTCAGCTCTCAAGTCTTCTCATGACACAGTGTTTCAGGTGTTGCCTAGTAAACAATGACTTGCTAACTTCAAGTTACAATGATCAATAGAAAACGGACAACGGGGCTCAGCTTAAATGGCTTTAATTTACAGTTAAACACAAGGTTTTCAAACTATAGTAGTCAAGTGGCTGGCATGACTACCCATTAGCCAATCAGAATGCTCGTACTGTCGTTGCCATATAATAAATAATAGATATTGGATTGATAGTTAGTGAATAGATGTTGCATTATTCAGTATGAGCTCTCTTCCCTTCATTCAAGATGTAGCCTAGGGTACCTGAGTTCCAGTGCTCAGTCATAAAAGTGGGTTTTCATTAAGCAGTGTTAGCCCCTCTCTCTGGTAGAGGTCATTGAATGGCTTTACTAAATGGTGGGAAGTCTCTGGGTGTGAGTGTCTGGGGTGATATTATCTCTCTCAATGGCAGTGTGTGCCAGCTTGTGCTCCAGGCTATGCTCCAGGCTGTGGGAGCACAGTGAGCGAAGGAGTGAGGGAGGACTGACAGACCACCAGGCTAGATCTAAGACCAAATCCAGGCTACAACCAAGCCAGATCTAATAACAATTCAGGCTACAACCAGGCGAGACCTAGACCAAATCCTTGCTACAATCAGGCCAGACCTAGACCAAATCCTGGCTACAACCAGGCAAACCGTTGCTAGGCATCCTAAAGTAACGCCTCCTTTCTGTTTTTAAATTTCCCTAGTTCTATCGTTGCGTTGTACTCCATTCTAAACGTTCCTAGTTCACTAGTTCACCCCCCTTTCTGCCCTGTCCCACTCCAGGTCCAAATCGAGGCCATTTGGGCCTCAGGGAAGGAAACAAGTCCAAGGCTTTTCTCAAGCCACTGGGGATTTAGCCCATAGTGGAAATGCGCCAACGTATGTCCTCTGTAAATGGAGATGAGAAACGGTGCTAATAAATCTGGCAGTATTAAGCACAGGTGTGTACACTCACTCCCTTCCCTCACATCACTCTGCGCAGGGGAAATATATGGGCCTTTCAGATTCAAGCGGAGGGTCCGAGGTAACAAGCTCGATTGTGTTCATCAATCTCGAACGTGGAGCTAGTTTTATGTAGCAGCAGATGTCAGAGCGGGGGTGGGGGCAGCATACTTTAAATATGTGGTGTTATCATCAGCCTTGTCTCCAGTTTCATAGTTACATTAATTCATTCAGCAGATGCTCAGCCAAAGCAACTCCCAGCGCAGGTGGAGAAGACCCTCATGATCGAACCTGTGGTGTTCCTTTAGGCTCTTCGCTGTAGCAATCGAGCCACATGATCGAACCTGTGGTGTTTCTTTAAGCACTTCGCTGGAGCAGTCGAGCCACGTGAACAGCTGTGAATCAGCCAGGAGAGCTGTGTGAGAGGAGGGCTTCACCAGCCAGGTGTTCTGGAGGCACAGCCGTATATCCATCACCTCACTGTGTGTGTCCGGGCCAGATGTGTGCGCTGCCTGCATGTCTCAAGCCACCAGGAGAGAGAGAGACAGAGAGAGAGGACATTGTGTCTTCTTTTCCAAAGAAGTTCACTGCCAGTATTTCAAAAGGCAGATTCTAAATTTCCCTCGGGATTCCTAAATTTCCCTCAGGGTTAATAAAGTATCTATCTATCTATCTATCTATCTATCTATCTAACCCATAGATCCGTGCTTTTTTTCACTCGACAGACCAGTCACTCAATAGTCAGGCGATGCATATATTAACCTTCAGGCTCCACATCTGTTCACCCTCGCTGATCCTCCAGTACCGCTCTCATTTCTCACAACCTTGCATTATATTAACCACTCTTTAAATTCCTTACGCCCCTGAAGCACTGAAGTATTATTATTATCTGATGGTCATAGAGGAAGGGTTTTCCCATAGTGCACCCGAGGCGGCATCAACACAGATACTGTCCGTGTCTCATGAAAGGTGTTCTGATATTTCTTAAGGTTATTTGCATGAAAATATCCTTATTCTGAGTCTGTCAATGCACAGGCAGTTGGTGTGATGTGTCTATTGTAGGTATGTGTTGTGTTGTATGAAGAAGTATTCAGGTTTCCCAGTATTATCCCTGTTGGCTGAATGACAGTGAGTTTCCATAAGAGAGGTGAGGCTAATTGCATTTGACTGTTTCCCAATGCACATGTGGAAATCCCTGACTTTGAGGTATTAGGAAATGGCAGTGCCCTTTCTGTTTGACTGATTGTTCTATTGTGTTGTGTTTATTCTCTTTGGAAAGCAAGCCTGCAAACAGGCTGATCCTTGGGTGAAGCCATGCTTCATGTTGAATGTTACGACTAAAAGGTTCTGTAAGGAACATATTGTGCTGTGCAGATGTATTTACAGGCCAGGGTTTGGAAAACTGTGAAAGAGTCCATACAGGTAGGGTAGTTAAAGTATAGCCTGAAAGGATAGATGGACTGCACATAAATATCTGTAATGAAAAAGTACAGTTTTATTGCTTGCCTTCAGAGATGTAATGACTAGCCACTATGTTTTTGGTCTTTCCTTTAAAAAGTACAGAGCAAAATGTAAAGGTTCAGCTGCAGTCTTTGTTGTCTGTTTGTAATTGTATATTAAGCTGTTGCATACCTTGGGCCAATCCAAATAAATGCATAAAAACACCTGGGAAAAAAGGAACTTGATGCTGAAAATAGATATATTGTGAAACCTTATTGCTTTCCTGTGCTTGCAGAATTCCATTGTTACAGTTCGTCCCAAAACATTTCAATACCGAAAGACCTCAAAATCTATAAAGTTCCTTTGCCTCATCGTTGAGGTAATAGTTCCTGTTTGCTCTGCAGCTCCGTGACCTCAACACTACTTTAAGTTCCCTCTCCTTATACTTGCTGTGGTGATAGTTCTTGTTTAATGTTTTTGGTTGAACGGTCCCTCACGGCTTTGCCATTTACCTTGCGCTCAGCAAATAGAGTTTTGAGCAGTAACTGATTAGACTGGTTTTTGGCCACTGGTACAGGGAAAAGCTGGGGGCTGTCTGTTCCACTTTGTATAATGAGGCATGTGATTTTGCGTACGTGTGTGTGTGTGTATTTTATTTGTTTGTCACATGTAGTGTTGCATGTGTTTAGCAGAAAAGAAATCAGTGCCATAAACAAAGGCAAAACAGTCTCCACCTTGCTACTCTGCGCTGAGCAATTGAAAATGATTGTCAGGCAAAACAATCCTGCTCTGCGGCAGCTAAGGTTGTTAGCACACAATCATAATAGCGCTGCCCTTTTAACAGTAGCTCAGCGTGTTTGTTTCATGACAATGTGTACATAGGAAATCATCCTTTATTCAGGGATCACAGCGACGTATCCATTCCGACACAAGTGCCTGTAACCTGGCCAAGCAGATCTTGAGTTTATGAAGAACTGGCAGAAAGAGCAATGGTGCTCCATTCGCTAAATGCATTCAACCTGTTCAACAGAGCTCTTCCAGGCAGCTAAAACGGAACAGATGGCTTAAAAGGGATATCAGCAGAACGAAACTAAGTAGGCTGTTCTTTCCTATGAGGCGCACACAGTCCATGTCTGGTCTGTTAGAACGTATCGCTGTTTTAAGGTTTTCTTTTTGCGTTGGGAGGACCCTGTGTTTGAGGCAAGTGGTCTGTTTCTGAATTAAGATCAGGTTGGCTGCGTCTGCCCTGGCGTGCCTCATCCCTGTGACCAGCACAGAGAGTCTTGCAAGCCGAGGAGATGCCCGCGTGTTCTGATTTAAGCACTGCATAGCTTTTCTCTGACCTGTCTTTTGAAACTCAGCATGTAACAAGGGCCGGCAAGTTCAAAAGGAATGATGTAGTACCTGCCGACGGCGCCACAGTGACCAATGTATGTATGTGTGTGTGTGTGTGTGTGTGTGTGTGTGTTTGTGTGCGTGTCCTGCTGCGGATGCTAATCTCTGAATCCCAGCCCCGGCACATCTGCTAAGGTCATCCCGGGTGTATCCACATGCCGTGACATCATTCCCCAGTTCCACAGCGCCATGGCGTCATCCAAGAGGGAAGCTCTCCACCTTGTAAAATTTTCAAAGAAATAAAAAATATGTGAGCGTGATCTTCTCGTCTGGTTCTCAACCTCAGCGTCACACAGATACACACACACACACACACACACACACTCACGCATGCACGCTCTGTCATACCTGCCAGGTGTAGAGAATAAGCCCCCTCTGTGCTCTGGCCGCCTGCATCCTTTCTGGGCTCTCCCACATCCCATCATCCATCACACTTTAGCATCGCTTCACACACACACACACACACACACACACACACACACCGAAACCAGCACTTGATAAATCTTCCCCCAAAGGTCTGGCAGATAACCTAGTAATACCACAGACCCCCTGGGCACTGGCTGGGGAGTGTGTGTGCCCTCTCTCTTAATGGTGTGTTCATGGGGTCTCACTCCGAGGGGCTCAGGGGGGCCACTTTCGATGGAATTTGAAGACACTGTGAAGCGTCTTGAGACCACGCTCATTGTCATGGTGATATAGAATTAAATAAAACCGAGTGCTTTCACACTCTCACACACTTTCTTTCTTTCTTTCTCCACTCACACACACACACACACACACACACACACACACACACACACACACACACACACACACACACATACTTTCACATTTCCATTTTCCAGAATCATAGGTTCCATTACAGTTCCATGACTGTTTGTTTGGTAACATGTCCATCATGTCCTTTTGGACTCCCAGGGTGTTCTCAAGGGAGCTTTTGATGTGTGTTTGCGTGCGTGCGTTTATGTGTACGCATGTGAGTTTTGTGTTTGCATATGTGTGTGTTTATGTGTTTGTGTGTGCGTTTCCTTGGCAGCGTGTTGACGTGTTCATTAGTATGATAGTTTTTATAGTGCCAGAAACTGACTCTGGCGAACATTTCCCCCCCCGCTCTCTCTGTCCCTCCCATCCTCATCTGCTGGGCCAGCCCCTCTCACTGTTCCCCTTCTGCCCAAGCTGTTGTTTTTCATTTTTACCGAATAAGACACTCACACACACACTCACTCTCTCACACACACTCCACACACACACACACCATACTCACGCCACACAGCCAAGGGCCAGTTCTCTCTCTTACTTCATAAAAGGAGCCAATTAGGATACAAAAATAAAAAAACACAATCTGCTCCAATTGGCTTGTGTGTGAGAGAAGGGGGGGTTATAATGGCCCTCCTCCCACAGAGGATCTGCGTGTGGCCTGGGTTTGGCCTGGCAACTGGTGTCTTCCTGATGCAAGGCTATTTGGGATGGATTCAGTTCTTGTGGCACAGACCGATACAGTATATACGCCTATAGAATACTGTGCAGTTTCCACAGGAGGAAAGGGGTGTTTGGGTCTTAATCTTTGCTGGGGTTTTTTTTTTTACATGCACAAATCCGTTTGACGCCACAGGCTCGCTTGAAGGCATTAGAAAATGGCAGGTCTTTGTGTCTGACAGATTAGTCTGCTCTGTTTATTCATGCGCTCATTTCTTCCCTCCCAGAGCCCAGGAAACAGGCTACAAGCCCTGCAAACAGGCTGTTTCTTCTGGGGGTGGGGGGGCTCCATGTCGAGCACGTTGTAGATTAAAAGTCCTTTGAGGAACATGGTGTGCTGGGATGAAGTGTTGTACCGCTGGGAGGGTGTGGAGGTTGTGGCCAGGTAAGACAGCCAGGCCACCAGTGGAGCGTGGTAATGAAGAACAGGAGAGGCTTTTACTGCCTGTTCCACTGAGATTGTGAACAGCATTGTTTTGAGGAACTTTATTTCCAAATGCACTCAAATGCCTTAATCACTTTTAGTTCCCTCATCTCATGCCAGTAAAGGTAATGGTTTCTGTTGCCACTTTGGTTCCCATATAGTTGGGCTTTTTTTTGTTTAGTCCTTATAGGCTATTCATTTCCTTAAATCATGTACAATTTTTTCAACCCAATAAACACAAACTTACAAACCAGTAAACATATAAATCAAGCTTGAGACCCCCTGGCATAAACAGGCTTTGGAATGCACACACTATACAGACAACAATACACAATAACCACATTGTTAAGATTAGATAAACATTTTCAGGGCATTTGGAAAAGTTGATTTCTTATCCTGACATGGGACAAAGTTGGACAAACGACCTTGGAGTGTAAATGATCACTAGTCTGTACACAACCTTTATTTACCTTTACCTCCAGGGCGTGGAGTGAAAAAATATACCTCACATAAGGTTAATGAAGTTGCTATTCGTGTCGAACAGGTTTGAAAGTACCTACAGTTTAACAGTGGAGGATCATTCTTTGGTAAGCTGAAGTTGCAGATGAATCGAATACTTTCTCGTCATAAGATCTTGTGATGACAAAAAGAGCGAAAAAAAATAGAAAAAGGATACAAGTTCACATACTGTAGTTTTGATACAGAACATTTAATATGCAGCATCTTTAGGCATTCCTCATCAGGCAAACATTTTTGAAGCAATGTAGGACAGGAACATTGCTTTTTAAATGTTTTTGGAATCTAAAAACACACTGTGCAGTGTTCAAAATGTTTGGATATTTGTTTACGTTAGCCTGTTTTATAAGTTTATAGGTTTTCTATGCTTACACAAAGCTGTAATGATCCTGTTATTACTTACAAGGTCCTCTCCTCCTTCCTGCTCATAAAACAGCAATTAGAAGGAACACACTGACAGTCAGCATCTCTTGTCAAAGGATATTTCTCTTCAAATGTCAGCTCTACAGAACTAAGCTTAGAATTCTTTTTTTTCTCTCGACCTTGAATAATGTTTTTAATTTCTAATTTGCTCCTGTCGAAGGAGTCTCTTTATTCTTCTACGTACCCACTTCCTCACGTACTATTTTGTAATGCCATCCTCTCTGCCCTTCTCTCAGGATGATTTTTAAAAATGTAAAAGAAAATGTAACCTTGGTTCACGGGAAACGAACAGAACCAGCAGAGCTTTCACTGACATTCTCAGGCATAACACCGTCTCAGTTTCAAGGCGAAACTCTCCCTAGCAGCTTCTTCGCCATCATCTTTGAGACCACATAACTGAGCTGTGATTCTGAAGGACGATCCTCTGCATCCCTGAAAGAGCACATTTGTTCCTGTTAGTGGACATGTCTATATGCTGTCCAGAACAGTGTGTGTCTACACGGTTAGGTCTGTACAAATGTATGCAAATATATTTGTCAATTTACTTTACCTCCTGTATGTCTATATATGCGCATATATGTATGTGTTGGTTCTTTATATGCATGAAAACCTGTATGTGTGTGGCATATCATACATCACTCTTCCGTGTGGAATGAAAGAAATCGAAGAATCTTGGTCACAAGCAAAAACAGACAGAGCCCATTTTTCTACCTCTCAAGGTTTTTTCTATTTTTTTAAGAATCGGCAAACAACAACCCTCAAAAGGCTGAGCTCAAAAGGCTGAGATGAGGCAGTTGGTTCCTCCGAGGAAATTACTTTTATTTTTTCGTAGTCAGGGGCTACATGACAACACAATGGCATAATGGCTCACTCTCTCTCTCTGTCTGTATGTCTGTCTGTCAGTCTGTCTTTCCTTCTCTTTTTACTCTCTCTCTCTCTCTCTTTTTTTCTCTCTTTTCCTCTCTTTTTCAGTGTTGATATAAATCCCCTGTGCTGTCAGACAGCTTCATTCATGTTTATAAGGCTGGGCCGAGTGATTCTCCAGACCCCATCAACCCCTGTCCCCTCTGCACTGGGGCAGGAAGAATTACGTTTTCTACACAAGCTCATCCCATCGGCACAGATCTGCATTGCCACCACGCGCGCGCTTGTGTTTTAAACCCTTTCTTTAAAAAAACCTTTTGAGTGGAATGACTGAGGAGGGTGAGTGTGGGGGCTCAGTGACCTTCAGAGAGGAGGGCTGTAGAGAGACACGGCCCCCCTCCTGTTATTTCTCATGTCATTTTGCAGTGAGTGCGGCAAGGCTGGGATCTCACCTGATGAGCTGTGTGTGTGTGTGCGTGGGGGGGGGTATGTGTTAGGTCTGCAATTTAGTTCCTCACCCACTGTTGGAATCTAGCTGATTCACTCAGGGACACACACACTAACACACACACATACAGCTCATTCGACTTGAGATTCAAGTGGCGCTACAGTTTGGCTTAACGACTTGTCATTTCCATCTTCATCATATCCTGTGCCTTATTGTTCTTAAGACCATTAGCAGGCTCACAAAAGTGATGCTTGTTGTCAGGGGGAGGTGATGAGCTGTGGAGACGTAAAGACTGGTAATGGAGCCTCAGTGCACTTAGTGGTAGGAAGTTTGTTCTCCAATCTACAAGTGTTCCTGGGTTCATAAAGCACCGCTAGCACCTGTGTACCTGTCTCATCAGTGCAGCGCAGAGAGGCTCAGTGCAGGGCTCTGGGTCTGGATGGGGGCAGTTGGATGGTGGCAGTGACTGATGGAGCAGGCTGCACCACTGGACCTCTCTAACCCCCCCTATTCCACACATATACAGATATTAAACACACACACACACACACATGCATATTCACACACACACACACACACACACACACACACACACATGCAGGGGCGGACTGGGGGGAAAAAGTGGCCCGGGAGTTACTGTCAGACCGGCCCACTCAATACACGGCGCGCGGCCCACCTAGTACACAGCGCGCTGCCCACTCAGTACACACCGCATTGCCCACTCGATGGATCAGACGTATCGGTCAGTGGCCTACTGGGAAAAATACCCATACACTTAACATTATTTTGGTTGATTACAAAGAAATAACATCATATATGCTTGTTTTTTAATAACATTTGGATCCACCAATTTGCCTGAATGGACACATGGAATAAAATGATACTGGCTATTGTAACACTCCAAGGTAGATATAGTTTGCAAGATGAATAGTATCAGATCAGTTCAGATGGTTATCAGATCAGATGGTTATACGTATAACTACAAAGCCTATTGGTTAGTACACTCAAAGCTTATTAGATAAATATACTTGAAATTAGTGCTGTCAAACTATTACAATATTTAATCGCAATTTTTTGTCTATTATAAATGTCCCTTCATTTATTTTGTATCCATTTATCCATGTTTTATTCCAGAATCATCTATCTAGATAACATATTAATATTGTTTATAATTTAAGTGAAACGCAAGCTTTACTTGGCCAATTCAACACCTTTAGATAACATATTAACAACCTAGATAACATATTAACATTGTTTATAATGTAAGTGTTGGTGTAACACAGTTATTTTAGCATAACAAACAAGCTGGTTAACTTATTTGACACAAGTTACAGTTAATAATGATAAGATTGCCCTATTTACAACTACCACCATGGATAGCTTGCTCATCGATTGTAAGCAAGTGACTACGGCTAACATGTTAAAATAGATAAGGTTGACAACAGCTTGCTTATTTTACCAGATCATAACGGTCTCAATTTAAGACATACCGTTAGCTAGGCTTGCTGTAGGGAACGTTACCTCATCTGTGAATAGCAAGCTAACATTTGGCAAGGTCAACGCCACATCTTACCTTATCACTGTCACCAGTCAGTGGTTTTCCAAATAAAATGTAGCCTAGAGTAATTGACATTTAATAACACCTAAAACTAAATCAGACTGACGGAAGAGATTGAAAGAGGCAGCAGCAAGCTGTGCCTCATCCGTGTTAAGGGCTAGGGCTGACTGCACACGTCAATACGGTTGCGTGCCTTGGCTGGGCGTGTTGCGTGTATGTATGCAAATCCAAATGTAAGAATCCCAGAATCCTCTACCCCAATCGGCACAGCTGAGAACACTTCGGCTGTGTAAGAACCAATTTTCAGGTGTTCATTAATAACGTAGAGATATGTTCTTACGTTGAACTTCCGAAGTCCGTAAAACATATTTAGGAAGTAACGTAAAAAAAAAAAAAAAAAAAAAAACGAAAAATAGTCACCATAGGTGTGAAGACAGATTGCAAGTAGGAGTATAAAATCCAGTCAGTGCTTCTCATTACTTGTGTTTCTTAGAGGAAACTAGATTAATGTTGTCTCCAGAAACTTAGAAATATATTGTACTGATATGCGCTGCGAGTGGGCCGGTTGATGATGATAATGGGCTGGTGTTTTGGGCCATCGGCCCACCGGGGATTTCCCCGGTATTCCCAATGGCCAGTCCGCCCCTGCACACATGCATATACACACACACACACACACACACACACACACACACACAGACACACACAAACACATGCATAAATACACACACATACACACACACAGGCTTGCATAACTGATGCTTTCATCAGGAGGTGATGAGCCATGAAGCCATGGCAGTAGGGGGTTTGGTGTCCATCCTGTGAGTGATCTTGGGTTTGTAAAGCCCCACCTGTGCCTGCCCACCTCTGTCATCATGTGCCTTGTTAGACTGGCCAGGACCGGCCCCCTCACGCACCCCAGCATGACAAACATCTGAGGTGCCAGTTCTCAATCTGTGGTAGGAGAAACTTGGAAGGTTTTTCTGAGGTGCTAATGATTCGAACAAGCCCAGGTGTCGGGTTAACTTTGTACCGGTAGTATTTTTAATTTTATTTTGGTGTCTGTGCCAGGTCAGGGCTGATTCCGTGCCAGAGTCGGCTTCCCACGGCGGATGATTCACCCTTCAGCCAAGCTGTCAAAACTCTCCCTATGAAAAAAAAAAAAGAAAAATTCCTCCACAAAGTCTGAAAGTGAGCTGTAAAGGTGTGATGATGGTGGTTATGGCGATTGGAGTTGAGTTTTCAACTTTATCTGAGCCGCCGTGCCGGTTCTCTGATGTTTGTCCTTATTTAAATAACAAAGAGGAGCCCAGTTGGCAGAGATGAAAGAGGTTTTTTTTTTTTTTGGTGAGGCGCTGTCACTTTCCTTCCATATCCCCTTATCACACCATCTATCTATATCTCTCTATCTATCTCTATCTCTCTATCTCTCTCTTGTTCTCTCAGCACCAGAGCCCGCTCACAGAATAAAACACCCTGGATATGAATTTAATGACATTCAGTTAACTCTGGACATATTCCTCTATGTGGTCGCTCCCGCTGGGCTTGGCTGCAGTAGGTGTGAGAGAGCCCCTTGTTCTCACAACTCAGAAATAGATCTACTGCCAGGGTGTTCCACATACAAGGAATTTGTTTGGGTCGTGTGGCGCAGGACAAGTTACGTTTGTAAAGATGGACAAGACAAAAGACATTACCACAAATGAAACTTTAATAAACTATACAATTTTACAAGCATAAATAGAATACGTAAGTAAATAAATAAATGTAGTCTGTCCAGGGCTGTTCTGTTCAGGAAGTATCACATGCCTTCAGCCTTTACCAGCCACTGACTAGCACTAGCGCTAACACAAGGGCAGCTCAGTGCAAGGCTCTGGTCTGGATGGAGGTGGGGGCAGTTGGATGGTGGCAGTGACTGATGGAGCAGGCTGTGCCACTGGATTGTTTTGTGCCACACACCTCCTCTCTGCTCGTATGGCCCACCATCCACACACACACACACACACACCCACACACAGCCACACAGACACACACAATCTGTGTCCCCCGGTGCAGAACAGCACATGAGTCTGTTCTCGCAGTGAATTGTCTGTGGCCATGATTGTTGTGGGATGGAGCCTGTCTCGTCAGGGAGAAATAGTGACTATTGTCCTTCTCTGGGCTCACAATATAGTCTCTCTCTTTCCTCTCCTTTCTCTCTTTATCTCTCTCTCTCTTTCTCTCTCTCTCTCTCTGTCAGTCTGGGAGCTCCATTTAAAATAGACTCGGCCCCGAATGGAGAAGCGTGGTGATGGCCCATAATTGGTGGTTAGTGTGCATGAAGGCAGGCGCACCGCAGCAGGAAATAAACGTTTAGAGTTTTAAAGAGCTGTTGAGTTCAGGTTATATCAGGTTATCTCTCCCTAAAGAACTTTTTGTAGCTAGCTGTAGCACTCCGTCTCATGGGAAATAAAACCACTGGCTGAAGTTGTCCTTACACTGAAATAGTACAGGATTCCATTGAAATAAAAGTCAATGCACTTCTGAGAAACCATAGATAATTAGATCTCATTAATCAACACAACTGCAGAGCAAATGAATATCCCAAATTAAGTTGAGTTTTCAGGAGGATTTGGCATTTGGTGGAGTACTGTTTGGTGACTGATGTTTCGTCCCCGTCATAGACCCTGGCTGGCTGCAGGGTGCAATGACTGAGAGGGCATTTGAGGTTTGCAAGGAGGTAATTTTCTAGTGCTGTCTAGACTGGTCTGAGTTACAGTGATGCAGGCATGGATGGATATCATAGGGGAGAACCAATAGCCATTTTTAAATGTGTCATTTACAAACACAACATCAATAGACTGAAAGCCAATATTTTGTGACAGCCTACATTCGTCAGATACAGTTTCATTTTCAGAACAAACACAAATATAATGTATAGGCCTATAATGTAGGCTATAGCCTCCCTAGGTCGACGAATGAATGACCATGTCCTCAAATTGGACTGTTACCAAGGTGTTTTCCTGGGGTGGACAGTTGGACATGTAGGGTGGGCAATTAAATAATGTCCAATAGATAATGTTAAAATACTACACATCTGCCATAGTGTAGGCTGCAAGTCCAACTTCACAACACAGTGCTTGACACTAAATAATTCTTATTTGATGCAATCAAAAACTGTCAAACTGTCCTGCTTAGCAACGTGAAACTACGGAAATACTTGGCTACTAAAGTTTAGCCAGGGGTAAAAAATAACCGTTATGACAGTTAAACGCACATTTTTCAATCATTCTGAGGCAAAAAGCAAACCATAATTTTTTCATAACCTTAAGCCCTATGCTGCATGCTATACCCTGCAACAAAACAAGATGATTATTAAAGCAGTGGCACGATAAGAAGAGACAAATCTTATGAATTGTTAATTTGCCAACATCAATGAAACGTTTAGGCAAACAGGACTTCCGCAGTGAAGTGAATTGGCCTACTTTACCTACTAAGGTTGCTAACATTTACCGTCACGTTCTATAAAACAACCCCCGAGAAGGCTTTGGCCGCTGATGTTTTCGATACACTACGCCCTCCTAGTAGAAAAAAAAATCAGGTTATTCAGTAAGATATAGCCTTCTTCTAGGGTAGGGAACGTTTTGTTTTGTGTGAGCGTTATTACCCGACATTTAGACCGGCACGTCTGTAATATATTTATCTTATTTTACCAGTGAAAACCCGAGGGGGCATCAATTTCACTGAGGGGGCAGCGCCTCAGGCAGTGTCTAAACGCAGCCCTGCAGAGTTTGACAGGAACCAAAGAACAGGAACACTGTCAGGGTTAAAAAGGGTGCATCCACAGAAGTGCTCTTTATAAAGGTTGGGCTTGTCGAGACAAGAACCGACCCTGAATTCCCAACCACCCCTTCATTAGTTGACAGTGCTGCTTTTTAAGTTCCTGTTAAAGAGCCTCCTTGAAATGCTGCTTGCGTATTGCTGTCTGTGTTGACTGTCTGGAGGGAACTTTCTGGAGTTTTTAATGTAGCACCTTGCTGAGTTTATGTTCTACTTGATCTAGCTATTTACTAGTATTGCATGGAAGCCTCTGCTAAAGAAATAGATGAATAGCTGCAATGAAATACATGTGTAATAAACATGTGGACGACTCCTTACACAGTGAAGCAGTGTGCCCCCCCCCCACACCACACACACACACACACACACACACACACACACACACACTTCCTCAAAACAAGTTCCTGCCCTACAAGTTCAGTGCCTTTAGAAGTTCAATTTAATTCATTTCCATTTTATTATTATAGTTCCATTACATTTTATGATATAGTTTAGCCTCAATGCCTTCTACAGAACCAAGGCCTGGACCAAGTGCACAGGCACCAGTGTCCAGACAGAACTAATTTATGCAGTTCTTGATTCTGGCGAAAGGTTGCTGATGTTCAGGTTCACAAACCATAAAAAAAATTTAAAAAACAGGTCTGCTTATTGTCTGAGCTAGTGTACTGCTTCGGCCAAGCTTTTTTGCTTTTCCCCATTACAGTGCCAGGACTAGTGCAAACAGGCACACAGGCAATAAGCAACTCTGTTTCGACAGATGTAGAAGTCGAAGAGGGGGAAAGTGTGCGGCGCTCCTGGAGGAGTCACGCTAATGATCCAGCTGAGGAGTCAGAGCCTGATGATCCATGACCAGACGCTTATGTTTCCCCCCTCTGCAGAAGATTACTAATCTGACCTGCGAGGCCTGAGAAAACAAATGAAGATCGTTACTTATGGAGCGTCCACCATCTGTGTGTGTGTGTGTGTGTGTGTGTGTGTGTGTGTGTGTGCAGAAAGCCACTTACCCTAACGCATGCAATGACGCTCCCGTCTTAGGTAAACACTGTTACTCACTGCAACTTGTGACATGTTTTGAAATAGTGTGTGTGTCTGTGTGTGTGTGTGTGTGTGTGTGTCTCTGTGTGTGTGTGTGTGTGTGTGTGTGTGTGTGTGTGTGTGTGTTCAGCATGCCCATCTGTACATGAGTGAGGAGCATTGAGATGAGACTGGCAGACCAGGCTGTTGGAGGCATGTAGTGATATACTCATGTTTTCATTAGACTTTCATGAGGAGGACCTGCGAGGGCGGAGTGACCTTAGCCTCACTCCCCCATGGCTGTTAGCATAGAGTAAGGGTTGAATTCATCACCACTCCTCTGCCTTTCAAAGACTCTTAGAGGAGACTCACAGGAATCTTCAGGCCCAGAAGTTTGTGTGTGTGTGTGAATGTGTGTATGTGTTTGTGTCTGTGTCTGTTGGAGCAACAGAGGAAGAGCGTGAGTGTGTGTGATTGAGGGAATTAAACATTTACGAATGCAGAGTTGTTGTTTTTTGTAAAGTTGTGAGATGTGAGTTCATTTGGAACAGTTTGACCCGTCTTGACTGGGCACTCCTTGTCTTGGGTAAACAGGTGGGCCGCTTTGTCCCCGAATGACCCCGACAGCTTCACGCCATCTTGAACAGGTGCAACCGTGTCATTCCGAAAGAATCGCCATGGTAACATGCGGCAGGTGCCTCTCTCGCAAGAGAGCTCAGATGTTGGCTGTGGGCGAGAGGTGTGTGTACTGTGTGTGTGTGTGTGTGTGTGTGTGTGTGTGTGTGTGTGTGTGTTTTTTGTGTGAATGTACCTCAGCTCCAGCTGGCCTCTGTTCACTTTGCAATTGGTCTCGCTGAGGTGCATGAGGCAGCTCCTGTCAAGAGCCTTTCATCTTCCGACCAGCAACACACTGCAGCCTACGGCGCCGTTCAATCGGAACTAAAACCCCACAGAACCACAGAAACACACTAAGTGAAGGTGCTTCTCATGCCTTTTTATCAGGGAGAGAGAGTGAGAGAGTGTGAGACAGAAGGAGTATGAGAGAGAGAGAGAGAGAGAGAGAGAGAGAAAGAGTATGAGAGAGGGGGGAAAGGTAGATCAGGACAGCTGGAAAGGGAGGGGATTGAGCGAGTGATAGTGAAAGAGTGAGATGGAGAGATATATGTAGACAGAAATGGGGGGGCAGATCTTCTCTGAATGGAGGCGACGGTTGTGTCCCAGACACACGGCCAAGTTATAATCACTTGCCTCCTGCCTGTTTTCCCATGATCCTTCACTTTGCTTGTCACAGTCCAAATTCTTCTGCCTCTGACACACATGCACAATACTATGACACTGCGCACACACACATACAGACACACACACACAGACACACTGAGTACTGCACAATATTATTGCTTTTGTTGTTCCTGATGGTGGTGGTGGTGTTTGTAATAAATGGTGTTCATCCAGCGTATCACAGTGATTTTGCTGTGAGGGAAGGGGAGGAATGTTGTTGACTGACTGGTTGACCCCCCCTGACCCCCCCCCCCCCCCCCCCCCCCCCCACTCCATAGGTATGAATGCGGTTGTGACATAACAGGAGTATTATTATTCTTCACGGTCTCCTGGTTATGTGGGTGGCCACACACACACACACACACACACACACACACACACACACACACACACACACACACACACATACCCTAGCCCACCCTGTGTGAATGAGCTGTAGGCATCAGACTGGCCAGGGGTGTGTGTTTCTCTTTGTGGTTCCCCCCTCACGGTGAAGTTGGTTTTGGATTAGTTCTACTTGGGTTCATTTCACTGCAGCCACTTTGCTTTGTTGGTTTTTTACATCCCGATCAGATACTCTCCTTAGAGGTCCTCCTCTGTGTGGGTGTGTGTGTGTGTGTGTGTGTGTGTGTGTGTGTGTGTGTGTGTGTGTGTAGGCCAGAGGTGGGAGGGAGGGGGGTGGATCTCGAATAACAGGCACTTTCTCTCTCCGCTGGCATATTTCCAAGGCATAGTAGAGGGAGCAGCCATTCTCAGTCTCAGTCTGCCCCCTCTCTTCTCTCTCTCTCTCTCTCTCTTACTCTCTCTCACACACACATTCTCTCTCTATCTCTCTCTGTTCTCTCTCTCTCTTACTCTCTCTCACACACACATTCTCTCTCTCTCTCTCTCTCTCTGCCTGACTGTCTGTTTCTCTGTCTTGCTCATTCAATGGCATCCAAGACAGAAGTCATTCTCTGCTCCCCCTTTTTTTCCTCCCTTACTCTATCTGTTTTTCTCTCTCTCTCTCTCCGGTTGTCTCATTTCAGAGTAAGGAGAGCAATCATTCTTACTCTTTACTTCCCCCACCTCTCTCTCTCCCCCTCTTCCTCTCATCCACACTGTTGCCGCAGCAGCCACAAACATTTCTGCACACTTTTCCGCTGCTAAATCTCTGGAAAAATATTCGCCATGTCAGTGTGTAGGGGTGTGTGTGTGTTTCCACAGAGCACAACACACACACACTGATATTGGTTTCCACAGAGCAAAGCACAAGACACACAAACATTCTCTCACACTCACACTCACACTCACACACACACACACACACACACACACACACACACACACACACACACACACTGTGATAGAGGAAATGGGGATCTATGACAGGGCATGCATAGGCCAGATGATCTTGACCTATCCCAGCATGTGTTGGACTAAGTGGTGGGAGATGCGGTGAGAATGAATCACTGTGGTGTTTCTTGGCCTCCCCGTTAAATGAACAGTGCGTCCAAGTGGATATTTAACCTCATCTTAGAGTGTCAAAACATGCCATCAGCCAAAAGAACAATGGCGCAACGGACCCTTTTTGCTTGTCCTAAAGACTTTGGAAACTTTGTTTTTGTGTTTGTGCATTCATGTGCATGTGCTGTTGTTTGCGTCCTGACGCCTGGCCATGTGTTTTGAGTGTGAGCTCACCACAGAAGCAGTGATTTACGGCTGAAGAGAGTGTGGTCGTGACACTAGACACACTACACTACTCTCTCTCTCTCTCTCTCTCTCTTGTTCACAAGGACCTAGGGAGGACACACACACACACACACACACACGACATGGACACACCACATACAGACTACACAAATAAGTACACAGACAGACATACAACATACAGTCAATCACACACAGAACTATTACACAACACTGACAGGCCCTCTAAACCACTAACCGCCCCGAAGGTCTTTGTGTGTCTCCGTCCACTTGTGGAACCCTGTGGGGACGTTGAGATATTTTAATTGCCCGCTCTGCCCACTGGGCTGGGTAAGATGAGTGGCCCGTTCTGCTCGGTTCTTCTCCGCGCTCTGATCAGCACACAGGTCACACACTCCTTCACTGTGGA
>NC_137911.1:19144616-19159616 GCF_963457725.1 Sprattus sprattus
ACATTTCCTTTAGTGAACCAGTTTAGTCCAAACAAACAGATTTCTAACTTAACTTTACTAGTTTTTCTTTAGTGGACCAATTTAGTCCAAACAATACCCTATGCTTTGTTATTTCTACCAATATAGAATATACAGTGCCACTTGAAAGTATGTGAACCCCTTGAGCACTTAAGCGTTTTCTGTTGTTTTACCATGATTTTTCATTTTTTTATCACCAATTTTCCATAGATGAAATGTCAGGTTTATGTTTATCATTTGCATGTACTTGTTTAGAGGAAATTGTTTGAGAAGCTGAAAAACTACATGAAACATGGAATTAGTCCATTTCAAAAGTAAGTGAACCCCCAGCTGAATTGATAAAGTCAAGCAGGTAACAGATTCAGTGAAACTTATTTGGGTGAATAATTAGTCAATTGAGCAAACCGATCATCTGAGACATCCTTAGGGAAAGGTTTGGGCAACACAGATTAAAAGAGAGAGGAAACCAACCAAACTACTGTAGTGCCAAGGTGTACCCACACAGATCAACAATGCAGAGAGGAAACGAGATATCCGAGAACATCAGGAAGAAGGTACTGACAGCCCATCAGTCTTGGGAAAGCTATAAGACCATCTCCAAAAGATTCCAGCTCCATCCATCCATCCAAGACAAATAATTTTGAAATGGAGGGCATTCAACATGACCGCATCTCTGCCTAGAAGTGGACGCCCATCAAGACCATCACCAAGAAGCACCAGAAGAAGAATAAATCAGGTAAAAGTCAACCCACACATCACCTCTAAAGAGTTTCGGACCTCTCTGGCAGCATCTGGGGTAAATGTACATGGGTCTACAATCAGACGAAAATTGTTGGTTTTGATCGTGACAAAATAATTCTATCTCGGACTCATCTGTTTAAAGAAGGGACTTCCAGAAGGCCTTTGGTTTATCCAAGTGCTCTCGGGCAAAGTTGAAACGGGCAGTTTTGTTCTTTCTTGAGAGCAGAGGCTTCCTTCTAGCAACCCGATCATGAATGTCATGTCTATTCAACTTTCATCTGATTGTAGACCCATGTACATTTATCCCAGATGCTGCCAGAGAGGTCTGAAACTCTTCAGAGGTGATGTGTGGGTTGACTTTTACCTGATTTATTCTTCTTCTGGTGCTTCTTGGTGATGGTCTTGATGGGCGTCCACTTCTAGGCAGAGATGCGGTCATGTTGAATGCCCTCCATTTCTAAATTATTTGTCTTGGATGGATGGATGGAGCTGGAATCTTTTGGAGATGGTCTTATAGCTTTCCCAAGACTGATGGGCTGTCAGAACCTTCTTCCTGATGTTCTCGGATATCTCGTTTCCTTTCGGCATTGTTGATCTGTGTCGGTACACCTTGGCACTGCAGTAGTTTTGTTGGTTTCCTCCCTCTTTTAATCTGTGTTGCCCAAACCTTTCCCTAAGGATGTCTCAGATGATCGGTTTGCTTAATTGACTAATTAAGCACCCAAATAAGTTTCACTGAATCTGTTACCTGCTTGACTTTACCAATTCAGCTGGGGGTTCACTTACTTTTGAAATGGACTAATTCCATGTTTCATGTAGTCTTTTGGCTACTCAAACAATTCCCTCTAAAAAAAGTACATGCAAATGATAAACATAAACCTGACATTCCTTCTATGGAAAATTGGTGATGAAAAAAATGAAAAATCATGGTAAAACAACAGAAAACTCCTAAGTGGTCAAGGGGTTCACATACTTTAAAGTGGCACTGTACATCTATAAGGGTATTTAGAAGTATGTTGTAAATGCACTGCTTTTCCGTAAGAAATGTACACACACACCTGCACTCCGTCTGGGTCTGTGGCTCACACACACACACACACACACACACACACACACACACACACACACACACTCCCCATCAGCCACAGGCCAGCGGAGTAGTTCTCTCACCCCAGAAGGTTGGTATTTCAGCAGTTTTCAGGGCATGCTTATCAGAGTTTTAAACATGAGCTTGGAAAGCGTTCAGATTTGTGTGCTTGTTTGTGCAGTGAGAGCACATAAGCCCTATCTGCTTTCAGAATAAACCGCACCGGGTTAGAGAAGCAGGCTTCTTTGCCAGCGGCAATTCTTATTGGAGAACCCAAATATGCTCATCTTCTCCCTGATTACACTTGAAGAATTTTTGCTGTCAGAAATACCAGTCTTCTAAAAAGATGAACTTTCTCTCCTAAACTGTTCCGTATTAATATAAACACACACACACACACACAGTGATCCCACACTAGTTTGCCCAGCTGCAGTATCTCTATGAAAGTTCATGAACTGCCTGATGAACGATACTGTGAACGCGTTCATTCTGGTGTCTGTGAACGGCACGTTCACTCTTTTTAATTTCGAGCAATAAGGTGCCAGATTTCTAGAGACTTCCAGGCGAAAAACACACCGTTAACAGTCCTGTATCCAGGGTTGCCCAACCAGTCAATAGCTGTGTCTGTTCACTGTCCCTGCAGTGACAAAGGCTTGTCTGTACCCACTATACAGAAGGTTTACCTGTCCCTGCAGTGAGAAAAGGCTCGTCTGTGCCTGCTATGGGGAATGTTTACCTCTACCTGCGACGGAAATAGCTTACCTGTTACTACTGCTATACAATACTTTTGCCTATACTATATGTTTTTGGGAAGAGCTCCTGTTGGGCGCTGCCGTCAGAGTGGCTTAATGCCTCAGATGTGGGAAAGGCCTCCCCTGCGATAATCTGGCTGTGAACAGCAGTGCTTTCAAGGGAAGTTAAATAAAACCCATACCAACAGTAAGATTGTTTCTCCCGTCTTTATTGGCCATTGATCGGTCTCCCCCCTGTGCTTGGGAAGAGGGAGAGAGAGAGAGATGGAAAGAGGGGAGAGAGAGAGAGAGAGAGAGAGAGAGATGGTAAAAGGGAGAGAAGGAGAGAGAGATGGGGAGAGGGGGAGAGAGAGAGATGGAAAGAGGGAAGAGAGAGAGAGAGAGATGATAAGAGGGAGAGATGGGGAGAGGGGGAGAGACAGAGAGAGATGGGAAGAGGGAGAGAGAGAGATGGGAAGAGGGGGGGAGAGAGAGAGAGAGAGAGATAGGAAGAGAGGGAGTGAGAGGGAGAGATGGAAAGATGGAGAGAAAAAGAGAGAGAGATGGGAAGAGGGGGAGTGAGAGAGAGATGGAAAGAGGGGGAGAGAGAGAGAGAGATGGGAAGAGGGGGAGAGAGACATGGCAAAAGGGGGAGAGGGTGAAGAAGAAAGAGTGAAAGGAGATGGATAGGGATATAATAGTTTGTGAAGGGGTGAGTGGCGTTGGCTGGTGGGGATTTTCCTCCATGCACTGGTTAGAGCCGCATTGACTCCCTCTAGCACAGAAGGAGGGAGGGAAGGACTGAAAGGTGCTGTGCTTTTAATGCTCAACACTGCAGTTAAGAGAGCGAGGGGGAGAGAGAGAGAGAGAGACAGAGAGAAAGTGAGTGAGTGAGAAAGAGAGAGGGAGTGAGAGAAAGAGAGGGAGGGAGGTTGGTTGGTTGGTTGTGTTTAACATTGTTTAATTTTTACCTTGGGAAAGATAGAGAGGGTGTGTGTGTGTGTGTGTTTAATGGTGTTTAATGTTCACCACAGCAGCTGATCGAGAATGAGTGTGTGAGTGTGTGTGTTATTACAGAGAGCGAGGGAGTGTCGTTTAGTATTCAACATTGTTTAATGTTCACCACAGCACCTGATCGAGAGTGTGTGTGTGTGTGTGTTTGAGTAAGGGTGTGTGTGAGTGAGGGTGTGTGAGACAGGTGGGGGAGTGTGTGTGTTTAGTATTCAACATTGTTTAATGTTCACCACATGAGCTGACAGCAAGGGAGAGGTGTTGAGTGTGTGACATTCACAAGGAGGGGTGGGAGTGTGTGCTTCTGACTTCCACCATCCTGAACAGAGAGGGAGCGAGGTGAGAGGGTGGTGTGTATGGTGTGTTCAAGACTGTTTTGGCAGAGAATGAGAGTGAAAGGGTCCTGGGGATTTATATTCTAATCGCACACCTTCTCCCGGTCCTCTTGCTGTCCGCTCAGTGTTAACGTTGAGGTTTGCACACAATCCTGGATCTGTAAATGGTAAACTAACATAATGGCTCCGACCGAGTCCTACACAATCCCAGCCAATCAACGCTCGTGCTTCAGGTGCTCGGAGGGGAGGGGTGTAATTTGATTGGATGTTGAGTGCCAATATCAACAGGCTTTTGCATCTTTTCATTCATTGCTTGGTTAGCAGAGGGGAAGAGGGGATAGAGTGGGGGAGAAGATAGAGAGGGAGGGAGGGAGAGAAAGAAAGGCACTGAGATAGAGGGAGAGAGGGGTGGTTGAGTGAGAGATGAAGGGAAGAGTGAGAGGGCAAGAGGGAGCAGGGGGGAAGAGAGGGAAGGAAAGAGAAAGTGAGGTATGAGGATGAGTTTGAGTGTGAGAGGGTGTAGAGAGGGAGAGGAAGCGTGATATAGGGGGCTAGGGGAGGAGGGGGGAGAGAGTGTGTGTTTGTTTGTGTTTGTGTGAATTCGGTGTTTGTGTGTGTGTGTGTGTGTGTGTGTTGTTGAGGGTGTTTAAGGCTCACTCTGGCACAGAGTGAGACCACTGCACTCAGCATCCTCCCCAGCTGGCAGCACCCCTAGGGGGGCGTCTAAAGGTTGGCACCTGGGGCAGTGGTGGGAATCAAGCACCCCCCTGATGTGGGACCTTTATACAGAAACTCTGTTTAAAAATCTACCTGCTGACACACACACACACACACGTCAGTTCACGATCTGACTCACTTCCACCAGGTCTACCCTCTCTGGGGACAGATCCCTTCCAGAGCTCCCTTCTCTTGGGCAGTGAACCTTATGCGTAGTTTGACCTATATACAGTAAGTAAGTACAGTAAGCTTACTAAAGTTTGCTAGTTTTACTTAGTATGTTTTGCTTAGTTGTGCTTTCATATGTTGTCAAGAGACTGAAGTTTTCTGTAGGGAAACACAGTTGGCTTCCATTTGACCCGAGGCAGATACCCAGTCAGCTATCTCTGTGGAGGCTCAGGATTAGTGTGTTTATGCCAGATCGCTTCTGGTGTTCCACTGCCTCTGACCCCTGCCCACCAACACCACTGCTTCCCACACACACACACACACACACATACACACGCACACACATGCACACACACACATGCACACACAGTCACACACACACACCTCCATGCCTGACTCCCCCTTCATCAGACACAGCTCATAAATCATATGCCCCCCTTAACTCTCTCTGCTCCTTTTCTCTGACACACACACACACCAAACACACATATACACACACACACACACACACACACACACACACACACACACACACACACACACACACACACACACATATACAGAGTAGATGCAGTGTACAGGATGCATGTTGTACACATGCATATTGAAACAAATGTACACTTACAGCACATAGTTAGCTCTTAGTGTAGGTAAAGATGTCAAATAAGGCCATATACTGTGGTGACTGAGGAGAATTCATAAGAACGCACACACACACACACACACACACACAGGTACACACACAGACAATTACAAATGCAATTCTCTCCTCCCAGCCCAATGAAACTGTGTGTGTGTGTGTGTGTGTGTGGGGGTGTGTTAGGTGTGTGTGTGTGTGTTAGGTGTGTGTGTGTGTGTGTGTGTGTGTGTGTGTGTGTGTGTGTGTGTGTGTGAGAGAGCATGTATACTTGCTTAAATAAGAATGGCTTGAGCCAGCTGAATTAATTCCAGAGGGTCAGGGTGCCTCGAGGTGAACTCCTCTCAGGAACAGGGAGAGAGAGAGAGAGAGATGGAGAGAGAGAGAGAGAGGAATGACAACTATTGCAACATGATGGATGAGAAGGGAGGAAAGGTGCAGGGGAATGTAAAAGAGGAAGTTGGGTTCTGCTTAAAGTTTCTTCCTGTTAAATGGGAGTTTTTCCTTGTCACTGTCGTCTTAGTGCTTAATCTAGGAGGTTCAGGCTCTGGGTTCTGTGAAGCGAGACTATTTAAATAGTTATTGGAGGTTTATAAGTACAATGGAATTGAATTGAATGCTGACAGGTATAGGAGGAAAAGAAAAAGGATGAGAAGATGGGACGGAGAAGAATGGCTTCTGGGAAGAAAGAAAGAGACTCTGGTGAAGTACGGAGGTTGAAAAAGAGAGGAGATAGACTGTGAGGGGACCACGCCGAGGGAGGAAGAAGAGACGGCCATGGTGAGGAAGAGGGGAGGAAGAGACGAGGACGAGGTGGCTGTGAAGAAGCGCTGCTGTGACTGGATGTGTCCTCTGTCCTCCTGTCTGTCTGTTCGTCCGTCCGTCCGTCTGTCCCAGTTTAAGTCTCACACCAGTGCAAAACAAATGTGATGACGCTGCTCAGGTGTGGGACAACAACTGTGACAGACACATCCACAGAACTCCTCAGAAACCAGTGCCATCACCCACCTCTCCACAGACCTCCTCAGAAACCAGCTCCATCACCCACCTCTCCACAGACCTCCTCAGAAACCAGCTCCATCACCCACCTCTCCACAGACCTCCTCAGAAACCAGCTCCATCACCCACCTCTCCACAGACCTCCTCAGAAACCAGCTCCATCACCCACCTCTCCACAGACCTCCTCAGAAACCAGCTCCATCACCCACCTCTCCACAGACCTCCTCAGAAACCAGCTCCATCACCCACCTCTCCACAGACCTCCTCAGAAACCAGCTCCATCACCCACCTCTCCACAGAACTCCTCAGAAACCAGCGTGGCCACCACCCTTCTACATCAAGGACTCATGGAAAAGCATTTCTGAGGTATCCACCTTATTAGAGACCTTCACACACGCTCAAGCTTACTTCCGCTAACTCCACTTCAGTGCAGGGAGCTGCAGAGCTATGAGTGAAGATGCAGAGACTGGTCCTCTTGTGTCCCTTGAGGCACCCTGGACCCTGAGCCGGATGAAGGCTTAGGCTTTATTTGCGCTGGCTGCAGATTTATGTTGTGATGGGGTGGAGCAGTCCCCAGAAGTGGGATAAGTGGGCAGCGCTTTATTTCCAAATCATTTTGTTTTCTGTCTGGTTCCTTAAGGAATGGTGTGTGTGTGTGTGTGTGTGTGTGTGTGTGGGGGGGGGGTGTGTGTGTGTGTGGGGGTTGTGGGCGTGTTTGTGCACGTGCATGCGTTTGTTTGTGTGAGCGTGCGAGGCAATGTGCTGCTTTTATGCACAGTCCTCCTCCGCGACCCACTGAGACCGGGCAAGTTGGGGGAAATCAGTAACGGACCACTGAGCATGCTGTAGTCTCCTATCTAGGCATCACATAATTTCATACACTTCCATAGGTAGCTATAGGCCCCATGACTCAAAGTGTGTGTGTGTGTGTGTGTGTATGTGTGTGTGTGTCTGTGTGTGTGTGTGTTCCTTCATGCGTGTCTGTGTTCATGCTTGTGGCTGTGTGTGTGTGTGGAGAGAGCCTTGAAGAAAACGTAATTACACTCAGGAGAGTCTTGGTGTGATTCCACCCTGGTGCTTAATGTTCTTGCCTCAATGTCTCGAGGCTTCTGGCTTCTGGCTGAGCCGCCGTGACAGGCAATTATCTGTTCCTGGACAAGATGGCTAGTCAATAGCCTCCCTCCTTATTTTTATACAGACACGTGCACGCACACACACACACACACACACACACGCACACACACACACACACACACACACACATACATACACAAACCCACACATAGTTTGCCCTTTCCAGAGTGCATGCAGCCCACTCCATTAATTGGCCGGGCTTCGCAGTAGGCTTTCGGAGGACTGGCATTTCAAGGTGGCTGGGATTACTGGCTTGTTGTACAACACATCCTTGTCATTTCATGACTGCAAGTTTTGATGCTGTTGGTGACAGTCGACAGAGCTGCAGTGTGCTCAGTCATTGGTGGCCTTGGTTTTATTTTTCAGTCGTTTGATGAAGATGTGATGATGCTAAAGCCCTGTCTTCAGCGCCCTCCCTAATAGGCTAGTGACAACGGCCCCAAAAATGTAGAGATATCTCTACTGGAGGTAGAACTAAACCTGTAAGGAGTGACCTTTCAAAAGACACCTAAATCAGAACAGCTGGAGCAGATATGGAATTTCTACACTGCATGAGTCATTGGACTGAGTGGAACTGGATGGTACCAGTTACTTTGCACCACAGTTGGACTATACACGTCAGATAGTTTGGCACAGGGACAGCTGTAGTGCCTCCTTATTACAAACATCAGCAGAGGAGCCTGATACCAGAGGGAAGCCTAGTTGTTGGTTACATTGTAGCTTCCATCTTGTGCGTTATGTCAGATATTGTACATGGAATATACAACAGTACATTAGTATAATAACTTTATGGGAGTGTAGGGGTTTATTCTTCTGTAGCTCTCCTCCACGGTATCGATATCTGAATGTTAACTCACTGAATATCAGAGTGATAAAGCATGCAGACTCTCAGGGATTTCCTAGGCTTGCATCAGCTTGCTCTGCTACTTTACAAAGACTGTCATCCTACATCAAACAGCACATTTGAAACACTTGCTAATGATACTAAATTTAAAAAATGTACTAATCTTCCCCCAGCCCCCTGAATTAATGTTTTCTTTCTACTAGAATAATTAGTTTTGTGCATGGAATGATTTTCCTGATATAATTGACTGTACCCTCATGTGTGAGTGGTGCCTATAGTAGGATCAGATTTACTGAAGCAGACCCAGTGTCACAGTACTCTGGCAGCATCACATCTCTGTCTTTTATTCAGGTAAACGTGGTGTGTTGAGCTACAGCTCAGTGCATAGAGGTATCAGAGGAACTCTCACCTGACCACTAGAATCCTCAACACTGACTGCATTCAGAACATTCTAGATTAGAGCATCTCTTCACACATTGGAACATCGTAAGTCAGTGCCTGAGTGTTGAGAGGTTCTTAATTGGAATGTTCTGACGGAGGTTTCTAGAACACTACAACAGTAAAGAAAGGTTTTGCATAGTCCATACAGAAAGGTTACAGAACTCGACAAAGTAAATCTGGTCCATGGTGTGTACCTAATAACTTACAAGATCCAGTGACCATCTAACTAAAAACATCAGGATGAAATGCCTGAGAATTAACCAGCGTGATCCAGAGTGCTCCGTAGCCAGTGAAAATGAAGCCCACCTCCTTGTCTCCTACAGCAGACGAACAGTCAGTAAATTCAGTCTTTGCCCGTTGCAAGAAGTTTTTGAACCGACTGAAGAAAGATGTGGTCTCAGAGGCAGGTCATCTGCTTATCGCAGGTAAGCCTTGCGTTCCCCCCGCCGGCCCGCCCGCCAGTCAACAGCTCTCTTGTGATTTGTATTTGTCCATGGAGCAGGTGACGCCCACGAGGATCTGGCCCCGATCTGGCCTTTATCTGGCTCAGATGCGTAGCCCTATCATGACCCACAACAATCTGGTTTGCAGCCTATCAACCAAGCAGTGTATGCATGTCAAAAGTAAAGGTCAGGTATTTTGCACGCTTTAGTCAAAGGCGACTTACAAAGACACCCTGCAGTGGACGGGAATCCAACCCGGCTCCACCACTAAGCGCGGTGGCGCTAACCACTGTACCACTGAACAGCACTACTGTATGTTCGACACTGAATCATGTGGAGGGGCCCTTATATCTGAAGGTACAGCACGTATAGTAATCACGTGGAGGGGCCCTTATATCTGAAGGTACAGCACGTATATTAATCACGTGGAGGGGCCCTTATATCTGAAGGGACAGCACGTAGAGTAATTGGACCCGTCATGTCATGTCATGCATGCGCTCTGGTCCCTGAGGAACTCGAGCACGCCGTGTCTCTGGTGACTGCGCCAAGTCCATACCCTACAGTCCCACACAAGCGTGGTGGTGGATGGTAACGTTAGAAGATGGCACTATTTAGGGTAGCGGGGTAGATCGCTACAGCATAGAAACGACACTGGCACACACCCTGGTATCACCATTTACAAATGTTTATTGTAACTGAAATGTATGCCATCTGTTGTTACGTGATGACTACTGCTGACTATTGATCATTCACTTTTGTTACTCATGGTCAGTTCCAGGTTTGTAAGGAATACCTCTTGAAACTGAACTCCCTGAAGTCATTGGTTTGCTTCTGGTTTCTTGAGCATGTGTACATTGTTTTTGAAAGGTCCCTGACCGGGTGTCTGTCAGTACATGAATACTGGCCTAGATGTCCTCTCCTATGTAAGTGCTGTGTTTTACCATGTATGACTAATTTAAATGAGCAGAGCTTCTAGCGGACTCCACCGAACACGCTGAAATGTCAGGTCCTGTCTTTTGTGGCATTTAATGTGGAGGTCAGAGTGTCTTAAATGATGCCCTTCTCCTCTCATCTCTCCCAAGAAGAGTAAGGCTTTTTCCAGCTTCATGATACGGTATGACCCAAACCGCAGCTGTAGAGAATGGTGAGCTGTTCGGGTGAGAAAGTTCCAGAATGTCACCGTTTGCATAAATTAGACAGGAGCTATGCAGCAGTGTGGATGTGGTGTGTGTGTGTGTGTGTGTGTGTTTTTATGTGTTTGTGTGTGTCTGTGTGTGTGCGCGTGTGTGTGATCCCAGTGGCCACTTGCCTGCCAGCTCCCAGCACGGGAGTTTCACACCCCTGTGAGTTGTGCTATTCCTCACAGAGAGGCTTACACACACACACACACACACACACACACACACACACACACACACACACACACACACACACACACACACACACACATACATACATACAGGGAAAAGCTGTGACTTGTTCACAGTCCACTGATTTAACAGGTGCTGCTGCGGTTCCATCATGTGCTTTCTAGTTGCCCATGGGTAAAAATAATCCTGTGAAAAATCCAGTAGACTCCAAGCGTTGTCTTTTTGTTGCTGACTCCTAGTCAGATGTAAGATGAGGTAGCCAGTTTGAAAATGAAATCCTAAACATTAGCTATCCGTAGCTAAAAAGACAGTTAACAGTAATCCAGATTTCACTTGAACATCAACACCAGCCTATGTCTTGACAATATGAGCTAATGCATAATCTAAAAGATACACCATTCAAGGTTAAAAAAAAAGGCTTATTTTTGGGGTTAAGAAGTGGGAATTGCAATAGAGCCTTGTCACTAATTTCCTCTAATTATGTCTTTCTCTGTTAACCTGCCCCTAAATGCTTTTCGATCATATAGTATAACCTATTGAGGAGAAACCTGTATATAACCAATAACTGTTTGCAGTTTAGTATGTAAAAGACGGTACTTTTCCCGAACCAAAAAGGGACCGGGCCGTCTGGAAGGCTTCGAGTGAATTCTTCTCTCGCTTTGATTTGCTGAAAACGTAACAGTTTATTAAAACATCTCTCTTTTTAATACCTCTTTATCTGACTCCATTTCTTGTCTGACCGCACTCTTTGAGGAGCTCAGTCTTAGCTCCGTATTTCTAATGCATATAAATACCGGGTTTGGTAGGCTGATCTCCAACTCAATTATTTGTACACCTATCGTCTGTAATATGAAATCCTCCCTTACTTTTTAATAACTGGTTTTGTCTCGGACTAATGTCGCTTAGGATAATGCCACAGCTGATTGACATACCCACGGCACAGGCTGTAACTATTCTGGGTCTAACTCAGAGGTCCTATACTGCTGCTACGGGACCTTGCAGCTTGATAGTTGACGTGGTCCAGGGACGGGTGCCTGACTGTAGTACGATCCCGTATAACCATTCAATCCAGAGCAGAGGCTGTTCGGTAAGCCACCACTATATAATACCACTAGCAGTTCACTATAGCATGTCTAGCCCAGTTGAGGATAGCCAGTTGCCTCACAGGTTTACGCTTACGGCCACTGTGGATCTGGAGCCACCTCTAGTTCGACTTCTGTGGAAACACCGTACCTGAGAGTACTTCTCTTAGTTAAGAATTTCTTAAGAGGGCAAAGTGGGTCAGAATATAATAATTTATTATAACAAGCACAAGTTACTTAATTACAGTACATCCAATCAAGTATGAAAATGAAGAACTAAAGCTAACCTAAAGAATACTAAGTCTAAAATACTACACGAAACATAAAAACACTTAAAGAACATGAACATACCTAGCTGCTGCGAAATGACTATACTCACACGTGTGAGTCTGAAGACAGAAGACTCCCAGAGCTTTGTCTGTCTTACCCTTAAGTACCCATTTTCGTCCTGCATCATGTTTCTCAAGATGAGATTCACACATTAACAACCAAATGGAGGGAGTTCCCTCCCCCAAGTGGGGATCGAACCCCCTCTACCCAGAGACACTTCTGACCCCTCACAGAGGCCAAAATGATCAGGTCTCTGATATCTATGTTTTACTTAATATATAGAGATGAAGAACTGAGACCATTTTCCCACTCACATTGAGACCATTAAAAGGAGTCCAAACATCATGCAGAAATCACTCTCATCATCTAATATCACATTAAGTTTGACCCTCTCATCCTCATTGTCCTGTTCCTTGTTTTGACCAACAGGAACAGAGATCTGAGATAAGAGTCTCTGCAGGGGGCTGGGAAGATCAACACAACACCAGCACAACAGGGCACCATAAAACAACACCCTGCCCCACCAAATGAATTAATTAACAGAGGAATAATGCCATCTGTGATTTTCCACTTCAAAGAGCCATTTCCTCCTTACAAGTATATCCTGATGAATTGTTACTTGAAGCGGTGTTCTAAAAAGTAATTGAGCATTGAAGCGACCTTCTAAAAAGTAATTGAGCATTTTTCAGACATAAAACAAAAAGCTTTTAGTGTTGTGACTGGGTATGTGAGCGTTGTTTGTGTATGTGCAACCATCCTGGGCAATCAAGTTGTCAGTTTGTGGTTATTTAGTCTCCCAGAGCTCAGTGTTTGCTGATGGGTGTCTGAGAGCCTGATTCTCCCTGTCCAAAGCCACCGTAATTACAATCAGCTTTAGAAAGCCCCCTCTTCTTTTTCTTATTCTACTTCTTCTTCTCCCTCTTCCTTTGTTTCTGGGTTCATGTCGGGGCATGATTCATGTTTATCCCCAACCCGTCACACACACACACACACACACACACACACACACACACACACAGCATTCAGTATTGTTGCCAAAGTTTCTGTTCCATTCTGTTTTCACCCTGTGTTTCATGTTTTTCCTGAAACACCCTGATTTTATTGATATCAAGGGGGCGCGCAAGCTACATTTCCTTGTTAGCTGCTGGCAAAAAAAGAAAGTTCCAGTTGATATTGGATGTTTTACACCAAAGGTCACATTTTGCAGTTGAAGCACTGATCAGCATCTTTATAACCAATTATTACCCTCTCACTTTGTACACTTTGTACACTTAAAGTGCAGAGTGTGAGATCCCACATATTTACCCTCAGGTCAGCCCCACCTGTGGAAAATCAGAGCGACGAGGATCCCACAATGCACCACTTCACTCCCACGAATACCCCTGGAGACTGACCATGTGTTAGTGGAGTGGGTGTGAAGGCACTCCCTGCCTCTCCTCTGATGACACACACACACACACACACACACAACTACCGCAAAGGAGCTATAGATGTTAATAGTTACATTTTGTGTGTGTGAAAGACTACTAGTGGCTACATGGTGTGTAGAGGCCGTAAAAGCTTTTGGGTGATATAGACATACATAAAAAACATTTAAGAAGCAATAGAAGGAATAGAAGGTGCTCTGTTGATGTTTTCATAGACACATTGTGTGTGTGTGTGTGTGTGTGTGTGTGTGTGTGTGTGTGTGTGTGTGTGTGTGTGTGTGTGTGTGTGTGTGTGTGTGTGTGTGTGACCGTGTGTGACCGTGTGTGACCGTGTGTGACCGTGTGTGTGTGTGACCGTGTGTGTGTGTGACCATTAGTGGCTGGTAAACTGGCTGTATAGAGGTTATGACAAATGCTGAGAGGATCTGAAGGATTTGAAGAGCCAAAGTAACGTCCTTAAGTGTGCTTTTAACACAGAAGTGGTGGTGCTGTCCTCTCTCTGCCGTCCGCTCACTAAGAGGTTGGGTAGAGAGTGGTCTACGGTGACAAATGACGTGGTTCACTAGAGAGCAGCCATCTTATACAGGCACTCTGTGCCTCAAGCTGGGAGCTGATTGGGTTTGGGCTTTATTAACTTCCTTTTGAAGGAGGATGAAAGGAGATCCAGCTGGCACAAGTTCCTGTATGAGACACACACACAAACACACACACACACACACACACACACACACACACACACACACACACACACACACACAGTGTATGTTATGTCTGAGCTGCCATACACACTGAAACACACCTGTGTGGCCAATATCCTACTCAAGTCATTATACATACACATACGATCACATACACACACACAGATCACTTTATTTGTCTTCCCTGAGTCACACACACCTCTGCAGCACACTTACACACACACACACAGACACACACACACACCCTGCTGCGGCCACCATCCTGCTCACTCTGCCTTTCAGCTCACCTGTCTCGAAACCTCAGGGTGTCTCCAGACATCATTTCTCTTTCAGCGGGTTGCCATAGTAACAGCTGCTCAGCTGCCCATGGATTATAATTTGGTGATCCTGTATTGGGGGGTGGGTGCAGTACGGGGGGTGGTCCTGTCCTGTTCCCAGCCTGCTCTGGGCCACATCCAGCTGGATGTTACACACACACACAGTTGGTTGTCATTTAGTATGGGACCAGCCTCTGGTACTCTGGCCCAAATACTGTTCCCATTCAGAGGGATGTGAATGGGTGGTGATGGGTGGCGTTGTGTCTGACTCCCCTCCCCTCAGATCCAAAAGCCTATTAGATCTATTGCTGTCTGTCTCTTCCTCCCCAGCCCCTATTCTGTCTCAATCACACTCAGAGATTCATACTTTGTTAGCCTGTCGTGTGTGTGTGTGTGTGTGTGTGTGTGTGTGTGTGTGTGTGTGTGTGTGTGTGTGGAGAGAAGAGAAGGGCAGGGGCTGTTTGTTTACT
>NC_137911.1:19162116-19169616 GCF_963457725.1 Sprattus sprattus
AGATATTACGCTTCATAATCGGTAATCTAATTTCGTCTCATAGTGGGACCTCATCAAATCTCTGTTCTCCTTCTCACCATGTGTGAGATTGAGAACGTCTCCACTGCCTTGCCATTGTCCCAATGTGATGGACACTGAAGGTAAACGTGTCAGTGGCTCGACAGGATATTGTCAATAATGTGCCAACACATCGACTCAAGGCTGTGTCCTAAGATTGGGAAGTCACGGTAATGAATTATGCATCAGTGTAGTCTTGGTCTAATTGAAGCCCATTTAAAGCAGTTTGGGCACTGCCACCTACTATTTCATGCTGAGGGTAGGAACAGCTTTCGACTTTCCTAATAGCAGTTACTGGTTCTGGAAACAGACCGGGGCTTGAACCAGCACAGATCTAGCCTGGTGTCAGTAGTTTCTTGAGTTCCTAAAAGCCTCAAGGCCTGTTCAGCGTGCCAACAATGCTGGAAACATAGATTCAGTGTGATGTTAATGGACAATATTAGTATGCTATAGTATTAAGTCATCCTTCTTAGTTAACATCTTGCTACACAAGCTGGGCAAGGTAAGTTGGTTTTGTTTAATGGTGGCAATGTTTGTTAGGGAAAGATACGTCATACTTTGAATCCACAGCGCCATAAAATGTGGATGAAATTGAGGACTATACGAATACGTGGATTTAATTGAAATCCAAGCCTTTTCTATGCACCTGACTCTGCTCAAGATATAGATCCCTGTTCTAAACCCTGTTGACGTTTCTCAGACGCCATCAGTGGGCGTTGCCCCGTTAAATAGAAAACTAGAAGCATCTCTTGACGTGCGTCAGGCGCTGCCAGTGGGCGTTAGCCTTCAGAAGCTGCCTCCTGATGTTACATTACTGTCATATTTTAGCTTCTCTCAGAGTGTTGCTTGCACTGTGTTGGCACTTTTAAAACGCAGTGTCCCATGGCTCATCTGTTCATGCTGCTCTGCTGGCCCCTGTTGGCCGATCTGGGTACTGTGCAAACCCAGAACAACGTGAGTGATGAGGACCGTCTCACCTTGAGTTATCACTCTTAACGAGTTTCCCACTGCACCCGTTAGAACTCTCCTTAATGAGGCTAATGGATGCGCATGCCTGTGGGGCCCTGGGGCTGGAAAAAATGGCTGCTGTTTGACTTTGTGTTAAAGCTGGGTATTTGGCCATTAGTCTGCTCTGCAGCCAGCCATGTGTTTGCCTGAACTTTAGCCCATACTCAGCACTTAGTTCAAGCAGCACCATAGAGTAGACTCACTTCTGTGGGGGTAGACTGAGAGGTGGGGGCGTTATCAGTAGACCCACTCACCAAAGGAACTTTTTGCTGATGTTCCCAAGATGGCGTTCCAACTCCAGTGTTAGCCTCCAAAGGAGAGTCTTATCTCCAGAGCTCAATGTTCTCAAAGTGTAATTATTGCTTGGGATTCATGCCCACAGTGTGTGTGTATGTGTGTGTGTGGGTGTGTCTGTGTGTCTGTGTGTCTGTGTGTCTGTGTGTGTGTGTGTGTGTGTGTGTGTGTGTGTGTGTGTGTGTGTGTGTGTGTGTGTGTGTGTGTGACATTATTAAAGTCATGATTGCAAGCTATTCAAGTTGACTGATGGAAAGTTTTCCTCCTTCTTTCTCACCTTTCCTCTCACTCCTTCTCTCTCTCTCTCTCTCTCTCTCTCTCTCTGTCTCTCTTTCTCTGTATCGGTCTCTCCAGCTGGCGATGAAGCACAAGTGTTAGGCCGCTGTCACAATGCCAAATCTCTGGGGGCTGAAGGGACCGGCTCAGTAGCGGCCACCACTCAAACACCAGAAGACATTTCCACATTTGAATCCCTTTCTTCTGTTTCACCTGTTGTATTGATAATGGTTTTAAACTCAGTTTTGTTCCCATGAAAAAATGTGTGGCATAGAAAAGTGACAAAAAGGAGGGATGAAGGGAATAGCGAGCAAACTTTGATGAAACCTCTTTCTAAAGACCCACTGAATTGGTAGATGACCAGCATCAGACGTGCCATTGGTGAGGTGTCCTGCAGTACTGTTTTTCAACACTAGAGGGCACTGTGATACGGAGTGAACCATGACACAGTAATTACCAAGGGATTTAGAAATAACACTTTTAGTTTTACCAGTTTTTTAACAATGTGTGGAGTAAGAGATGGTATCTTTCATGCGTTTCATACTATACCACTAAAGTATTTAAGAAAAAAAAAAGTGACGGGAGCTATTTCTCTGTTTCGATCTGACGCTGGAATGGGTCCAGCCATGATCCATCACAGATCTGGCTTAAATCTGGCTCAGATCCGGCGATGAGTTGGCTGTTATTTTGCCTGTGTATAAAATAAAGGAAGTGCTATAGAAGAGGGGATGAGAGCCCCGTCACATGACCGAGACTGCTGTTGGAGTTTTTAATTGCCAATAACATCAGACTCAGTATGCCCACAGGCAAGCTGTTGTTTCTGTGCACACTGATTTGACAAGCCATTATGTTGCTGTGACCCCATACTAACATTTAACATTCATCTGTCAATTAACCTTTTTTCAAAATGTAACGACTCCGGTAACCCAGGTAACCCAGACTAAATTAACACTTCTATGTTTGGTAATATGTCTGCAAGGGCAATGAAGTTTGGGCTGGGAAAGAGATATCAATTAAGAGCAACTGCCGAGTCCAGCACCAGGAGCTGAGATGTTGGTGAAGCTGATCATATGCCGTGCAATAAGAGTTTTAACCATTAAATACTAAAAGACAGAATGTAGGCATATACATCTATGCCTACCTTTATTTGACATAAAAGCATAGCGTATGGTTTTCAGGGTTCCTATGTCCATCCTATAGTGTGATGTCATTCGTTGGGTGTATATATTGAAGTGTTTTGAGGACACAAAGGCCTTTACTGCGTCATAATAACTCAACATCTCTCTGCATTGTACTATGGAGACCTTTCCATTTTTAACACTTGGATACCTTTTTTGATGAAAGCTATGTAAATATCAGATAGGTTACTGGGAAATTAGGTAAAGAAAATGAGTATGCTTATTGCTAAGCCTTGGGACAGAGGACATAGTATGTTACACGAACACACACTGTTTTGGGGTTGAGTAGGGTGGACTTTGGGGTGGTTGGGCGAGGGCGACCAGGGCAAAACAGAAGTTTAAAATTGAAAAACACGATGAACTGAATGTCTTTACATTTCACATTTCACCTTAATGTAGTGTTTAGAGACGTTAGGACTGTAATCCTTGTTTGTTAATGAAATTAAAGGAAACGCTTAGTAGGCAGAACCGTCTCGTGGCTTCAGTATTTGTGGGTCTGTAACGCTCACTGTTCAAACAACAGATCTTACAGAAACAAGACGCTTGTGTGGAAAATCACATTCTCTTTGTTTACTGTATTTTTATAATATATATTGAGATTTTATATCTTCTTTTTTTGCTTTTAAAATACACTGCTGACATACCCTTGCAGGCACTGTCCACTAGAACGCTTTTAAACTACAGTAGTCTATTCTCAGTGTTGTTTTATTCTTGTATAAGTTTGGATATTTGTCCTTGTAATAAAAGTCTTAAAACTTTAACACATTTGTCTCTGTGAGAGGCTCAGCCTCTTTGTAAGATTTGTCTAAGTTTATTTGTGTTTCTATACGTGTTTTTTTTCTGGTGAAGGTGCCCTAGATGCTGTTGTCTTTGCCTGTGCTTTCCCCATTCCAGTGACAATGGCTGTCACTATCATTGTTTTACATTTGAAATTACTTTTGGTAACTTGATTAAAATGTAAAAAAAAAGAAAGAAATAACTCAAAACATGACTAAATGCCTCTTTTATTTAATTTCACATTGTTTCAATCCCAAATATCTGACAGACTTAAGCCCACTATTGAAGACCAGACGAAGATCACTCTTACCAAATAGGATGCAATGAGATCGATGCTTCATAGTATCAGATGTCTGGCATACATACATTCAATTTCTCTTGTTCTTTTCCTTGGAGAAATAAGCTGATCTAAATCCATATTTTCATAAGCCTACTGTCCTGTCTAGTTTAGGAGCTTTATTCATATCTGTTTCATCTATTCTTGTTATATGAACTTTTCATAACCCCTATTGATGTTGCATTTTCATATGATATACAAGACTGATATTCGGGGCCATACTAGTTCTACAAATAATATGTGGCTGGCAATGCAGGTTTTTAAATCTAGGGTAGGGGTACTACACACACTAACTGTAACACACACACCTCAGGACCCTTTTACAATGACTTGTTAACCTTCCTCTCTGCCATATAGTTAACACCTGTTACATGTTTCTGTTTTGGTTAATTTACTATAATTTAGTAAATTCATTGAAATCATTACATATTAAGTAAATGTTAAATATGTTTAGTAAACTTATATTTTCTATTGAACATGTCAGTCTGTTGTCGTAACTGTTTGTTCTCATCTTTTTATTGTTCCTGGATGTGTGTGTATGTCCAGGTGTGTGTCTCCTTACCTTCAAGTACACCAGAAGTTACGGAATGGTCTGTGTCGAACTTGTCTGTCACAGTATTTGTATAATGTATTGTGTGTGTTTGTTTTGTATTCTTTTGTCTGTTGTCCAAACCCTCTTGTCATTCATGTTATTTTGTCGGAACGTTAAACAGAAATTGACTCGTATCGCCACAGCAAGCCAATGATTAACCTGAACCTGCAGGAAGCCACTGACAGTGAGGGGAGTGTTTTTCATTGAATTAGTCACTTACACAGGTTCTAGGACTAAAGTATGGTTCTTCCGATGGTGAAAACAGTTATTGCTCTATGAAGTGAAGACGTGTAGTAGCTTCTGAAGTGAATTGTGTCAATAGTCTTTTGTTAAGTGTTTCCCTCTTCCTCCTAAGCTACTAAGTCTCTGCTAACAGTGCTCTTCCAGCAGCTCTTAAAAACTTACCATCAGTCCAAACATCATCTCTGATCTTGAAATGATCGAATATTAAACGCTGCATTAACTCAGTATTAGACTTTGCTTCATGTGATTGTTCTAAAAATTAGACTGTCATCCAGTGTCACCACTTTACCAAACAGTGATGAGTAATCAATCTCAGATTTATTTTAAAATGGTCATTCAAAACAGTTTGTTCACAGTAGTGTCCAGTTTATGTGCTTCAGTACTAGACTTCACAGCATCTGGAGAATAATGTTATCTTTTAGATTTTTCAGTGTGATGTTTATATGCTTTAGTACTAAGCTTCACTGCCTCTGAAGAGTGATGTTATCTTTTTGTTCCTCAGTGTGATGTTTTTCCCCGTCTTATTTCACAGGGTGGTCCTCATTTCACTCAATGATTATACATTTGATATAAAATGTCTTAAAATGCCAACTGAGTGTGTGTATGATTTATTTTCCAGGAAAGTAACCTTGTTCATATTTCCAGTTTGTGTACATACACAGGGAGTTGTCCTAATCCTATACATAAACTATAAACACAACATATAAAGCGCAATCTATAGACTATTATTTTTTTACATTTGCAACATAATTAGACAAAATATATCCAGCTTGACCCCCAAACACACACACACACACACACACACACACACACAATCCATCTCAAAGACATCTGTACTATGAAGTGAGCACACATGGTATTCTAATTTCCAACATCTTCTGTCAGGCACATAATCATGTTTGTAGCGTGGAAAGCGGCTCACGCTTATCCATTTCTTATGATGTCGTCTCCCCTGCACCTGTATGATGTTCTCTACCCACGCCCCTCACCAAGCCTTAGGTACCTCAGACCAGCTGACTGCATTCTACAAAGTGCTGAAGCACAGAGAGACGTGACAGCTGTGTGTGTGTGTGCATATGCCGGTGTGCGGTGTGGGGTTGTATGTGTTTGTATTAATGAGTGTGTTCATGTGTGTGCACATTTATCTGTGTGTGTGTGGGGATGACTGCAAGATCCATGATGTATCTCCAGGGTTGGGGCAGGTAACTAAATGCCCCATAAAGTACCTCAGTCGTGAGGTGATTATGCCATAAGTCACTCTCTAACAGCCACTGAATCAAAGCGCAATGCCCGCCTTCACGCCAGCCTTCCTGAAATGCCCTTTTCCACAGAACTGCTCCGCCCAGCATACACTAAACCTAACAGCAAGCATAACTCTATCAGATCCTTTTGACATAATATATCAATTTGAGGGGCCATAAGCGCCGGAGCAAAGAAACAGGAATTATTTTAACCACCAGAGGGCGCTAATGGTGTAGATTTGGAAGTAATTTTTCAGTAATCTGAAGGAATTGTAAGAATAGAGAATTTATGTGATACTCTTGTTGGTCTAAATGCACACATCAATATCTTGATAATGCCAGCTGTTGAAACTAAAATATAAACATTAATTAAAAAAAATGTAATATAATATTAAAGAATAAACATTTCATGTACTGCATTTATTTGCAGTAGTGTTATAGACTTTATTTCCAGATATTTCCGTTTTGAAAGTGAAAATAATTGTTATGTGATAGTGGAATGTGAAAAAAGTTAATTACTGACCATCTGTATATATAGAGTGGTTAGAGATGTGTTTGTGTGTGTGTTAGTGTGCTTGTGTATGAGAGATGTGTGTGTTTGTGAGTAAGTTTGTGCATGTATGGGGTGGTTAGAGATGTGTGTGTGTGTGCATTCGCATATGTGTGTATTCATGTGTGTGTGGGATGGCTTGAGATATGTGTGTGTGCGTATGTGTGTTGTTCATGTACATATGTGCGTTTTGTGTGTGTGTGTGTGTGTGTGTGTGTGTGTGTGTGTGTTACAAAAATGGCTCTCTTTCCGCCTGCACGTGAGTGGACCAGCGCTGAGCAGTGACCTGCACACACCAGCAGCAGGTGAGTGTGTCACATGTCTACCACTGGAGATGTCGGGGTAAAGATGTCACCTTCAGACTGTCTATATGTGTCTGTGTGGGGATGCTTAGTGTTAGTAAGAGAGAGAGAGTGTGTGTGAACCTCTGCATGTGTTTGTGTCTATAAGAGAGAGAGAGAGCTTGTGTGTACCTGTGTGAGTGTGTGTACCTGTGTGAGTGTGTGTGTGTGTGTGTGTGTGATGCAGGACTGCAGAATGAGAGAATGAAACCCTTGAGATGAGACCCAGACAGTGCTGTGACTGTGGGCCTTTTCTTCCTTTTTTTCTTTTTCATCTGCTCTCTCTCTCTCTCTCTCTCTCTCCTGGTGCGGTGATTAAAGATAACCTGCACACACTCACAGGTGAGACACTGAGGGAATTGAGAGCAGTCTGTGTGTGCGTGTCTGTGTGTGTGTGGTGTGTGTGTGTGTGTGTGTGTGTGTGTGTGTGTGTGTGTGCGCTCTTGTGTATTTTTTTGTATGAGAGGGAGAGAGTGTTTCTTTGTACGTGTGACAGTGTGTGTGTGTGTGTGTGTGTGTGTGTGTGTGTGTGTGTGTGTGCGTGCACACACTCCCTTTCTCATTACCCCCCGTCATCTCCCAGATGACACTCCCTGCTCCTTTTCC
>NC_137911.1:19174616-19187116 GCF_963457725.1 Sprattus sprattus
CTTGCTCTTTTCGTTTCTTCTTTTTCGTTTTCTTTCCGTTTTTTCTTTTTTTGAAGAGGAGATCAGTCAGTCCCAGCCTCCCTTCCAATTCAGTCTCCACTAATACCCCGTCTCTTATTACCCTGTGGATTCCTGGATTCAATCTTAGGCTGCTCCAGCCCTGCTGATGGTTTTGTGTGTGTGTGTGTCTGTGTGTGTGTGTGTGTGTGTGTGTGTGTGTGTGTGTGTGTCTGTGTGTTTGTGTGTGTGTTTGTGTGTGTGTGTGTGTGTGTGTGTGTGTGTGTGTTTGTGTGTGTGTGTGTGTGTGTGTGTGTGTGTGTGTGTGTGTGTGTCCTCAGGTGGCATCTGTGCTGCTCCAACCTCTCCCATTCTCTGTTATATTTCCCCGCCCCACTGCTTCACGTTCACATTTCCTCATGTCTTTATTTCTTTATCTCTCTCTCTCTCTCTGTCTCTCTTTCTGCCATCTTTCCACATTCTCCTGCTCCCCCCTTTCTCTATTCTCCTCTTTTCTCTATTTTCCTTTTTTTCCTCTCTCTGTTTTTATTTTATATTTGTACGAGTATCCTTCTCTCTCCTTCCCTCTCTCGTTTTCTTCCCTCCTCTCTTCCCTTGCACCCTGCTGTCTCTCTCTCCCTGTTTCTCTCCCTTCCTCCCCATCTCTCTCTCTCCCCATCTCTCTCTCTCTCTCTTTCTCTCCTCCATGCGCTCTCTCTCTCCCCATCTCTCTCTCTCTATCTCCTCCATGCGCTCTCTCTCCCACTTCTCTCTGCTCTCCCTCCATCCCTTCCTCTTTCTCTCCCCCACCCCCATCTCTCTGTCTCTATGCATCCTGACCCCCCATTGAGATGCTGATGTGGTGGAGGCTGTTGCTGTGTTTCAGGGGATTCTTGGAGAGCCGGCGTCTCAGTCGCCGGTCTCCCGTGCGGATGACTGGCTCTGCACTCAGGCGTACTAGAGCCATGGCAGGCCGGGCCGGGGAGTCACTGCCCTGGGGGGGGGGGGGACATCAGCGAGGGGGGTAGGGGGGTGGGGTGGACCAGCTCATACTGGGCGACAGAGAACCTCACACCCAGAGTGTTGTGTGTAGCAAGGGTGGTGTGTATGTTTTAAGATGGGGTGTTATGGTGGTCATGTGTGTGTGTGTGTGTGTGTGTGTGTGTGTGTGTGTGCGTATTTGTGTGCATGCATGTGTGTGTGGTGCAGTAGGGAGGGAGAGAGTAAAGACAGTGCTGTCGCCTGTGGGTGTAAGTGAGTAGGTGGCTAAGGATCCATCCACACTAATACATTTTAGTTTTTAAATGCTACGTTTACGCCTGGCGTCCATACTACTCTGGAGTTTCTAAGCCCCTAAAATGGAGACTTTGGGAAACGCTGCTGGCCCCATTTTAGTTTGAGAACTCAAGGGTTGTGTTTTAGTGTGGAGAGGCACGAACTGAGACTTTTGAAACGATAACACAGACATGTACATTCGCTTCATGAATCATGACTGGGATCAGTCAGGATTTATCCTTCTCCGGAAGGGTCTTTCCTGTTTTCGGGTGTGTTAGTATGGATGAAGATTGAAAGGCCATTTTAAAGTGAAGGCATATTAGTGTGGACCTAGCGTAAAAGGCAGTCATCATCGATGCTACAGAGATAATCCACTAGGTGTTAACTAGCCAGGCCTTTCATAGCATATCTACACACACACTTATGCACACATACACACTTATGCACACATATACTGAACCCACCAACACAAACACTCTAACACATATACATGTGACATGTGGCAACTGTTTATACATACGTGAGGTTGAGCCAGGTTCCCCCTCCTGACCATGTGTTATGTAAACATTCCCATGTGCTTTGTTTGATGGGGGGGTAGCTCTCTCTCTGTTTGGGGGCTTAGGGGGCAGGCAGGCTCTCTCTCTCTCTGAGCCCAACATCGAGAAAGTGGGACAGCCAGGCAACACTCCTGTCCTACACACACACACACACACACACACACACACACACACACACACACACACACACACACACACACACACAACACACGTACACACACACACACTCTTTCTGTTTTATCTAGTTATGTTCTTTTCTCTCTCTAACTCTCCACCTCTACCCATGGCTCACCCATTCTTAGTCATGTCCTCTGTGTCTATATGGTTCCTGTTTTTCCCTTCTCTCTTTCTTTTCTTAGCTCCTTCTCTTTTTCCTTTTCCTTTCATATTACTCTTTTACACTATCTATTTCTCTCTTTCACAGTTTTTCCATGTGTTTATTTCCATATTTTGCCTCCAGGAATATATATTTTTCCCTACCCTTTTCTCTTCCTAACTAGCTCCATATTCTCTCTCTCTCTCTCTCTCTTTCTCTCTCTCTCTCTCTCTCTCTCTCTCTCTCTCTCTCTCTCTCTCCCTCGTTCCTACCCCCTCACAGTGGCCTGTCACTGCAGGAGAGTGATGTTGTGGCTGGGTGTGGTTGAGGGTTCATATGAAGGTGCCTGCTCTGTGCTGGACTGAAGTTCAGAGACCTCTGGGGGGAGAGGCACTCGTTCTCACCTATGAAGGCGGCATACATTTAATGTGTGATGGAGCCAATTACTGCACTAATTAAACTGGGGTTGGAAAAGTAATTCATTCAGGGATATAATTTGTCTGAATAACTGCAATTCTCTTCAATTTTCCTCCCTGCATTCTTTCCTGATAGCACAATATTACAGTTCCTGTGTTACATTGTAATTATGCATTTATATGTGTTACAGTCTAATTATCAGTATGTAACTGCACATTGATATTATGTTCTAAGATGTACCCTGATGCTAACCCTTATCCCAACCCAAGGTTCATGTGTGGTGTTATTCATTGTCATGTTATATGTTACAATGCACTTAATTGTGTCGTTACAATGTAATAAGTGCTCAGTGATGTAAAGGATGCCTTTTTATCGTGTTTTTCTCTTATGCTTGTTGTTCAGGAGGGCGGGTTGCTGTGCCTTTGGCTGCGGATCTCTTCGATCCACTCAGCACTCGTGAAACAGGCTCTTCTGAGCAAGAGGGACCACTGCAATGCAGCTCAGAGAAGCGCCCAGTTTACACACACAAACGAACACACACACACACACACACACATCCCAAACATCTTTGAGTTTGCACACCTACTGCTGAGTTTCATCATCTCACACATCATCTCATGCTGATCCTCTCAAACCCCACGCCATCTCTGAGCTTACTCATCAGCACCCCCTCTTACAATCATCTGAGCCTCGAGGTTCTAGTCTATAGGGGACCATCCAAATAATCTGAGCATCTGTAGATAGTCTATAGGGGACCATCCAAATAATCTGAGCATCTGTAGATAGTCTATAGGGGACCATTAAAATAATCTGAGCATCTGTAGAAAGTCTATAGGGGACCATCCAAATAATCTGAGCATCTGTAGATAGTCTATAGGGGACCATCCAAATAATCTGAGCATCTGTAGATAGCATATAGGGGACCTTTTAAATAATATGAGCATCTGTAGATAGTCTATAGGGGACAATTAAAATAATCTGAGCATCTGTAGATAGTCTATAGGGGAACATTCAAATAATCTGAGCATCTGTAGATAGTCTATAGGGGACCATTACAACAATCTGAGCATCTATATATAGTATATAGGGCACCATCAAAATAATCTGAGCATCTGTAGATAGTCTTTAGGGGACCATTTAAATAATCTGAGCATCTGTAGATAGTATATAGGGCACCATCCAAATAATCTGAGCATCTGTAGATAGTCTATAGGGGACCATTAAAATAATATGAGCATCTGTAGATAGTCTATAGGGGACCATTTAAATAATCTGAGCATCTGTAGATAGTCTTTAGGGGACCATCAAAATAATCTGAGCATCTGTAGATAGTCTATAGTGGAACATCAAAATAAAGTGTGTTCATAATCTGAGCATCTGTAGATAGTGTACAGGGGACCATCCAAATAAAGTGTGACCAGGTATGCTTTCAAACACCATAGCATGTAAACAACTGTCTGGTAGATGTGAACTCTGATGAAGTTGAAAACTCTGATATTCTGAGTTGAAAACACAACAATGTTCAGAAAGATTAGAAGATCATAAAGAAGATAAGGTATGATTAATAAGTAAACAATTTCTTCTGTGGAAACAATAACTAATGAAAAGTATCATATTACTGTATATAAGAAAAAGAACAGTACAGTTATAACATAATTAAGGCTATATGTCTATGCAACACAAATTAAATGCAAGGTCCTCACAGATAGCACAACACATGCACACACATTTTACAGCGGCCTCGGCTACTCTACACAACTACACAATTGTTAATAACCAGATGAGAGAAACTGCAGAAATCATTTAGCACAATTAAGCACTAAAGCAAGGGAATTAGACAAAAAAGTGTTGAAAACATTGCTCCTTTAATTTTATACAACGTTGTTATGTCAATTTGACAAAATTAAAATAACAATACGGAATCAAAGCGTTCTTCCACTCCCACTGTTTCCATAATGGACAAAAAGGGATCAAACTGGGATATCCATTCCTGACTACCCGTGTCACTTCCACCTCATGCACAGACTACCCGTGCACTTCCACAAGCCCACACCAATCTGCCCCTTTCTCAATGCTCAGGCACTGTCTGCTGAACTCAAACACTACAATTGCCCTGTTGGCATCTTTCCCGTCACTAAACCCAGCACTCCCACAGAAAGAAGATGTGCCCCTCCTAAACAGCTGACAGGCCAAACAAAACGCTCACCCCTTGGCGGGTGGTTAAAGGGGCCACTCTCGTGGAGATGTCTCAGCATTGGCCATTTACCTGTTGAAGAGACTCTTGAAAAAGCTCTGCTTCCGGTGTTAATGTTGTTTTTCAGATGCTGGAAAGTCACTGTTTCTGTTCTGGCATGGCGGTCGTTCCTTGAGTTTCTCCTCACGGCCCTCTTATTACTGCCTGGTGTGTCTCGGTCTCTGTCCACATGTGTCTTGCTAGCTTGTTAAGTCCTGTGCATTTAAACCCTTAGTTTTCTTTAGCTCTTGTTCTGTCAGTGCTCGTGGTTTCACACTGTTTTTTAATGTTTGTGCCTCCATACTTACACTTTGTGTTTGCTGTTCTTGTTTGAAACCTCCATCATAAGTAAAGAATCCTTATTTTGATTTGGTGTTTCTGTTGTGCATTTGGACCTAACCTACATTAGGCTAACCTAATTTCCTATGCCAGACATAGGATAATTACTCTCAAACACTTGTCTGCTCATCAAGCTAGTTAGAGAGCTAGATGCCCCAGTGCTAACTAGCAAGGTCTACTGGATGCCATTTGGACATATAATAAACTATACATGATGTGATTAATAAACTATAATGAAAGAAAGTTACATTTTCACAAGGACTAATAATAGACTGGGTGCGGGGGGTCTGTCCTGCCCTCTCCTGTTTGAACAGACGCTGGTGCTTCTGCTGTTTTGAGGCTAAAATATACTGTGTGTTTTATCTATCAGCTCCTCTTCTCTTTTATGTTTATCAGCCTTTAACTTCCTTTTTGTGTGTCCGCTGTCAGTTTTTTGGGACATTTTCTTAGATGTATAAACAGGAATACAGCTGGCTGCACCAAATGTTTAGAAATCAGGCACAAACGGTGCCACAATGACATGTCATCACTGAGTTTGAAAAGCAATAAATAAAAACAGTTTGTTTTATCACCTCATCGTCTCTCTATTTGCATGATCCTACACATGAGCAACATGAGCAGGCTGCACATATACAAGGCTACCGTGCTGCTGTAGGGTTACTTCCATAGTCAGCCAGGGCACTGCCAGCCTGAGGGCACTGCCAGCCTGTGGGCCCTGGGGCTTAAGTCCTCCTTAGCCCCGCTGTTAATCCGGCCCTGATAATGCCCTCACTCGCCACGCTGTGACATTTGCCCAGGTTATGCCAAGCTATCATGCTTGTGCCAAATGTACTCTAAAAGTCTGCAGAGATGCTGTGTTTTAGCCTGGAACTCTACACTGTCACGCCGTCACACCATTACTGAGTTAATTCTCCAACGCCACCCTGTCACTGATGTCTCTTTGACACAGTGGGCTCAGGGCGGAGAGAGGCGGATGGTGCACCCTGAGACAGAAGGCTGTCGAGGTCTGACCTACACCCTCCAGGTCTGTCTGTCTGTCTGTCTGTGTGTCTGTTTGTGTGTCTCAGATCTCTGCTCTGTATTTGCCTCTGTTATAAATGTGTGTGTGTGTGTGTGTGTTTGTCTGTGTCTGTATATTTGTGTGTGTTTGTGTGTATATTTTAACACACAGAGACACACCCATGCATGTGCACAAACGCTCATTCACATACACTGACAGACAGACATACACACACACACACACACAAACACACAGATACACAGCTCCACTCACACCAAAAAGACATGCCACCTAATCCAGGGGGAGAAAAACACCACAAAGTTGTGTTTCGTCAAGGCCACAGCTGCCGCGTGTAACAGCTTCAGATGAAAGACGTCTCTAAACACCCGTGCGGAACAGGTGCTTTCTGTTCTGAGTGGGTCAGAACGTGGGCCTGGCACAGTGATACAACCCCAGCCCCGCTCCTCACTGGTCCCAGGACAGCGACGGCAGGTGAAGAAACCCAATGTAATTTGATGCCCATGTGTGTGTGCGTCAGCTGGATAAATATAAAGCTCTTTGGTGAATCTCTGGGGATTCAGATGTGGTGACTGGTGACTGGACCCCCACTCAGGCTGGCTGACCTCTCTCGAAGCTTTTACTGTATGATGGCTCTGCTTTTACGATTGAGCCTACAATGGAACAGAGAGATGGAGAGAGAGAGAGAGAAAGAGAGGGAGATAGTGACAACGAAAAAGAGAGAGCCTGCAAATGAGAGACACTGAGAGAGAAATAGAGAACACTGTCAGTCGAGTCGTGTTTTAAAATAACCTGAGCCCAGCTGTTGTGTTCGAGACAGACAGAGAGAGAGATAGAGAGAGGGAGTGACAAAGAGAAAGGGAGAGACAAAGAGAGATGGAGAGACACAGAGAAAGAGGGAGGGAGAGAGAGCCAGACAAAGGCCCCCTGGACATACCACAGACCACCAGCGACACCACCTCTCCTCTCCAATCGTCTGCTGTCTGTCACCGGGCCTCAGGCTTATATGACAGCCAATTAGCCACATGTTTTTAGCTTTTATGTATTTTCATCTCAAAGAAAAACCGCACTGCTCTGAAGTGTGAGTGTCCGTGTGTGTGTGTGTGTGTGTGTGTGTGTGTGTGTGTCTGTGTGTGTGTGTGCCTCTGTGTCTGTGTGTGTCTCTGTGTCTGTGTGTGTGCGTGTCTGTGTATCTGTGTGTGTGTGTGTGTGTGTGTCTGTGTGTGTGTGTGTGTGTGTGTGTCTGTTTGTGTGTGTGTGTGTGTGTGTGTGTGTGTGTGTGTTTGTAAGTGAGAGAGAGAGAGTCGACAGCAGAGTGCAGCCTCGTCCTGCCTCTCCTCTCCTCATGTCCACCTGAGCCGTGCGCTCAGATATGGCTAGCTGGGCAGTTATTTAGCCTTTAATATTTCAGCAGCTCCTCTCTCAGCTGCGCTCTTTAGGGGCAAATGAAAAAAAAGACCTGACGCTGCAGCGCTTCTTCATAATACAGAAACTCATGGGGCACGAGGACCCAGCCACCAGGAAATGCCCCTGAGACACCCCCCTGCTACACTCAAACACACATATACACACACGCACACACACCTCTGCAGTATATCAGCGGGCCACGCCCGACTCTCAGGACATTTCAACCTGTGACATATTTTATTTATGGGCTAAGGTGATTAGTCTGAAGCAGTTAGGCTGAGGGAGATTTATGTGCGTGGTGCAGGAGTGATGCTTCTAGAACCTTCCTCTCCCGTCTCCCCGGAGATGATTACTTCTGATCGGCAGCGTTTGTAACCCAGGCTGACACCCCTCAGACATCATGGCACAGGCATATCGAGTGGATGTGTGTGTCTTTGTGTTTTACATCGTAGTCCAGCACAGACACACTCTCTCTCACACACACATGCACACACACATACACACACTCTCACATTTCTCTCTCTCTCTCTCTCTCTCTCTCTCTCTCTCTCTCTCTGGCATTCTCTCATACACACGGACACACACAGACTGGCACACACACACACAGGCAGTCTGCTATGTGCTTATTATAGTGTGCTGTTAATATGTAGTCCCATGCCTTCTTTATTCAGTTAAATAAGGGAAACGCATAACCTTTCAGTTAAGAGAGCTCACTGGTTGTTTCTGTCTCAAAATGACAAATGATTCAGGGGACTCTCTCCAATTACTGGACTAATTAAAATGTTAACATGAAGCTGAGCTGTGCTGAGCTTTGCTGCTATTGCGGTTATTTTTCTCTTTTTTCCTGCTTAGCTGAGCTCAGATGTAGAGACATTTAAAAAGCGTATCCCCACTGCACACTGCAGCAGGCGAAGCCAAAGACCCTGCTACTGCAGCAGCCTTACAGACACACAGACTGATCTGCACTGTCCACAGAGAGCACTGGGTCTGATCTTTGAGGGTCAGAGGTACACTGTGTGTGTGTGTGTGTGTGTGTGTGTGTGTGTGTGTGTGTTTGTGTGTGCGTGTGTGAGTGTTCGTGTGTGTGTGTGAATGTGTATGTGTTGTGTGTGTGTGTGTGTGTGTGTGTGTGTGTGTGTGTGTGTGTGTGTGTGTGTGTGTGTGTGTGTGTGTGTGTGTGCATTATTCAGTGACATGCTGGTGACAGGGGCTGTGGGGAATGGTTTTGGCTGACAGCATCCAGAGTGTCTGGAGGTTGGCAGAGTGCAAAGGTCAGCAGCCTCCGTGCGGCGCTTGGGAATGGGGGTGTGGGGGGGGGCAGTTGGGTTGGGGGTTGACGGTTGACAGGCAGAGCGGCCTGTTGGGGGTGAGGGAAGGGGTGTTTGGCACAGGCGCATTTCCATCATGGATCACCCACACACACACACACACACACACACACACACACACACACACAACCTACCACCACCCTCTGCCTCCACAGTCTAATGTAGAACTCCAGCTAGGAATCACACAGGAGCCCCATCAGACGCACAGGAGCACACATGACATACAGGAGCCCCATCGTGATGGGACAGAATGGTTTAATGAGAGGGGGATGAGGAAAAGGAGGCGAGAGAAAAGAAGGAGTTGACTGTTAAAAGAGAAAAAGAGAAGAATCTTATCGGATGACCAGCAAATGAAGACATGGCTGACCTGCTTCATCCTCTGCGTGTTATCAGTGTGACACAAGAGCTCATGTTCTGCTGTGCATTTTCGTCAACGCCAAACAAACACGCTTATTTTTCATCAGTTTGTTTTCTACAAATTAAACAGACTACAGGCAAGGCCAAATCATCTTTATCCAAAATAAGACAAGAGAGGCACATTATAGTTATTTGTTCCCTTTTTATTTCTTACATGAGAAAAGACACTTACTGACAACATGTGTTATGTTGTTAAAGCATGCTTAAATTTCAGCTTGTGTCACAATCTCTGTCAAAAGATGTAGACAGAAGTCGTTTGTGGGGCAAATTTGTGACTTTTGAGCTGCCACCTCAATTTCGCTGCACTTGTGCAATGACAAATAAATATGTTCTATTCTATTCTATTCTATTCTTTTAAGTTTTGCGCAAGATTTTGCACAATTGATGCATTTGGACAGGAACACAAGTAACAGGTGGATAATGAATGATTTTAAATCTAGATGCTAGTATAATTATTAGCTGCATACAATGTATTGTAGCCCTAATATCTTATCAAATATTAGGAGAGGGCAGCCTGGGACAACTGGAACATGCGTAACAATCAGTTGCAACCAGCAAGCATAGCTAGCAAGTGAAATAGGCTAGCTCCTTTTGCAAAAAAGTTATATCCTTGTTTTGTAAGGGACAATTTTACTGGCATTTTGAAAATAAACACTGTAAAGACTACAACCTACTGTTAAACCCTTATTCATCACTATTTTGTGTATGTGTGTGTGTGTGTGTGTGTGTGTCTGTGTGTGTGTGTGTGTGTGTGTGTGTGTGTGTGTGTGTGCGTGCATGTTTCTGTGTGCGTTTGTGCATGTGATGTTTGTGTTTGTACATGTGTGTTTGTGCATGTGTGTTTGTGTGTGTGCGTGCGTGTTTCTGTGTGTTTGTGATATTTCTGTTTGTGTGTGTGTGTTTGTGTTTGTAGTCATGAATGAACTTAAATAATGCATAAATGCATAATGAATACAGTACATTGGTCACAAACTAATCATAGATGGATGAAGGATGAAGTAAATATGTGAATGGATGAATGAATGGATGCATTTTGGGAATTCAGTTGCCTACAGATTCCCAAACGCACTTTTTATATATTTTAGATAAGTCATCTTACCCCACTCATGAGTAAATAAATGAACGATTGAATGATCCAATTGCTTACTTACATTACAGATACCCCTAAAGATCTTCACATAAAGTTCAGCCCTGCATACATTTGAACTCATCTCAGCCTCACCACTGCTGTCCCACCGGATGCCGTGTGAGCAATGATTGCACACCAGCACGCTCTTTCGCTCTTGCTCTCGCTCTCGCTCTCCACACATTGGCTCTCCAGTGGGGAGACGAGCTGAGCGCTGGGCGCTGAGCGCTCTAATGAATTCAGCCCAAAGCACTGGGACACCGTGTCCTCCACCTTTCCCATCGTGCCCTGCGGGGGTCAGATATTGTGGACTCAGCACCGTGTGATCTAACCGAGGTCAGGGGAATAGCAGGGGTGAGGGCCTCAGGGACCGGGATTATGCACTTCACATGACACCGTCATTAAATGGTTAAAAAAATTAGATCACTTATGCAGTCTTATGCTAAACTGAATGACAACCTTTTTCACTGACTAGCCAAAACTAACATAAAACAACAAAAAACAACCATAAATATGATATGATAATTTCAGTATATATTTGACTATAGTCACATATTAAACATATTCAGACATATGCACTATAATGTTTCAATGCTAACATGGCTTCTATGCACAGTGTGTAATCTGTGTATTTCATATGCTAAGAAGGCAAAGCATCATATGATTCGTATTTGCCATGGGGATTAAGTCTGCATCCCACATATTTACTACATGTACTGGTGGTTTGACGGAGATTGTCCTGTTGTTCGGTTTCTGTCACGCACAGACATTGTGTGTTTGTGTGTGTGTGTGTTGGGGGGGAGGGGCTGCACGTGCATGGGTGTATGAGAGTATGTGTGTGTGTGTGTGTTTGTGTGTGTGTGTGTGTGTGTGTGTGTGTGTGTGTGTGTGTGTGTGTGTGTGTGTGTGTGTGTGTGTGTGTGTGTGTGTGTGTGTGTGTGGAGAGTGCTTTTGCCCTCTCGACACTTTAGGATGCTAATGCCTGTCCGCATCATCGATGGGAATCGACTGGTTGAGCTGGCATGGAGGACGGGCAACGAGAGGGACTAGAGGGCCTGACACAAACGCTAAAGGTCAAATTATAAAGGCTTTTTTTAAACATGGTGTCAAATGTGAAGTTAAAAGACGCTTTGGTGTGTGGTGTGGCCAAAACAACTGGAATCCCCACTCCTCCTTGTGAATCCCCACACGTCCTTCAGGAGAGTCCTTAGCTTCAGTAAACAACCAGAGCAGCGCACACACGCCACAGTTAATACAGCACAATCCATTTGTTGCCTTGCAGCCATTTTAACTGTGCGATATGATGCATGTCACATCGGTGATTGTCTTTTTTCTCTCTGTGGTAATCTGGCTCTCTTTCACACTCAGACAATCTCTCTCTCTCTCTCTCTCTCTCTTTCATTCTCCCTCCCTCCATCCCTCTCTTCCTCTCTTGTGCCTCCGTCTCTATCTGTCTCTTACTCTGTGTGTGTGTGTGTGTGTGTGTGTGCCAGAATGAACGGGGCATTAATATGGTAGCTTTCTCAGTTCAGAATCCAATTACCATACAAACATTGTGTTTCAGTGTGTGTGTGTGTGTGTTTATGTGTTTGTATGTCAATATGTGTGTGTGGGAATGTGTGTGTGTGTGTGTGTAAGTGTGTTTCTCTGTGTGTAGGGGTGTGTGTGTGAGTGTGTCTATGTGTGTGTGTGTGTGTACGGGGGTGTGTGTAAGTGTGTCTATGTGTGTACGGGGGTGTGTGTAAGTGTGTGCCTATGTGTGTGTGTGTGTGTGTGTGTGTAAGCGTGTGTTTCTATGTGTAGGGGTGTGTGTGTGTGAGTGTGTCTGTGTGTCTATGTGTGTGTGTGTGTGTGGTGATTAGGATAATAAGGTCCGGCAGGTTCCCCGGTGGCGTGGGAACTCCCTTTGAACCTGACGTGGGTGAAAGAATGTGGGGGTCAGAGCGTGCCAGCACAACTGAAAGCCTCTTTTCATCGCCATCATCATCAACACACACACACACACACACACACACACACACACACACACAAAACACACACCTTGATCGCCTCTGTCTTCCCTCAAGTTTC
>NC_137911.1:19192116-19197116 GCF_963457725.1 Sprattus sprattus
TGTGTGTGTGGGCCTGTGTGTGAGCGTGTATGTGTGTGTGTTTTTGTGTGTGCGTGTGCATATGTGTGTGTGTGTGTGATTGCATATATATTTGTTTGCATGTGTGTGGGCGTGGGCGTGTTCGTGTGTGTGTGTGTGTTTGTGCAATACAGTATATTTGTGTGTGTGTGTGTGTGTGTGTGTGTGTGTGTGTGTGTGTGTGGGTGTGTGTGTGTGTGTGTGTGTGTGTGTGTGTGTGTGTGTCTCTGTGTGTGCATATTTGTGTGTGGAGGTGCAGATATGTGTATGTGTTTCAAGAACCCCCTACACACACACCTAGGGAGCGGTGAGGGGGGGAAGCTGATGAAAGACGAGCCCTGCATGTGCTGAGGAGCACCACTGTAACCACGACAGGAGGAGCAAGACCATAACCGCGATAGGAGGAGGCGCAAAACCATAACCATGAGAGGAGGGGGGGCAAGACCATAACCACGAGAGGAGGAAGAGGAGGAGCAGAGAGAGCTGACCCCTGGGCTGGTTCAGGATCAGTTGTCATCATTTTTCATGGCCCAGGACCGGCGAAATACAGATCGTATCAATGTCATGCATCTTCTGGGGTGTTACTACATCAGTCAAGGGTAGAGAGGGAGAGTGGTGTCTCAGAACTGTCCTGAAATACTGATGATGTCCTGGAGTTTACTGAGAATGTGCTTGAGGCCAGTGGCTGTTTTTTTCCAGGCATGTGATTAATAACAGAGAGGTAGAGAAACACAACCCAATTCACAGCAGTGGGTAGTGTATGAGTACACAGAATGAGGGTGTGTGTGTGTGTGTGTGTGAGTGTGTGTGTGTGTGTGTGTGTGTGTGTGTGTGTGTGTGTGTGTGTGTGTGTGTGTGTGTGTGTGTGTGTGTGTGTGTGTGTGTGTGTGTGTGTTGTGTGTGTGCGTGTGTCTGCGTGTGTGTGCGTGTGTGTGCGTGTGTGTGTGTGTGTGTGTGTGGGTGTGTGTGTATTGTGTGAGAGGGTGAGTCGAAAGGAAGAGAGAGAGAAAAAGGGACAGATACAGCGAGAGAGGGATGGAGAGAAAATGACTATGCAGAGTGAATAGGAGAGGACAGGGAGGAAAAAAAAGAAAGGGGGGAAATAGTGATAGAGATAGAGAGAGGGATGGATGGAAACAAATCATGGATATGGAGAGAGAGAAAGAGTGGGAAGCGATGGAGTGATGGAGAGAGGGATGGATGGAAAGACTGAATATAAAGAGCAAGAAAGAGTGGGAAGGTAGAGGCAAGGTAAAGGTTAGAAAGGTTGTAAAATGGAGGAGGAAACAGAGATGGAGAGATAGAGAGGTGGCGAAGAGCAGATTGAGTTCAAGGTGATCCACCATGATTAAAGAGAAATGTAGAGACGGAGAGAGGTAGAAGAGAAAGGAGGAAGAGAGAGGCAGGGCGTGAGATAAAGGGCAAAGAGGGAAAAGTGTAGAGAGAGGGAGATGGAGATGGAGGGAGATGGAGAGAATAGAGAGAGGAGAAAGCGGAGGAAGAACAAGACGGGTCATGAGGCAAAGGGAAGAAAGGGAAATGTGGAGAGAGAGGGAGATGGAGGGAAGAGAGGGAGGAGAGAGAGATGAGAGGTTGAGGTTGAGCTGGGGAGAGAGGGCACTCCACTACCATGCGCCTGTATGACCTCATAGCCCTCTAGTGTGTGTGTATGTGTGTGTGTGTGTGTGTGTGTGTGACTCTCAGCCGGCAGATCCACTGGCCATATGTCCCTCACAGGCATGGATCTGTGTGTGTGTGTGTGTGTGTGTGTGTGTGTGTGTGTGTGTGTGTGTGTGTGTGTGTGTGTGTGTTTGTGTGTGTGTGTGTGTGTGTGTGTGTGTGTTTGTTAGAAAGACATTATGCAGTATGTGTTTGTGTATGCAGTATATATTTGACCCTGAGAGTGACATTTCTTTATGTGAGTGTATGTTTGTGTGTGTGTGTATGTGTATGTGTGTGTGTATGTGTATACATGTGGTTGGGTGTGATTCTACATTTTAACTGAGTGTGTTTGTATGTGTAGTTGTACATGCAGTTGAGCTGAGTGTGTTCCCTGTGGTGATCTGCGCAATTCTCTTTGTGTGTGTGTGTGTGTGTGTGTGTGTGTGTGCCCTCTTGTCCTTGGCTTAGCCTCTCCTTGTGGACAGGGACCGATGACTGCTGCTGTGATTCACCTCTGTGTGTGTGTGTGTGTGTGTGTGTGTGTGTGTGTGTGTGTGTGTGTGTGTGTGTGTGTGTGTGTGTGTGTGTGTGTGTGTGTGTGTGTGTGTGTGTGTGTGTGTGTGTGTTTGTGTGTGTGTGTGTGTGTGCGTGTGTTTGTGTGTGTGTGTGTGTGTGCGTGGGAGGGCGAAAAGGGAAGGAGGGAGGGTCAAAGGCAGCTTGCTGCTCTTTTGTGTATGTGTGTGTGTGTGTGTGTGTGTGTGTGTGTGTGTGTGTGTGTGTGTGTGTGTGTGTGTGTGTGTGTGTGTGTCAGGTATGTCAGGAGCTCCTCTAGAGACAGTGCCCCCCAGTACAAGTTTTAAGGGAAACGTGCACAGACACAAACACACACACACACACACACACACACACACACACACACACACATACACACACAGAGACAGACAGACAGACAGACAGACAGACAGACAGACAGACAGACAGACAGACAGACAGACAGACAGACAGACAAACAGACAGAAACACAGAATCAGCTATATTTCACAGTCTCTGTTAGGACTGCATTGTTTTTTTGCACACAAACACACACACACACACACACACACACACACACACACACACACACACACAAACACACACATACAAGGTCTGCAGCTTAAATAAAAATAACCCCTGTCCATGACTAAGACTCCAGGGATAGCTCCAGCACATACAAGGAGCACCTGCTCACTGCAGTTATGTATCACTGCTGCTGGAACACAGCACCCACGGCCAACTCAGACAGCGAGATTAGAGAAGCATCCCATCACACTGTGATATGGTCAATCAGCCGCTCAAGTTAGTTATTCATCAGTCAAACATTGAGCAAATGACACAGTATCTCTGTCAGGCTAAGGAAGAGAGCCCTTAAATGTCCATGCGGGAGTAAAACAATCGTCACATTATTTAATGGTGTGCTTGCAGATTGCTCCTGTTTAATATGACATGTTGAATAACCGACCAAGCAATGCAGTGTGGATGGGGTTAGTTATTCTCATGTTGGCAGTGGTAGACTGAAGGTATGAACAGGTCCAGGGACGTGCACAGGAGTGTGCTAAGGTTGCTCGGGCAACTGCCCGTTTGCCCTCTTCGACTGAAGTTGCCCTTCCGAAGGAAATAAGTTGCCCCTCCTAAGAAAATATTTTATAATAATAATATTTGCGATTACATGGCGGGGGCGTGGCAGTCGAGGTTAATGACAGTTTAAAATTATATTTAGAAAATGTGCGATTACATGGAGGGGGCGTGGCAGCGGTGGTGAAAAAAAATAATGTGTTGCCCCTTTTCTCCAGGGCAGAGCAACTGCCCTTCAAAATTCCTGTGCACGTCCCTGAACAGGTCACACACAAATACACACACACACACTCACGCCTCCGATCACATCCGCCTGATTATTTATAGTGTTTTATTACATTTTAATTTCTTGTGTGTGTGAGTGTGATTGTGTGTGTGTTTGGTTGCCACATTTGTTTTTCTGTGTGGAAAAAGTGACTTAATGGAACACTCTGGTGGAGAAGACAGTGGAGAAATGAGGCAGTGTGACTGTTTATTCAAGATGGCCGCTCTCATGCAGAGACACCAGCTGTAACTAGTGGGAATAAGGAGTCCTTATTTAATTTCTCCTGAATTAGAAGCGCCTGCCTTCTGGGCTCTGGATTGTGTGTGTGTCTGTATGTGTGTATGTGCGCAGTGCACAATTCTGTGCAAGTGAGTGTGTGTGTGTATGTGTGTGTGTATGTGATAGTGTGTGAAAGCTTGTATATGTGTGCTGCTGTACAAGTGAGTGTGTGTGTGTATGTGACAGTGTGTGTGTGTGTGTGTGTGTGTGTGTGTGTGTGTGTGTGTGTGTATGTGTGCATGCATGCAAATGTGAAACTGTGTTTGTAAGTGCACATGTGTAGCTGTGTATATGTGTGTGTAGCTGCGTGTGTGTGTGTGCATATGTGTGTGAAGATACGTGTGTGTGTGTGTGTGTGTGTGTGTGTGTGTGTGTGTTTAAAAGCAGCTCTGAGCTAAATGCAGTGGCCCTGTGGCCAGAGCGAAAGGATGATTCTCTGATTCTCTGCACCTTGCAGTGCTTGTCTCTGACAGTCTGAAGCCTCACTGCACAAAGCTGCTAAGAAACCCTACTGGGACCTTATTAGGACCCCTTTCTGTGGATGCTTACCTTCCCAAGGGATAAAAATACCCACTCACACAGACACACACCCACACACACACACCCACACACACACACACACACACACACACACACACACACACACACACACACGCACACACACACACGCACACACACACACACATACAAAAGTCCTACATACGTACACTCTCACACCCACTCTTACATACATGCATACAACATACACATCCATATATATATAGACATGCTTACACATGCAGAACATGCAGACACACACATATAGAGATTCACATTCACTCATGACACACATGCTCTATACGAAGACACACACACACACACACACACACACACACACACACACACACACACACACACACACACACACACACGCACTAAGGACCAGGGATTAGGTTAAAGGTACCCGAATTGGATTGAGTATTTTAAAATACACCCATTCTAGTTGCAGAAGTTCAATACTTGACCTCATTATTATCAAAAAAAGATCAATATGTGACCTCTCGCATCATCATTTAGCATATGGACTAAACATTTTACATTACAGAGGGGTTTAAACAAGAGGCCCTCCAGCAAAACAGATTTGTTTTTCCAGCTCATTTCACAATACTAGTCCTCGTGTTTTTGT
>NC_137911.1:19209616-19224616 GCF_963457725.1 Sprattus sprattus
TGTGTGTGTGTGTGTGTGTGTGTGTGTGGCATAGTCACAAAATAAAAAATAAAAAAGCAGTCCTCTTGATGTCTTCCTCCATGCTCCTCAAAAGCCTCCTCCACAGCTGTGTTGAAAACGTGCTGCCTAGGTCATACAGTGTGATTTCCATGGACATATTGTGTAATAATATTTGGGATGGAAAACTTTTATAATGTTGTGCTTCACAAAACAATGGACCCTTGTGTCCTGTTAATTTCCTTCTCTGTTTGTGAAAGATCTTGTTCCGTGTCAGCAATATGCATATTCCATGTTAGCACCTTTTCTGCAAACGTGTGTCCTGTTTTTCTCAAGACCGGACACTGAAGCACTCTGAGTTAGCGCTATTCTTGCTAGCGTTTGTCCTGTGTGTCCTGATGTACATCCAAGACGAGGAGGCAATAACACCCTCCCCCACATATTCCTGTGCTTGTGAATGTTACACCCAGTGTATTAAGACTTGTCTGTTGAAAACAAGTTATATCATTGCCTTTGTTGAGACTATGAAACGTATGTGTAACCAAAAGCTCGTCTCGTACTCCAGAGAAAAGAACAGCACCCCCTTGTAAGCGGAATAATAGCATTAAATCTTTCTCCTACTGTGCTCTTGTGTCTTCTGTAAAGATAGGATTCGGACTTAGATACATTTCCATTACAGCAATAATTTATTCCGCCAACCTATTCAGGCACATCTGCTTTTTAAAATCCTTAAGTACTATGTTGTGAATACTTAATTAATCAGTAACTACAATGTTTATTGTATTAAATGTTACTGCATGTTGGAGACATACTTCAGTTTATGTTAAGGGTTATTAATGTCTAATAACATGTATTTAAATGACATAGCATACGTAGCAACACTTATTTCTTACTTAAATACATTGTAATAAGCATCAGTTGCAAGGTTTCCCAATTATAAACCCACACAGGAAATTACTCATTTCTCTAACGAAAGTGGGGTGTGGCTGCGGCATTAAAAATCCAATGGTACATATGGTACATAACTATGACTTCAAAAAATTGGACTCTCATTTTGAATTATCACGTAAGATTACACACGCTGCCTCAGCTGTTGTTTTAATGTATGTGGCTGATGTTATTACTATTGCTGTTAATGTCCTTCATGTTAATCAAGTATTTAGATCCACCCTCATGCTGAGAATGCTGGTAATGTCCTCTGTACTCTGGGCTTCATAGGACATTTGGCTCCACGCTGAGTGATCATATGTAATTTCATCATGTGTGTGACATTAAATATTCATGAAAATCCAGTGAATGTGATCGTAAGGAATCTCTTGTATGCGTGTGTGTGTCTTCCTGTTTCTGTGTGTGATGGTGCCTGAATGCGGAACTACATATGTGTGTGTGTGTGTATGTGTGTATGTGTGTGTGTGTCTTCCTGTTTCTGTGTGTGATGGTGCCTGAATACGGTGCTACATATACGTGTGTGTGTGTGTGTGTGTGTGTGTGTGTCTGTGTGAGCACACGCTTTATCAAGGTTCCAAGTAATCCGCCCCTAGTCCAAGTTTTGACAGGCATCTGCCCAAGCTCCTCTGCTGACAGTGCTGAGCGTGTCCCCTGTCCTCTGTCATCTGCAGCGGGTATTGCACTGTTATTGCTGTGTTATTCCTGAAAACACAGCCATTATCGCCCAGATTACACAGGCTTACGGATGTATACGCTGATGTATGGCATGATAAATGTATATTACACACCCACCAGTGTTCTCTGTCCTCTTAACATCAGGCTGACAGTCCTGTGGACCCCAGAGGAAAACTGAGCAGAGCTGAGTATGCACCTCTATTCATAGACATGCAGTACATGCAGTGGGTTTGTTTGTCTGAGGCCTGTGCCAGAGCAGGGCCACACCTGGGCCAGACCAGGGCCACACCTGGGCCAAATGCAACAGTAGCAGCTGTTCTCTGGGCAGTGACACCCACAGGGGAAGATATCACAGTGATCCAGTACAAATACCCTGGTTACTAGTACAATGGCCTGGTTCTAGATGTTGATTTGCTTTAAGTAGGGTTCCTGGTTAATGATTGGGTCATGTCATTTGTGCGTGGGTGTAATGGGTGTTGAATGATTGGTTGTGAATGTTGGAAGGACCTGGTATAGGCGGTGAGCATGTTTGGTGAGGCTAACCACCACAGTGTGCGAAGACCTTGGTTGCCAAACAAGTTATTGTACATCTTCCAGATGCTGATTGCAATTATTACAATGACATTACATTACAATTTATAATAGACTGATAAATGATAGTTTTTTTCATTATCAGTCTTGATGTATATGCTTGTCCTGAATGTTAATTTGCTGTGGGAAGGGTTTCTGAGTTATTCATAGGGACAGTTCCTGTAGGTCCTGTATCCTGCCCTGAGGTCTTCATGCTGATCTGAGGGCTGAGTCACTGATCCTGATTGGCTGATTGCAGGTCAAGGGCGCTGATTGGTTATCATCAAAGGGCTTGGGTTTAGCCCTCTCATCTAGATGCCTGGTCCCTGATGTTAATTTATTGTGATATCTGGTCGAGGGTTCTGATTGGTTGTTAGCACAGACCCTGAGTTCAGTCCTTTTGTCGCGTGGCCTGGACCTTGATGTTGATTGGCTGTGATGGTGGGTCGTGGCTCCTGATTGGTTATCAGCTCAAGTTCTGGGCTCAGCCCTCTCCCCCTGATGCCGGGTCCTTGATGTTGAATGGCCGTGATGGCGGGTCGCGGGTCAGCCCGGCGGAAAATGCCACCAGACAGCGGATGCTGACAGCACCTGCTGCCCGCAGAAAAGGCCACTGTCGCAGGAGCTATCCCAGAATCCTCCACTTCTTGTCATTACCACTAAAGAGGGGAGCACAGGCCGGAGCCTCCCCAGGTGACACCTCATCTAAGACAGGCACACCATCGAAGGAGAACCCCCTGCTGCTCCGGACAGACTCCTGCTCCTCCTGTTTGGTCTTGTTTTACCCACTGGCTTTGTAAATACCTCTTAAACAGGTTTCTTACAGAATAGTCTGGTACTTAGTGTCCGACATCGTATTCATGTCATTCTGTTTTGTACTCAGTATGTGATTCATATCAATCTGCTGTTGGTGGTGCCATAGGGGAATGTGAGATGAAAGACTGGAATTCAGCTCATGGAAATGAAAATGTTCTGCAAGAGCGATATGGACATACATACAGAAAAGCTGTAATGAAAGGGCTGCAGGGAATATTGAGTGTATTGAAGGGACTATTGATATTAACATTCACGTCTACACATGGGTGAAACCCCATAGCCAATATCATTACACACACACACACACACACACACACACACACACACACACACACACACAGAGAGTGAACCATATTTTTCACTCAGCACAAAAGGAGTTCAGGGGTGTATTGGTCAGACACATCATTGCAAAAGGTGACGTCAGAGTAGAGTGTTAACACACAGAATTGCAGAATACATTACTGTGAGACCTGAAGCCTGTGATTAATGTGATTCATTGTGGATGTTTGGAGGATAACAGTAAGAGGATACGGGTTCAGAGAGTTCATATCCTCTCCAATTGTAGTAACAGACCAGTTGCACTTGTCAACTGGTTCACCTGATTGGTGAGGCCTGTCACGGAAAAGATCGGGGACCACGGAGGTTTTGGGAAACAGAGTTTATTTGTAGATGGATTGACAGCACAGCAAACACAGGAAGCAGAAAGCACAATAGGGAACGCTTGTCCCGGGTGGACAGTTCAGCCCAGGAGGGGCGCAGGCTCAAGGCGCTGCCTTAACTAAAGCGCGAGTTCACTAGAACACGTAAAGTAAAACAAAGAGGCAACCTCTGACTGAAGGCAAAACAAAAACTATAAATACCGTAAAGGCAAATAAAACGTGAGTTAGTCTCGGAGGGAAACTAAACTAAGACTAAGCAAAAACTGAAACAAAGCAGAATGCAAAACGAGACTGAGACAAGCGAAGATGAGGTTTCTTACAATACTTCAGTGAAGAAGAACTGAGACGTGTGATACCCGTGGAAGTGCAATACCAGACACCGTGTGAACGGAACATGAGGTATATGAAGGGACTGTGACAGGTATGGGTTATTAGTCCTTAGGTGATCGTAAATGTGGTGCAGGTGAATGAGAGTGCAGGTGTGAGTCATCAGTACACCGGTGAGTGTGAGCGAGGGAGAACCGAAGTGTGCGTGGCTGGTGCAGGTCCGGGCTCTGACGTGACAAGGACGTCATCTGGTTTGGGAAGAACAACATGGCAGGACTTTACCTCTCTGCATCTGCAAGAGCCTAGTATTGTGATGAGTGTACAAAAAAAAAGAATGTTGAAAAAGTAAGAAAAGTGAGGAGAAGAATTCATGCTAGGTCACGGAAAATCCCTTACGGTCTCACATTGTATTTGCCATATTGGTGGACAGCAACAGTCACTTCTACCAACTCAGCAGGAGTGTGTGTGGGGTGGATTAGTGTGTGTGTGTGTGTGTGTGTGCTTGTGCGTGTGTATGTGTGTCTGGGTGGATGTGTGTGTGTGTGAGGGGATGCAGGTTTCAATAATTAAATCCTGAGGGAGCCTCTGATCTCAAGTCATTAATATAATTCCATATTCTTAGATGCAAGCACAAACTCACCCGCAGTCATAAAGCCATTGATTATTTCTGTGGGAAGCTCTCTGTATAAATATCTACTTGTATCTGCAAAAACACTCAATTCAGCAGTCCTCCTGTCAACTTATAAAATGCTTATTTCAGTTTGGCCCAGAATCACACACACACACACACACACACACAAAATCCACACAGCACAAGTCCCAGACACAGACAGAGATGGAAGCTGAAAATTGGTCAGTGCGTATTGAGAAAGCGTGTTCACATTCCCCCTGTCCGACAATTTAGTGGCGAAACTAAACATCACAAGCGTTGCATTTTTGTTTGCACAGCAACTCAATCATGAATTAATTAGTGAGAGAAAGCGCCCCAGTCTCTAATTAAGTGGACTAGAAAATACGTTCTTGGGGCAGAAAAAGGCAACACTGCTAAAGCATAACAGCTGCAAGAAGTCGCTGGCATGCAAAGCGTTACCAACGCACACACACACACACACACACACACAGGCATACTCACTCTCACAGACGCACACACACACCCACACAGACATACTCACTGTCATACACACACACACACATACTCACTGTCACAGACACACACATACAGACACACTCATAGTGTCTGTGCGTGCATCCAAGTAAACAGATAGGGTCACGAGGAATAAGCACACGCACACACAGACACATACACACTGTCACAGACACTTGCAGACAGATACACACACACACACACACACACACACACACACACACACATTAACAACTCTCACACATGACACATACACACACACCCAGATTGAGACACGAATATTGTGGTGCGCAAAAGATGACAAGCTCAGCAGGGGAGGAATAGCAGCACCCACCCACATGCCATCATTTATTCACCAACACAGCAAGCCTGGAACCAAGTGCACATCCGCTAGACCAGACCTTTATCGTCAGCACTCTCCATCTCTCTCTCTCAATCTCTCTCTCTCTCTCTTTCTCTCTCTCTTTCTCTTTCTCTTTCTCTTTCTGGCTGACAGAGTGTGCAGTTCTCTCAGTCTCCATTCTCTGCCTTCACTGCTGTATTGTGGACACCCGTTTCTCTTTCTACAGTTACTAGTCATTCTTTGAGTGTGATAGTGTGTGTGTGTGTGTGTGTGTGTGTGTGTGTGTGTGTGTGTATGTGTGTGTGTGTGTGTGTGTGTGTGTGTGTGTGTGTGTGTGTGTGTGTGTGTGTGTGTGTGTGTGTGTGTGTGTGTTGCAAACAAACACATTTGGATTTCACACTGAGCACAGGGTTAGAGAGAAGAGTTGGATGAAGAGGAAGATGCAGGGAGGATGAAAAGATATGAGCTGAAATAAAAACAAAATAAAATAAAAGTGTGTGTGTGTTCAGATGTGTGTATGGGGGTCGAATACTCCCCTCCAACTACAGGAAAGCAGAGAGGAGAGGAAAGAGGAGAGGAGAGAGGAGAACAGGAGAGATGAGTACAGGAGAGCAGAGGGAAGAAGAGAAGAGAGGAAAGAGGAGAGGAAAGAGGAGGACAGGTGAGGGAGAGGAGTAAAGAGAGGAGAAGAGGACAGAACAGTGGAGGAGAGGAGAGTGAATGTAAGGAGTAGAGAAAGTGAAAGATTGGAGGAGAGGAAAGAGGAGCAGAGGGCATTTTAGAGTCTCACAGCATTGATGGCAAAACACGCTCAGCCACATCAGCTGCACACACGCAGTCCATCAGGCGGAATCCGCTGGCGTGTCACGCACTCTACGGCACGGTTCATGAACTCTAAGGCACTCAAAATTCACAGTGGCTCGTGAACTCTGAAGAGGGTTTCAGCACTGTGGCCTTTTATCACAGAATGTGCACGTTCTTCAGTCAGACCTCTCACTCACACGAGTGTGTTCTCCACAGCTACAGTACCCTACCACTTCCCTAATGTCGACAATATTCTGTGCAATATGTACGGTATGTAAGAGTTTTAGGTGTCACACATTATTTTATATATGACCTATGGGCTTCATAAACACACATGAGAGCAAGTTTCATAAGATATTATGGACATTATTTATGTAGAATATAGAGGAAAAGGAAGTGAAGATGTTAGTAGGGATGGATAGCCTAATTCTTCAGGGGATAAGGCCCTGTTACTGCTTATGTGGTGGGCAAAAGGATGGCGATATATGCGCTTCCCAATCAATAAACTAAAAGTACTCAGGAGGGCTTTAAAAGTATTGTCTCACTAAATAACAAGCAAAACAGTCCCAGCCACACGCCAGCAGAAGAATGAGAGGAAAATATTGTTTATCTTAGACGGTTCTCTTACGTAATGGGGTGGCAGGCAACAATAGCATGGTCAGATTTCAATAGTCCATGAAATATGACCATATCCAGAGCAAAGTGGATGATCCCAAATGGTGAATAAACCAGGCAAGATTGAAATGATATTAGGAAACTTTGTCAATGAAGTAAAGTGGCCAATGCTATGCTGTCAACTGTATAGAGGTTAGATTAGCCTGCCACAGATATATAGGTTGCTCCTCAAAGTGGCAGAGTGCCTTCCTCAAGACAATTGAAACCCCTACCTTTTTGATCAGACACCCCAATGAAACCAAGCGCTGTGTGCATGTTATGAAATTACAAAATAATGTACTCTAGTAATTAAAATGTGCTCTTCTAATCAAAATAGCTTTACGTGGTGTCGTTCTTTGTTTGCGCATACAAAGCTGCATCTATAAAATGAAGGCCCAATATGTTGTACAAGGGCTCACTTGCAGCCATTCAGAAGTGCATGCTGGGATGCCAGCCCACCTGAAGTGTGTATATCTATAGACCTGCCCCCTCAAATCACATCAAGATTCAATGAGCTATGGGAATGTATAAGCCCCACTTAATGGCGATAGGGATTTCCCCAGTGAAGTGTGGACTAGAAGTAGGAGTTTATTGAAGCTCAATCCAGCTGAAGCTCTTCTCTGCTGTTCAAATCCAACAGGGGGCGCTCTACCTTTTCAACAGGGATACAAGGATTCCCAATCATTCCCCACCCCCCTCTGCTCTTTTCACTTGCCATTGTTCCCTACCTGGTATCCCTTCACTGAACTCAACAGTGGCATGCTTAATTAGCTGAACACCCCTGATCCAAATTCAGACATCAAACATAGTGTGGATAGAGCATTTTCATTTCACCAGCTATCACCAGTTGGGTTCAGAGCAGGGCTAGATAGAAGATTTTCAGTTCAAACGAAAATCAAAGCTACAGCAGAAAATTAATACATTTTACTGAAATGCAAATATGTCAGAGATGTTAACTTTGCTTCCTATCTTATCATGTGCGTGAGTGAATACAGTGCATGAGTGAATACTTTTATGTTTTACAATGTAGACTACATTGTTTTTCTTTTGTTTTATATTATGAGCAATGAACAGGATACAAAATCAGCACAACATCAATGCTGTCCACTCATGTCTTGTAGATGTTGGTGTCCTAACTTTATTGACGGACAATGAGCAAAGCAACAAGCAAAATCAGTCGTGCATGAACTCAAGCTATCATGTGCTGGTTTTGGAGCATTGTGCTGACCCACCCATGTTTGCGCTCAGGTGTTGCTCACAGTATTAATTAGCAAAATGATTTTGCCAAGCTATTAAATTAGCTTTAGTTCATGCATGGTGGACTATGCTCGTTGCTTTGCTTGTTGCTAGTTTCCCATTACCAGTTGCCCGTCAATGAAATTAGGGTCTGGAAGAGTTTCAATCACAACTCAAAACTATTTGTGTCACTTACTAAACAGATACCAGATAGTTTAATTACGGTTATAAAAAGAAGATGAGACTGATGCATTCAAATCTCATTTGTACAGAGCAAAGTATTCATTTAATGCAATAACATGTTAGTGAAATGCTTGAAAGCTGAAGACAGATCAACATTTGTAAATAATTAAAAGTTTCATTTTAACACCACATGAATAAGCAATGCTCCTGTTTAAAAGAAAAATAAAGTAATAATGAATATTCTAGCATGTTATTAACATAATTATACACAACATAAATTAATCAGAGGCTTATGGAGTATGGCAGTCAAAGAAGCAGCAAGGCAGGGACGTGAACTGGGAAGGCGTACACTAAAAGACTACTGCATTATGTAGGCCCTGGTTCCCCAAACAGGAAACATCAACAGAGCTTCTAGATTAGGCTCTTTATTGTGTTCACTTTCATATACCTCAATGGTGCCAGTAATGCTGCATACTTTCCTAAGGACCAAAGCCTAAAATGCAAACACATGTGCAACTGTGATAAGGAAAAACTCAGGAGGATACTTTTGAGCAAAACCCAGGTTTGTATTGCTAGGTGCATGTCTGTGTATATGTATATGGCTGACAAATGAATCAAATTGAAATTAAGCAATTAAACAAATTGAAATTATGAGTCTCCACTGTAAAGTGTGCAGGACCTGATGTTTTGCCTTCATCCTTGGACATACCCTTGGCAGTATATACAGAAGTGTCACGTTTTTACTCACTATGTGATTTTATAATCAATAAATATGTGCACAATCATTTCATTCTCTCAGAATTGTATTATTACTGTGCACAGTCCCGCAATGGACTTGAGCCTGTACCTTCGGACACTGGATGTGAGCGTGCTATTAATAACACGACAATCATTGGGTGTCTCTCTCGGCCACTGATCGACACAGATACATTCCAATTGGTTTTAACAAGTTTAAGTTTTATAGCACTACAAAATCCCAATACCCTATGATTTTTTGCATTTGTATTCGGGCTGCACTCATGGCTATAGCAGAGGCAGAACACAATAGGCCAGTGACAGGTAGGATCATGTTAAATCACATCTATGTCCCCTGCACTTTTCAAGACCAACTGACGCCCATAAACAGTAGGGGGGTTTCTTTTTACATCTTTCTTCACACTTCACCAGATCTGAAAAGCCAAATGAGATTTGTCTATCAAGAGTCTTGAAGCATCCGTCTGGCAACAGATATGGACTGAAATCATGCAAACCCAGTTCTTCATGCTCGTTACCTTCCATTCAATTCAATTTATATAGTGCCAAAACAATGAAATTGTCTCTAGGCCCTTTACAAAGTCCAGGGGATGATTCTGAACCTTGATGCAAGCACAAGGATGACAGGGGCGAGGAAAAACTCCCTGTAAACAGGAAGAAACCTTGAGAAGAACCTCGACACATAAGGGGGGCCCATCTACTTGGAGCTGGTAGAAGTAGAGATACAGAAGGGGGGGGGCAATCAGGAACATGGGGGAGGAATTCATACTCGTACCAGGATGAGCATGCTAGCATACATGTGGTGAATGTTCACAACACATACAAACATAACGTGGTATATACATGATCCATACAAAATTGATTGTAGATAGGGTTGGGGGGGGAGCGGGGGCATTCAAGTATTGTAAAACAGCTCCCATCCCATCCAGCCAGGTGGTCATGCACTTATTCAGCTCCACTCTCCAAGCCCTGTGGATTAACAGGTGCAGCTGGAGGGTCTTCCAGACAACTACTAGAAGATGTATCTGCTGCCACGGGAACAGGAGGCCGAGTCGAAGCGATGCCAAGCAGCCGAGCGATTGCACAGCACAGAGAATTTCACTGCCTTCATTGTTTGTCGGCGAAAGAATAATGGTTGAACCTTGTGCTTTATATTAAGCTATCAATGCCAGCCCTCTGGGTCGTAAATCAAAAACAGCCAGCCTGTAATAAAAAATGAGAATAAACGGTCAACATGCAATAAATGGCTATCTGGAGAGAGGGGGATTTAGAAGAAATTTAGACTCAGCCTACTCACTCAATGAAACATGCATTTTTATGGCACCAATCCTTCAGACAGGCAGGTAGGCAGCCTGTTATGTTCATGCGTATGTACCTGCGTAAGCTGTATATGTGTGTGTGCTGCATATGTGATATACATACATAAGTATAATATACATTTTATATATATAATAATGTACATATAGTATAGGATACAGGTATGTATTTGTTAAAAATAAATAATTAAAACATGCTATCTTGCAATCCTGACACATGGATTCACCATAGTGATCCTGGTTCATAATTTATGGCAGTAGCATGTGTTGGAGGAGTGTCTGTCCAGGAACATCAGGACCTTGTATAGAGAGAACGGCAGCCCACCCAGGAACATCAGGGCCTTATATAGAAAGCAGCGCGGTCCACCCAGGAACATCAGGGCTATAGAAAGCAGTGCTGTGCAGCAAGGGTGAGACTGAGTCAGGGGGAGGGAGAGGGAGGGTGACAGTGAGTCAGTTTTCTGTAAACCCTTGTGTAAAAATAAAATAAAAAATGCAATGTTGCATTGCTGATGCACCAACCCGATGTAGTGATCCTGGCCCATCATTTACGGTTGTTGCATGTGTTGGAGGAGTTTCTGTCCAGGAAAATCAGGGCCTCGTGAAGAGAGAGTGCTGCGTCCCAGCCAGGGTGAGACACGCTGAGTCACGGTGAGCGCAGAGATCCAGAGGTGACTAAGAGACGCCCCGTCACGTACTCCCTCCACCACCCCCCTCCCCCAGTGCCTGGCGGAGCTTCCTCCGGCTCCAGCAGGGGTCAGCACCGAATGATCTTTCCCAGGGATGAGTAACGGTGGCCGGGCACAGCCTCCCTCTCCCGCTCTCCTTTTCTGGTGCCCTCTCCCAAGAGGGTCTTGACTCATGTTCCTCCTCACCCCTCAGGAGGAAAAAAGTTTCTGAAGCCCTCCGAGTCTCTACTTCTGAAGCTCAGGGTATACTTGTGTGTGTGTGTGTGTGTGTGTGTGTGTGTGTGTGTATGTTGCAGAGGTTTTTTAATTATTTTCAGTCTTTTCAGAAGTCCTGGGGCTGTGGGGACCTAAACTGGTGAAGGGTGATGAGATGAAAGGATAGGATGTCTGTTAGTCAGTTTGAGAAGCAGCATACAGTGGATTCCTTCTCTGAATTCAGGTTTCTCTCTCTCTCTCTCTCTCTCTCTCTCGCACGCTCCTTCTCTCTCTTTCATGCATATAGTTATCGGCTCTCTATTGCTAAAAGTGACAGGAAACTAATGGAGATCCTTTGTAGTCCTTCTCTTGTGTCCTCCTCTCTTTGGAAAGAGTATCTCCCCACTGACAGTTCTGAGAGTAATACAGTGGTACAGAACAAGCCCAGTCGCTGGTGGACATGACAGCAGCTGATTGCCAGCCAGGCACATTAGTCAGCCTGTGTGTGTGTGTGTGTGTGTGTGTGTGTGTGTGTGTGTGTGTGTGCGTGTGTGTGTGTGTGTGTGTGTGTGTGTGTGTGTGTGTGTGTGTGTGTGTGTGTGTGTGTGTGTGTGTGTGTGTGTGTGCGTGTGTGTGTGTGTGTGTGTGTGTGTGTGTGTGTGTGCATATGCTCCTGGGCTTGTGTCTAAGCTTAATGTTGTGCCTAGAAAATAGGATGACCCTAACCCAAGGCAAGAGAAGGTATATGAACACAGCCAGGAAAGCCCAGCAGGCAGGCCTGCCTTGTGCTACATTTCCCATCAACATCAAGTCCTTCCTTGAAGGTTTCACTGTGATGCTAATGCATATGTATGTGCCATGACGGAGCACACGTGCATATAGGTTACTGATGATGAACCACTTACGAATCACAAACAGCTAGAGGACGCAGTCATGCTGGAGGGACACTTCAACATGGGAAAAAACAATGTAAAGAGTAAAGAAAAGTTTCCCTTGAAGAGGAAGTGTGTGCAGTCAAAGGCCAAGAAGAGGTGCAAGGCTTTATACTTCTTTTGTATGCATTAATAAACCTCATGTACATATACACAACTACAAACAATATGCATAATTATACAACTTGTTGTGAGAGTTGAGTGACTTTTTAAAATGCATACCTTTAAAGCTACAGACCCTGGCAACAAAATATGATTCTGCTGTGTGGGCACCATCAACGGTAGCAGACCTTTTTGCCTCAGGCAGGTGGAACGAAGCTGCGCCATGTACAGGCCAGATGTGGACCACATTCACACTGAAGTCACATGCCATTAGAAAGAAAGCGATAAGTAAGGGACAATGTGTATGCCGGTCAGTATCGGAAAATACATTCCCGACTGGACAAACAGAACCCCGCAAAGCACAAAACCCGTTGGGGTTAAATATCAGACCTCCGACGTTGGGACGGCTAATTCAAACAAATGGATCCTTTTGTTTTTTCTAACACTCTGCCTTAGTTACCACGGTGATTGCTCAACAACACTGTCAGGAAATCCAGTTCAGATGCACACTGGAGTCAGCTACTATGTGAGAATGACAGCGAGGTGGCATAGGACAGAGATGAGCCATGTTTTGGCCCAATCTGTGCTATAATTAGCAGCCCATGTGTGAGAGAGTGAGAGAGAGAAGGAGAGAGAGAGAGAGAGAGAGATAGAGAGAGAGAGAGAGAGAGATGGTGTAGGACAGAGGAGAGAGGAGAGGCCACACCTGAGTTGAGAGTGAGCGCGCTCCAGGCAGCCTGGCAAGCAGCGGAGAGCTGACCTTGAGGGATCGATGCTCCAGGGAGCAGAGGCAGCACAGGAACTCATAAATAAGAATGAAGGATGGCCCCTCGGGGGGGTCGCGCGTTCTTGCGTGCGTGCGAGTGTGTGTGTGTGTGTGTGTGTGTGTGTGTGTGTGTGTGTGTGTGTGTGAGAGAGAGAGAGTGTGTTTGTGGTTGTTTGTGAGAGTGTGTATGGACACACACACACACACATTCACTATGCTCACTTGGAGATTAATTACGGCCTTGTTCATATTAGCATCTGACCCCGCCCTGGAACCCTGCCCCCACATCAACCTCCACACACACTCTCTCACACACACACACACACACACACACACATACACACACACACACACACACACACACACACACACACACACACACACACACACACACACACAAACACACAGCCACTCCTCCACACTCCTCCACACCAGGGATGCAGAGAGAAAGGGCAACTCCAGCATCACCACAGGAACAAGGCAGCTCAATCTCTTCATTTTATGTCCTCATAAAAATTCACTCAGACCATTTTTTTTCTATAAATGCCTGTTCAATTTATATTAAGAAGAAGCTTTGCCACTAATGTAAAATAGGTGTGTGTGTCTGTGTGCTTGCACATGTTTCAAGGGGGGTACATCTATATGTGTGTGTGTGTGTGTGTGTGTGTGTGTGTGTGTGTGTGTGTGTGTGTGTGTGTGTGTGTGTGTGTGTGTGTGTGTGTGTGTGTGTGTGTGCGCGCGCACGGGCATAGGTGTGTGTGTGTGTGTGTGTGGGTGGGTTGATTCATGTTTGTGTGCGTGTGCGTGTGCGTGTGCGTGTGCGTGAAGCGTGTGCGTGTGCGTGAAGCGTGTGCGTGTGCGTGTGCGTGTGCGTGTGCGTGTGCGTGTGCGTGTGCGTGTGCGTGAAGCGTGTGCGTGTGCGTGTGCGTGTGCGTGTGCGTGTGCGTGTGCGTGTCCGTGTGTGTGTGCAGAGACCCTGTTTCCTCCTTGTTATTCAGATCACATGTGATGTGAGAAGCCTGTCTCCATTACCGCCCCAGCATGACTCCTGCACTCGCCACATCCGTCACCCGTCTGCTGAGATTGCAGCACGCACACACACACACACACACACACACACACACACACACACACACACACACACACACCACACACACATTCACACACACACACACACACACACACACACACACACACACACACACACACACACACACACTCACACAAACACAGACACACACACACACACACACACACACACACACACACACACACACGGCAGAACCATGAGCTATTGATACACTGACTGAAAAATCACCCCTCCCCTAAAAAAAGCACCGCTGAAAAACTGCATCATTAAACCGCCAAAGCCTCTGTGCTGTGGCCTAATGGCGTTTAATGTCTCCTGCAGACGCCTATATATCAAGCCATAAGTACATGTGGTAATTACAGTGTTTTAAAAAAAAATCTATAGACAAGTGAGCCTCGCCCTGCTCACTACTGTGGCAAAGCAGAGACAGAGACGGGGATGAAACCAACAATTAAGCTGTAAAACTGCAGGCAATGGTGCACGGTGACACGTGAAGTAACCTTGTAATAAAATAAGGTGTGACAGAGTCTGTGGCAGAGGATACATGTGGCTATTTATGGTGACAAACGGCACGATTGGGACACATACACACACACACTGGCGCTTGGTTATGGGAGAGGGGAGTTTCCCGAAACGGATTTAGATTTTTATCCCGGCTCTAAGGCATCGACCTCGTAAGAGGTCAGGATGCTTGAAGCCCAGGCGAAGGCAGAGGGGGAGTTTACGGCGTTTGGCAGGAAAATGTCATCTCTAAGAGCTGCTTGAGTCAGGAAAATTAGTCCATTTCACAAGATGTCTCTC
>NC_137911.1:19234616-19239616 GCF_963457725.1 Sprattus sprattus
GCATACTATAGTTGATGTAGTGACTGGTATGCGTGGCCATGTATATAATGATCAGAGCAAGGGGTTGAAAATAAAGGAACAGCTAGAAATAAATAATTGTGTATTAATTGTTCTACTGTAATTCAAAATGTGTGTTGACACCTTATATCAAATAATGTAGGATATTTTGGAAGGCCAGTCAGTTTTATGTTCATATTTGTAATAAACTGATCCTTACCCATCTGTGGAGACATGTTGGCCTACTTATTAGGATACATTGAGAAACTTATTTATCCCCTTCAGAGAAAAGAGGAGTCTTCTAGCTTTTAACAGATTTTATTTATATAAGTTTGGAGATAACAATGCCAGCACAGTTCACATCCACCAATAGGCCAATTCTTAAGATCTTTATAAAATTCCTCAGCCTTGGCTACATCCTAGGTTATGCTAAAGCTTTTCACACTGTCAGACCTAAACAACCATACAACACACTAGGTGGATATCTGCCATTTGCGCATTAAAAACCAGAATGCAGCCAGAACACGAATGCAAAACCCCTTGCAAAACACTTAGCAAGCTAAATAGCATGCATTCATTATTATTATTAAAGTAACACTATGCAACAATTTGACACTTTTTGATGTATGGTTTTATAGGCAACTAGTTTTGGTTCCATCCTCAAATTCATTTTGATAGCATATGGTCATGTGAAGGACAGATAAACACCTGTGTCGTCCCCACCAGCCATCCAAGATATGCCCCATGTAATTCCGTGTAACGGGCTGGAACCCTCTGCAAAAATGGAAGAAAAGCTTTCACACGCATGCCATTGCAAGCTATTCTGCAAAAAGACACCAGTTAATGTGTTGGCAAGCTTCTATCAGTGTCAGCTGGGCTTTAAGTGGTGTTTGCAAGGTTTTTGCATGCCTTTTAGGTAGTTAGCTTACAAGTTTTGGAACAGAACTCCGTATTGCTGCTTTAAGTTACTGGCTAGGTAGTTGTTGTTAGAATTGACAACCCATTTCTCTGCAGGGACAAATTCAACCATTACCAAACTTCAGTGAACATAACACCAGACTCTCACCTACCACTGTTTTGTTTTTCTTCTTCCACTCCTATCGTCTGCATCGTTCATTTTGAGAAGTATGACAAGCAGTTGTCTTTCACTGGAGCTAAATGCTTAGCTCCTAGCAAGCTAATGGAATGGGGACCCCGGAGGGTGGTTTCTGGACATGTCACTGTAGTCTCCGGCACAAAGTCATAGATTTTAAGTCATAGACTGTTGCTACTATGGACTAATGTAATCAGCTGTCTTCAGGGGCCCTCTGCCAGCTCGGGGTCCCAGGCATGGGTTCGGCATGGCATTGGGGAGTCCTCCCAGCTGTGGCCAGAGCGTTACTATGGAGAACCACTCAGTGTCATATACGGAATGCAGGCAGATTTACTGTTATGGGCTCCCAAGAAGCTGCTATAAGCTAGACTTTAACCTTAAAGCTAGGTTATTTTTTTTTCTCATTTGTTTTCCAGGCAATGCCAAGTTATAAACCTCATCCTCTGATTTACGCTGGAGATGAATTTCTCTGTTTGCATAATATTTCATGCTGTATTTTTACATTATGCTAACTGCAGGTTGGGTTGGTTTGTCCTGGTGGGTTTCCTGCTCCAAGCCATGAGTGTTTATTTATGTGTTGTATTTAAATCACACACTCTTCAGCTGGAGCGTGTGGGGCCACTGTGTGTAAATCAGTCTTTGGGTGCAAGCGTGCCACTCGGCAGAGAAGATTTATCCAATCACATTTCACACTGCCTTATGGGAAGAACACACGCCGTCACTCCGGCCTAAGAAATCCAGATATGGTTGTTGGTCGCACGCAAGCTGTCTGTCAAGCAGAGATGGTCGCGTCGCATTGATTCATCTGCCATGTTCATCCTCCTTCAACCCAGTGGTTGCTTCGCATCCCAGCGGGCACACACCCGGATAACTGTATAACGCGTGTGTACAGTAATTCACATTTGTGTGACAGTGTAAGATAACTGAATACATTAAAATAATATTCAGATGTAACTGCCAATACCATCAAGCACATACTGTATACGAGCAACAGTACGTGAGTTGTTCTGGGTAGAAGTCTCTTAATAAGTATATTTAAATAAAATGGAAATGCAATGGCTTTCATTGCACTGACAATGGACCCTCACAATAATAACTGTATTCTTCTATTCTATCTATCTATCTATCTTTCTATCTATCTTTCTATCTATTCATCGATTTACCTATCTATCTATCTATCTATCTATCTATCTATCACACACACACACACACACACACACACACACACACACACACACACTTTCTGCTGTGTCCTCTCCAACCTCACTGCCTCTGGTTCAGCAGTAGAACGATGCGGTGGTTGAGGGGGTTTGAGGGGGGGTTGAGGGGGTTTGAGGGGGTTTGTTTTGATTGCACACATTATTGCCTCCCTGGCTGTTAGTGTTGCTGGAGCTACGTGTCACCTGCAGAGACGCTCTCTGTTTATTCAATGGCTTTTGCAGCTCTACATGGAGCGGAGAGAGAGAGAGAGATGGAAAGAGAGGGAGAGAGAGATGGAAAGAGAGAGAGGGAGAGAAAGAGTTAAAGAAAGAAACGGAAAGACAGACAGGAAAATAAAGTGAGATGGAGAGGGATATAGAGAAAGAGAGAGGTAAACAGAGACAGAAAGCTAAAGAGAGAAAGGAAAAGAGAGATGGAGAGGGGGGGGGGCGAGTTTGCGTGGGTTGGAGAGTTCCTTCTAAGGGTCTCTGAGATGCGAGAACTCTCCCTGCCTTGAGACGTGCAGGGCTGCTGCATTCTGGGTAAATGAGTGGGATGTTTCGAATGTGTCAGCAGAATTTTTTTATGGAATCACCCTGTCCCTCTGCGGGGTGTCACAGCAGATATTTCATAAACATGGGGGAAAATGGCTGCTCCCTCCCTCTCTGCCTTCCTCCCAGTCTGTGTGCCACCCTGTCTGCATGCCTGCCTGTCTGTCTGTTATTCCTTTCGACGTATTTGTTTTATTCATTCCTATCCATACCTATTCATACCTATTTGTCTTCCCTTGTGCCAGCCAGCCTGTCTGTCTCTCTCTCTTCCCCCTGCCTCCCTACCTGCCTGTCTGTCTGTCCGTCTCTCTCTCTGCCCCCTGCTTCCCTGTCTGTCTGTTTGTCTCTCTGATTGTCCCTGCCCCCCTACCTGCCAACCTACATGCCTCTCTACCTTTCAGTCTGTCTGTCTCTCTCTCTCTCTCTCTCTTCCCCCTGCCACCCTACCTACCTACCTACCTGTCTGTCTGTCTGTCTGTCTGCCTGTCTGTCTGTCTGTATGTCTGTCTGTCTGTCTGTCTGTCTGTCTGTCTGTCTGTCTGTCTTTCTGTCTTTCTGTCTAAGTGTCTGTCTTTCTGTCTAAGTGTCTGTCTGTCCCTGTGTGTTTTTCGGTTTACTCCCTTCCTCCTTGCATGTTGGTGTGCTTGTCTATCTGTGAGCCTGCCTGCCTACCTGTCTGTGAGCTTGCCTGTCTGTGAGCTTGCCAGTCATTCTGCCTCTTTCTCCGTTTCTGCCAGTGGTAGGCCCTGTGGTAACCTCTAAAAGCCCTGCTTCAGCATGACTGCTGTCAGCTCTCTGTGCTGCTGCTGTCACAGGATCCGGCCCGCCGGCCTGCGGCCTGCATGCAAACAGCCAGCAGGGAATTCAGCTCCGGCATCCCATTACAGCAGTGCAACTCAGACATGGCGTATCAGCAGGGCTGCATATATCAGTTCAAAACCCACTTACAGTTCATGCTGTGGAAGCTCATGGCACGTGGCATATTCTGAATGTGTTCACTGTTAGAAGGGTGGATATGTAGACAAAATGACTGCATAAGTATGTGTGTGTGTTCGGTGTGTATGTATTTTTCTTCCTATTGGGCTGGATGTGTAATGGCTCTTGTATTTTTATTTGTGTGTGTGTGTGTGTGTAGTCATCGTACCCCTACTGTTATGGGGCTGTCTGTTTGTGCTGTGTGTGTGTGTATGGAGAGACTGCAGGGGAGGACAGTGAGCTGTATGTTCAGGATAATAAGGCCTCCAGTCCAGGTGTAGGTGTGTGTGTGTGTGTGAGGGAGGGAGGGGGTTGGTGAGAGGCCCTAATTACCTGTGCTGTCCCAATGGTGAACACTCGCCATGCACACACACACTTTGATCTCAAACTCCAGGTGAAAGGAAGACAAAGCTCATTAGGCAGCTCTCTCTCTCATTGTGCGCATGTGAGAATCTTTGAGTGGTTGTGTGTGTGTGCGTGTGTATGTGTGTCTACGAGTGTGTGTGTGTGTGTGTGTGTGTGTGTGTGTGTGTGTGTGTGTGTGTGTGTGTGTTTTGAGGGTGTATCACACCAGCACCAGGGTGAGAGAGTGTGTTATTTGTTACTCACTCGCCCTTTCCTTTCAGTGTCTGGGAGACAGGTGAGTCACTCATCTCAGCATGGACACAGCATCCTGCACACACACACACACACACACACACACACACACACACACACACACACATTGCACCGTTGTCTCTCGTTGTCCGTCTCCTTGGGAAGTGTCAAAGCCTGAAGGATGGTCTGTATTCGCTAGCCACTCAGTGGAAGAGATGAGTGCACTTTCAGAAGTTTCTGCAAGCCCCTGGGGTGAGGGAGAAACAGAGTCCTGAAGAACAAAGAGGGAGGAGAGAGACGGAGAGGGCAGGAGAGAGGGAAAGAGAGGGAGCGAGAGAGAGGGAGGGAAGGGTAGAGAGGGGGAGAGAGAAGGTGGGAAAAGAGGGAGAGAACATGAGAGGCTGAGGCTCTGAAGGGGTTATATTAGTGAAGAGAGGTTGGTGTGTGTGTGTGTGTGTGTGTGTGTGTGTGTGTGTGTGTGTGTGTATGTGTGTGTGTGTGTGTGTGTGTTTTCATGTGTGTGAGCTTGCATGTGTGTTTGTATGTGTGTGTGTGTGTGTGTGTGTGTGTGTGTGTGTGTCTGTGTG
>NC_137911.1:19244616-19252116 GCF_963457725.1 Sprattus sprattus
ACTGTTTGTTCTGTATATAACCATGGGCTGATTCACTGAGCAACTTTATTGGACAATTTTTCACTCCATCCCTGAAAGAGATTTGCAGTAAAATTTCATTGACTCTAATGTAACAATCAAACCATGTTGGCTTCTAACCGCAACGTTGTCTACGTTTCTCTTTGTCTTATAAGCCATAAAGCCTCTGGTCTTTCCCTTCCGAGTGCAGTCACCACCATTTGGATGAGTTGCGGCCGCGGCCACACGAGCCGCTTGCCTAAGTAGCTGCCAGTCCTAGCAGGGCCCACTCCGGGCTGAACACGCTGAGGCAGCATGCATTATGCAGCTGCAAATGGATGTTATTGTAATGCGTCCCAGAGCAGGGGTCTCTGTGACACACGCTCTTAATATCCCCCTGTACCTAGTCAAAGCAGACACTTAAAGACTCTAAAAGGGATATTACATCACGGACTCGGCTCCGCCATGATGGCATACGGAGGGTGCAGAAGGAGGGGGTGATGGGGGAAAAAGCAAAAAAAATTATGAAGAAGCATTTCTAGGCAGGCCTCGGGAGCCTCTGAAGATTATTTTCAGCCGTAATGACATCACTCTCTATCAGAGGGGGAGCGTGTGTGTGCGTGTGCGTGTGTGTGTGTGTGTGTGTGAGTGTGAGTGTGTCTGTGTCTGTGTATGTATGTGTGTGTGCGTGCGTGTGTACACTGTAAGCATTTGTGTGTGTGAGTGTGTGTATTCTGGATTCATTAGTGTGTATATGCCTGGGTTAGCTTCATTATGTACGTGTATGTGTGGACATGTGTGTGCATGCTTCTGTGTCTGTGTGTGTGTGTGCGTGAGTTTGTGTGTGTGTGTGTGTGTGTGTGTGTGTGTGTGTGTTTCCCTCCAGTCAGCCCTTACCCATTTGAGAGGCCAGAGATGGTTTTGGTAACCCTCATTATCCATCTTGCCCAAGTCCTGCCCAGGGCACTGACAACGAAGGGATCCTCACCACCACACTCCAACCCGCTGTATAGAGCAGAGGATAAGCAGAGCTGAACTGCAGTCACCACACTAGCACAGCCGCTAACATCAGCGCCATCTCACAGCGATGTCTCCTCTGCAGTCAACTTGTGTTAGCACAGCTGCTAACACCAGCTAATAGAGCAGAAGACTCTCAAACTGATCTGGTCTGAGGAATTCTACTGTAGCACAGACTCACAAAGCACGGGACACACACACACACATACACACTTGCTAGCATGGATGTGTTCTGATAGTAAACTGGTTGAGTAAGGTGCTAATACCAACCACCCTACGGTTATCTGTGTGTTCCTGAAGCTCTGCAAGGTGCTAACAACACCATCTCATTGATGCCCAGTATACTGATAAACATGTAGCTGTGATGTTTTGTACAATGTGATGGATAAAAGTGTCTCGTTTAATGAACAAATAAGAATGTGATCCGCCATTACTTCACACCAGTCCCTCAGGAGCTGCACATTGGTTGGTTTGTTGTTGTTGTTGCTGTTGTTCTCAGGGTCACATCCCTAGTGCGAGTGACACGTGTCAACCTCTGTTTTATCCCATCAGGGCTACATGAAAAGTGAAAGGTTCCACCTAAAGCTCTGTGTATGAGAGAGAGGGTATGTATGAGAGAGAGAGAGAGAGAGAGAGAGAGCGAGAGAGAGAGAGAGAGAGAGAGAGAGAGAGAGAGAGAGAGTGAGAGAGCACCTGCTTCATGAAGAGATCTGGATCTTGAGGGGATCACTGTTACACTAATCCACTTTCCTCAACCTTCTCCAGCAGGCAGATCTCTGCAATCCCTTTACCTTAAGCCTGCACAGATGTCTCTCCGCACATGTCCCCAAAGCTGTACTTGAGTTAAATAATTAACTCAACACCCCCTCGCCAACCAACCCTCAATCTAAATATAATGGTCACAAAATAATAGGGATGCCGGGTGGAGTCACCCAACACCCTGTAAACACTGGTGCTTTCTGATCTTCTGAAAGCTAACGCCATGCTACACTAAGCTACTGGGGATGCATGCGTTTATCCCCCCGCTAATACTAACGCTAATTCAATTTGGGCCCTCTGCTGGTGCCAGCGTAGTGTGTTCTGTTGCCACGGCGCCTCCGCCTCTGGCCTGTGACAGTGTGGGTGCATGTGTTAGCTTTGACTCACCCTAAAGGAAGACGAAGAGAGAGAGAGAAAGAGTGAGAGAGGAAGACAGGGTGAATGGGGGCCAATTTGAGCGAGATGGAGAGCCAGAGAGAGTTAGCAAGAGAAGCGATGGCCCATGAGATCATGGCAGTGTTTAGTTCATTGTCTGATGGGGGTCACTGCACTGAGTAACAATGAAATCCTCTGCCACACCATGTCAGTCCACCACACACTCACACGCACACACACACACACACACACACACACACACACACACACACACACACACACACACACACACTTTCTCTCTCATATTCACACACACTCACACACACACATAGCCTCATGGCTCTGATGCAGCCGAACTGGTTGTATCAGGCTTCAGGCGACGAGGCCTCACAGCCGTGGCTCTGCGTTAGTCTGGGTCATTAGCGTCGTCGCAGCAACCTCTCTGCTCATTCACCACCCCTCTGCACCCTATCAAAATGGCCGCCACGCTGGGAGTGTGTGAGGTCAGAGGAGCTCCATGATACCCGCATAGCAGTCTGTATAGGAATGTGTGTGTGGGGGGGGGGGGGGGGGGGGGAGAAGAGGCACACAGAAAGAGTGGATCTCTTAAGAGAAGGAGGGGTAAAGAGCGAGGGTGGGGGCAAAACTCAGCTCAGAGGACTGTCCTTTCTCATTAGCTCACTCCAGCTCCACCACAGAGATGCTGCGCTCACCAGGAGATTTAATATCGGTGAGGAGGCGGACATGCTCGGCCACAAATATCACAACACACTGGGGCACCAACATAACGCAATAATGCAAATCAGGCCTGCAGAGCGAGCAAACTGAAATAAAGTCTTTGATCAAATCCAAAGAAGTAAACTTAAAAGGCCTTTCTTTGAGACCTCAGACGCATGGTGCGTTGTTGGGCACCACTAGAACCCATTCCATTCATGTCAGTTGTCATCTGTTCTACGTCCAGTAGGGTGTCATCTACAACTAAACTATTTAGTGGTTCTGAAAAGAATAAGGTAAAGACAAAGCAGCTTTTTTTCCTACACTGTTGTGCAAAGGAATGCTATTGTGACACAGCTTACCTGTGAGTTATGGAAGAGCACACTACTCCCAAAACATTTTTTAAAGAATGTTTTTAGAGGGTAAGATTTTAAAGCAGGTGCTTTAATGATCATAGCCATGTAGGTATGATGTATTTATATGTGCGTGAACTGAATGTGTGTGGGGGGTTGTATATGTTTGTCTCTGTTCTGTGTGTGAGTGTATGCGTTTCTGTGTGACAGAAAGTATGTGTGTGTGTGCATGTGTATGTGTGTGTGTGTGTGTGTGTGTGTGTGTGTGTGTGTGTGTGTGTGTGTGTGTGTGTGTGTGTGTGTGTGTGTGTGTGTGTGTGTGTGTGCGTGTGTGTGTGTGTGTGTGTGTGTGCGTGTGTGTGTGACCCTAGAGGTCACTCAGCAATATACTGTCAATCTGATATCTCTGCTGATCTGCAAAGAGGGACAAGACAGATGCGCATGTCACTCCCATTCCACATGGGATCCGTTTCTCACTATGGTAGAGTGATTCCACACAGCACACAGCACCCACCCACACACAGACACACACACATAACCCCCCCCCACACACACACACACACACACACGCACACACACCGCCACACACACACACATGCACACACACATAACCCCCTTACACACACACACGCACATCCTCCCACCCATACCCACACATACACAACCCCCCCTCTCCCACACACACACTGACCACACAACACCCACCCACACACAGACACACATACATAACCCCCCCAAACACAGGCACACCCACACCCATACATAACCCCCTCCCCACCACCCCAACACAAACACACACAACCCCCCCACACACACACACACACACACATACACACACACACACACACACAAGTAACTATACATGAGGACACACATTTAGCAGATGCATCACTTGCTCAGACATGATTTAAACTTTCGACTCAGCAGTAATTAAACAGCAGCCCAATACATCATGTGGGTAAACACAAACACACATACCGCAAACAATAACACATACACAAACACATTTACACAAACACAAATACATTTACACAAACACATACACATGAACTCATGCACCTAGCATACTTGCTACATTATAAAACTGTACAGGAACACACACACACAAACACAGGGCTGTAAGAGTATGTGGAACATGTATGTATGTCTACATGTGTGTGTGATCTCTGCGTTTGCAGACCACTGCCCTTCGCTACTATGGAAACACTGTAGGTTGACCTTTGTGCTGTTCCATGTGTCACCGTGCCGACCGTCAGCACTCATCTCATCAGTCTCGACTCAGAGAGCCTCAACTCAGCCTCTGCTCAGCCCTGGTGAGGTCCTTCATAGAGAAGGAGAGCTGGAGAAGGAGAGAGCGAGAAAGAGACGGGGGGGCGCAGAGAGAAAGAGACATAGAGAGGGAGAGAAATACAGACAGAGAGAGAGTGACGGGAGAGAGAGAGAAAGACAGCTCTATAAATAGGCTGACATTGGGGCTGTAGTGAAAGTGTTTGTGTCTGGGGTTTGGGTCGCTGCTATGGGGAGCAATAGGCCACACAGGTCCCTGGGTAGCTGTGCTGCCGTGCACTGCACTGCGCTGTGTTGTGCTGTGCTGTGCTGTGCTGTGCTGTGCTGTGCTGTGCTTATTTGTGCTGTGCTACGTTGTGCTGTGCTATGCTGTGTTGTGTTGTGTTGTGTTGTGTTGTGTTGTGTTGTGCTGTGCTGTGCTGTGCTGTGCTTATTTGTGCTGTGCTTATTTGTGCTGTGCAACGTTGTGCTGTGCTGTGCTGTGTTGTGCTGTGCTGTGCTGTGCTGTGCCTCAGGATGTGTGTCTGGAGATGGAGACAGAGCTGCTCTCTTGCGAGGAACTGATATATACTAAATTTCAGTTTTTTTCCATTCCCCCTCTGTCTTTCTCTATAGTTCTCCCTTCCTTTCTCTCTCTCTCTCCCTCTGTTTCTCCATCCACCTCACCATCCCTCTGAAGTGTCTCCCTCATTCCCAGTCTCTTTTAAGTCATAGAGCTGCTGTTTTGAAAGTAACTGATACAATGTGTTTTTACTCCCCACTTTCTTTCTCTCTCCTCTCTCTGCACCAACCTCACCTCACCCCATCTCATCTCTCCCCTCTCTTTCTTTCTTCCATCCTCTCTTTCTCCTTCTGTCTTCCCTTTGTCTCCCTCTTTCTCTCCCTCACGCTCAAGTTTTCAAGGCCTTATTGGCATTTTTACATTGATCGCGTACCGTGTTGCCAAGAAACAAAGGCCCTATGGCAATAATAGAAGTATTAACAGAGGAGTAAAACAAGCTGCATTAGTATATATATTGTGTACACTCAGTTCAGTACAAACATCCATATATCCATACTCCATAGCATTTGCTCTCTAAGTGCTTTTCCAGTGCAGGAACTCAGTTGCACCTCCCTGGTGGGGCCAACGTTTCCGGAACGGCCCCCATTCAGGCCTCATGACAGCTGGTATTACTTGATAAATGAAGATACCAGCACCATCCTTGATTAATTAAAGCTCAAATTTCAGCTGACATTTTGCTTACATCTTCAGTAAGCTTGCTGTTTTCACTGCGTAAGATCTGGTAAAAAGTATTCTTGCTGGTTTAACCAATTTAGCATCAACCATTACTGCAATCACCACCCAGCAGTTTAGGGCCCCTGAGAAGCACTTAAACCGGAGTTGCTTATTTTGCTCCCTACAGGGGACGTTCCTGCAGTGGAAAAGTGCCTAAAGGTGCTGCCCCCACCCCAAACCCCCCAGACAGGCCAGTGGACAATTAGCCATAGCCTATCTCTTCTTATTACACGGCTCTTCTAAATGCTGTTGAATGCTCCATTCACTTGAATGGGGCTTCCCAACGTTCTGCGGTCCGTTATTAACCGATAGCGGACTGTTGCTATGCAATAATGACCGCTGTCAAGGAAAGTGGCCTTTTTGCCTCTGATTCATGTCTTTCGTAGCACTCTGCAAGTAGTCCGGTAACTTATCAATGGAGTTTCAGCGGACGGTTGAGCAGCTGTGTTCTAAAGAATGTTTGTTAAATGTTTGAAGTTCAACGTCTTTGACAAACTATTTCTCTGCTTTCTCCACTTTTTAATACTAATGGTAACAAATACATTGTAGAGAAAACACACTGTGTGAAGTTATTTTTTCGTGTTGGCAAGTAGCCGTATAATAAGCGGGGGTGCTGTTCGCCCTGTCGGGGCTTATTTTCCCGACAATGACCTGCGTTCTATACATTATCCCTTACATGTTTACCGTCTGTCTTCTGCATCTTTATGCCTTCATTTCCTTTTCTCTGTTTCCTTCTTTCCTTTTTACTTTCTTTTCCTTAATGACATTGTGTCCATCTTTCTCTCTCTCTCTCTCTCTCCCTCTCTCCCTCTCTCTCTATGTCTCTCTCTCTCGGACTGCACCCTGCTCTGCTGTGTAGGTGGGGCTTTGAAGCAGTGCTTTTCCTTCATTCCCTCCTTCACTCCCTCCCACCATCCTTTCCATCTCCGACTCTCTCTCTTTCCCTCCCATCCTCTCTCTCTCTCTCTCACCGACCCTCTTTGCCTCTCCCACCCTCTCTCACTCTCCCCCGTTCCCCTCCCATTCTGTCTCCCCCCCGCTCTCTCTCGCCAAACCCCCCTCCCTCCCTCGCCTCTCTCCTCCCTCCCCCCTCCCTCCCCCTGTGTCTCCTGTTGCCAGCCCCGTGTCGTCTCATAACTCTGGGCTGAGTTAGTGCTACACACACACACACACACACACACACACACACACACACACACACCAGCTCCAGTCTTGGCCAGGCAGAGGAGGAAATGAGGGTCAGAACTCCTCATTAACAGCCAATGAATTCTTAATCAGGTCAACAAATGGTGCAAAGCTAATGGGAGGATCCCGCATATATCACCTGAATCTTAAGACTAGCAAGCACGCCCTGTGCTGTGTGTGTGTGTGTGTGTGTGTGTGTGTGAGTGTGTGTGTGTGTGTGTGAGAGAGAGAGAGAGAGAGATTTGTGTGTGCACATGTGTGTAGGTGTGTGTGGGTGTGTTTGTGTTGTGCGTGCTGAATTCATCACACTGCAGCAATCTGTCTTTACTATACTGCTGAGCTGCGTGATGTTGGCCATGGCTTGTGCCCAAAACTGTTTATGAACACAACATTCATGTGTGTGTGTGTGTGCACTCCTGCACGCTTAGTACTGTATGCGTGAGTCTTTGCTTTGATGTTTATGTGTGTGCATGTATTTTCAAATACTACATGTGAGTTGAGTTAGTGTGCGTGTGTGTGTGTGTGTGTGTGTGTGTG
>NC_137911.1:19259616-19262116 GCF_963457725.1 Sprattus sprattus
TGTGACAGTGATGGAGGAGGCCTGAGCCACACTGGTCAGGAAACCTCAAAGAATGAGCTTTCATCTCAACACACACTCATGCAGATACAGGCATGCATGCAGACACACACATAAACACACACGTGCACAGGCACACACACACAGGGGCGGAGATCCCACTTTGTTGTAGGGGGGGACAATACACGGTAATATTTCAGAGAGTAACTCCTGGTTGGGACACGGCCAATCTTTCGCATGCAGTGACGTAATAACTTGTTTTTAAAATACTCAGAGGAACACTAATGTCCAGGAAGGAAAAACCCATGGCATATTTTGGAATCCCTGCCGCACGCATTTGTTGAGTTCTCGAAAAGAGTACATGTCCGGGAAGATTTGTATTTACAATGACTGTAGGGGACAACAACGTGGATCTCCGCCTATGCACACACACACACACACACACACACTCACATTGTGCAGATGCAATTCAGAGATGATCACATAATCACAAACACACACACACATACAGTAGTCTTTCTCTCACACAAACACATATACGCACAGACACTCACAAACATACATACCTGCACATCTCAGCACCTTCACCACTTTGACAATGCTTCTATTTCACTTAGCTTAGAGCAGCATAGCAATGGACAGGCACACAGAGACAGGGCGCCTACACACACACACACAGAACGATGAACAGGCGCAGGAGGGGGGGGGGATATCTAACCACACATGAATATTTAAACAAAGGAGAGAGATGTCACAGCACTCTGCAGGGTCAGCACACTGCTCAGGAGAGGTTGGTGTGTGTGTGTGTGTGTGTGTGTGTGTGTGTGTGTGTATGTGTGTGTGTGTGTGTGTGTGTGTGTGTGTGTTTGTGTGCGTGCGTGTGTGTGTCTGTTCTCCTGTCTTTTCATTGGTACAAAGTGTACCTTTTCCAGTGCACATGTCTGTTTCTGTTTTTAGAGGTGTGTGTGGCGGGGGGTTCTTAAATAAGGTGTGTTGTGACATGTCGCAAGTGTGTTTTTTGTGTGTTTTTATGGTGGGGATGGTTGGGGTCCTCATGTGTGTTTTATTTGTGTGTGTATGTGTGTGTGTGTGTGTGTGTGTGTGTGTGTGTGTGCGGGGTGGGACAAGTGAATGCAGTGAATAATGGATGGTCTGCATGAGGCACTAGTGGTGTTTGATGTTACATGCGTTGGAGCTGCCTGCACTATGAGCAGATGGCAGCTGACTCTGAAGCTAAGACCTGGCAGTTTGAGGCACAAAAAAGAACAAAAAACAATGATGGATTGGACCCTCTCTAAGGGATTTCTGTGATCGGTGTCCCTGTGTGTATGTGACGGTGTGTGTGTGTGTGTGTGTGTGTGTGTGTGTGTGTGTGTGTGTGTGTGTGTGTGTGTGTGTGTGTGTGTGTGTGTGTGTGTGTGTGTGTGTGTAATGGAATACAGTAGCTAATTGAGTTGTCAGTCTAGTGGATGTGTATGTATGCATACTGCCTCTAACTGTGTGTGTACATGACTATTGTCCTGTGCTAAATTGTGTGTGTGGGTGTTTTAGTGTGTAAGTGTGCAAGTGTGTGTGTGTGTGTGTGTGTTTGTGTGTGTGTGTGTGTGAGTGTGTGTGTGTGCGAGCTTAAGTGTGTATGTGTGTGTGTGTGTGTGTGTGTGTGTGTGTGTGTGTGTGTGTGTGTGTCCGGTGTGTGTGTGTGAGTGTGTGTGCGCATGTGAGTGTGTGTGTAAGTGTGTGTGTTTGTGCTCTCACATGAGCATTGTTGTGCCTGTGGCTCAGGAGGTGAGTGTAGTCCCTGTGGCCATGAGGCAGCAGTCACTAATCTGGGGGATTAACCCCTGCTGGGGCTTTTGGGCTATTTTTAAAGCAGGGAAGAGAAAAGAGAGAGGGGAGAGGAAAAAGGGGAAAGAGGAGTGAAAGTAGAGATGAGGAGGCAAGGAGGAGAGAGGAGCAAGAAAGGCATGGGGAGAGAGGAGAAGAGAACAGAGAACAGAGAAAGGAGAGAGGGGAGAAACAAGAGGTGAAAAGGGGGGAGGAAAGATGAGGAGAAAGGAGGCCAGGCGGGAAAAACAGAAAGACAGGAAAATCGAGAGAGGAGAGAAACCAGGAGAGATGGGAGAAAGGTGAGGAAAGGAGAGATCAACAGACAAAGATGGAGAGAGAGAGGGGAAGGAGAGGATAGAGAAAATTAATAAACTGAATGAGGGAGAGAGAGAGGGGGGAGGAGAGTGAGCCTGTTCCAGTTAACTCCTACTGCTGCAGCCAATTCCCTGTACACACATACGCTTACCTGTGTGTGTGTGTGTGTGTGTGTGTGTGTGTGTGTGTGTGTGTGTGTGTGTGTGTGTGTGTGTGTGTGTGTGTGTGTGTGAGCACATTTATTTTCTTTATTTCAAATATATATCACTGTGGTCAATTATCATATATACAGTATATCTGTGATATTATGTAAATGTATATACTGAATATTTTCTGCAGTGTGTGGGTGTAATTTCGTTCG
>NC_137911.1:19267116-19325310 GCF_963457725.1 Sprattus sprattus
CATTAGGAGGAAGGGGAGGAAGAGGAGTAGCAGCATTGGGAGGAAGAGGAGTAGCAGCAGTAGGAGGAAGATGAGGAAGAGGAGTAGAATCATTAGGTGGAAGAGGAGTAGAATCATTAGGTGGAAGAGGAGTAGAAGCATTGGGTGGGAGCAGAGGCTCAGCACAGTAGCAGACATGTGATATCTGCTGCTGCTGGGTGAATTTGCTCCGTCTTAGGAGGAGGCAGAGGAGAGGGAGGCTGCACAGCAAGAAAGGGTTAGGTAGAGAGGGAGAGGGACCAGGAGGAGCAGGAGGAGCAGGAGGAGCAGGAGGTCACACCACAAGAGAGATGGAGAGATATAGGAAGGAAGAGAGAGAGCGGAGAAGGGACAGGACAGAGGTCACACCACAAGAGAGAGAAAGAAAGAAGAAGGGAAAAAGAGAGAGAAAATGAGTAGAGAGGAGAGGGGAGAGGAGAGGGCTACCCCACAGAGAGAGAGGGGGTGGGGGGGGGGGGGGGGGGCGTGGTTGACAGAGATGTAAACTGTGGTTACAGAGAAACTGGCCCAGTGGTGCAGACGGATGAAATTGGACAAAACCAGGGGAGCTCAGTGGAAGTGTGTGTGTGTGTGTGTGTGTGTGTGTGTGTGTGTGTGTGTGTGTGTGTGTGTGTGTGTGTGTTGGGGAAATGATGGCTGAGAGGAAAGCCTCAGAAAGCGCAGCAGAATACCCTGGAGCAAGTGGCAACATGAGGAGAGGGGGAGAGAGAGAGAAAAAGAGAGACTGAGAGATACCGAGAAAGGCAGAATGAGAGAATGAATGTGGGAGAGAGAGCAAGACTGAGAGTGAGAGAGAGGGGGAAAAAAGAACAAAGGAGAGAGGGATAGAGAGAGCACAAAGGAGAGAGGAGAGAGCGATAGAGAGAGAGAGAGAGAGAGAGAGAGAGAGAGCATGGTGCCACTGGGCATCCCATGTCACGCATGGAAGCACATGCAGTGGATCTGCGCCCCATGACATCAAGCCAAGCCTTCTTCTCCTCTCCTCCCCTCTCTTTCTATCATATCTTCTCTTCCTCTCCTCTCTTCCCCTCTCTTTCTATCTCATCTTCTCTTCCTTTCCTCTCTTCCCCTCTCTTTCTATCATATCTTCTCTTCCTCTCCTCTCCTCCCCTCTCTTTCTATCATATCTTCTCTTACTTTCCTCTCTTCCCCTCTCCTCCTTCTAGCCCTCCTTCTATGTCCCTTAAATATCCACCATTCCCTCCTCTCTTCTCTGTATGTGTGACTGATGAAGAAGCAGGATCGCACACAAACACACACACACACACACACACACACACACACACACACACACACACACACACACGCACACACACACAAAATCCTCAGTCCTACGTGTCTTAAGACAAACTACACATGCATTTACCTCTTTTTCAGTAACTGCGTTGCACACCTAAAAGCCTAAATCACATACAAGCACACACGTCAAACACACACGTCAAACACATACAAACCATCTATTGTATGTGCTATGTGTGAGGGCAAATTGTATTAAATGTGCCTTGTTGTGTTGTCTTGTATTGTTTGTCTTTTCAATTAACAAAATTCTTAATAAATAAATGTTTTTAAACCCACATACAAGCGCATCTGCCTCAGCTGCACAGCCCACCTCACCAACACCACCCTCACACCCCCACCCAGTTCCCCAGCTCCTGCTCCCTGTCAGCACTTCCCATCTCTCTCTGATGGTAATGAGAGGTGTAGCCACTCCGCCTGTGTGCTCCTACCCTCCTGCAGCTTCCCCTCACTTCTCCAATGACAGGCTGGGGAGTAGATCTGTTACTCTGTCAGCCATATGCCTGTGGCCAGACAACAGCTCCTATATTTAACCTTGAGGAAGATAATTGAAGCAGTTAGTGTCATATGATGGATATTGATAGAGGGGGTTAGGGAAGATTGGATTATAGGCAATGTCTACCACGATGTAATGGGCCGGTGTCATCAATGAGAATCACACTGCAAAGATAGAGAGAGAGAGAGAGAGAGAGAGAGAGAGAGATTGCACTCCTCCTCAAACTCTTTTCCTCTCTCCTTATGTCACACACAAACACACACACACACACCACAATCACATATATGTACACACACCGCACTCCCTTTTACAATCTCCCCTTTTTCTTGTGTTACATACACACACACCCATACACATATGCAAACACACACACTGAAAGAAAGAAAGAGAGAGAAAGAGAGCAACAAAGCTGGGCTTTAGCAAAGTCATCTGAGCCAAACACGCCACACACACACACACACACACACACCCCAGGATGCTCAAATTATGCAAATAGATGCAGGATGAACATTGCACAGTAGGCTTCTTGGAGCAAGGCTGGCAGAAATGACAGTCTCGGGAATTAGATTACAGATTATGCATTCAGTCTCTGTTCGCCTCTAATGCGTCTGAGCCCGGTCCCGTGCTCGACTTCTTGAAAACAAGAGCACAAGAAAGAGATGAAATCACACCTTTTTCTTGATTTAGGCTTATTAAGGGGTTCCATTTGTTGTGTCCTCACAAACTGAGAAACCCAGCAGGGAATGATGATGCTTTGTCACATGGCGTGCAAGAGACGGTCAGTGATGACCAACAGCGATGATTTTTGTGTACGTGAATTTGAGATACAAGTTAGGAGCTGCTCTGAATCATGACCATATCAGTAGGAGTCCCCTTAAGTGTAATGTCCTCCGAGAAGCTGATTTATCGAAATGAACGTGGGGTTGGAAAATTGAAACGATAATTTAAGGACCTCTGTGGTGGTCTATTTGTGCTTAATTTCCTTGTAGGTGTGCTTTCCCCAAACTCAAAAAATGCACGGCCATAAAGAGATTAATTCATGAGCCCTGTGTAATTGGACCCGTTTCGGAGCTGTTTGTGAAAGATGTACTTTATATCACACGTCCCCCAAGTCAGCCGAGATCACATGAGATGGCGTTTATTTGTATTCATTACCAAGCTCTTGATTACATTGTTTTAGATTCTTTCCGCCTACATTGAGCAAGAGGGAGCGTGCGAGTGAATAGCGCTTTGGAATTATCCTTGAAGCCTCCCGTTCTGTGGTGAATACCAAGTGTCGCATTACGACACTCCATCGGAGAAGAAAGAGCACAAAATGTCCTTAAAGGCCAAAGCCATGTCCTTCGAGTGGAAGCCCAAATAAATAATTCCATGTCCATGGTCATTAATGGCCCCGTCCTAGCTGTCCCTCTCCGGACAAATGGGCCGTCGTTGGCCGTAGCTCATCATCAAGCCGGATCAGGGGGTTTGTGACAGGCAGAGTAAACATTGGGTGTTTGCAGACGGAGAGGGGGACAGAGTCACTGCAGGAACCGTCCCGCCACTTTTAAATGTCTCTGCTGTGCACCCAGGTGAGCTAGAATATCCTCCAATATTGGGACACATGCACAGACATTCACACACACACAGTCATAGACGCACATACACACGCACACACACATAGACACACACACACATATGCATACCTTGATGCATAGACACATGGGGATAAACACAAACAAACACACTCTCACAAAAACACATGCAAGCTAGCACACAAACACACACACACACACACACACACACACACACACACACACAGACACACACACACACACACACACAAAGACACACTCGCACACACACACACACAAACACAGACACACTCGCACACACACACACACACACACACACACACACACACACACACACACACACGCACACACAGACACACTCGCACACACTCGCACACACAGGCACACACAGACACAGACACACACACACACAGACACACACACGCACAAACACACGCACACACACACATGCACACACAGACACACACATGCACACTCACACACACACACACACACACAGACACACACATGCACACTCACACACACACACACACACACACACAAACACTCATATGCACACACAGACACACACATACATCAAATGCACACAATCTGGATACACACACAAGGTATAAAATGACCTGGATTCAGTCCATAGACCAACACACACACACACACACACACACACATATTCAGAGGGTTAAGTTCATAAAGGAGGCACCCGCAGATGGCTTGTGAGAAGTCTTATCAGTCTTGACACATGTTCAGAACATCGTACTATCGTCGAATCTGACGGCATAATTGCCCCTGTGATAAAACAACTGCCTCACTCTCGACAGTGCGATGCTGCATGCCTCTCCTTCTGAAGCCATTATCCACAGAATTCACTAGGGGTGTGTGTCTATTTCGAGCGATCTTGAGATCTGCAGGCTGGTTCTCAGCTTTCCCTCCCATTCACCAAACACTGCCTACACTGACAAAGGGGAAAGATGAGAAGACCTCCTCATGAATGTCTTTTAGACAGACGCCATTTGGCCTGGTTGGTGAGGCAGGAAGGATCAGGGAAGGCTAGGTAAATGTCGGGGAAGGCTATGAGACTTTAGCTTTAAAAGGGTAGGTACATGATTTACCAAATGAGAGTTTAGGTTTAAGAGGGTAGGTAAACGATTTACCAAATGAGACTTTCAGTCGAGAAGGCTAGACACATGATTTACCACATGAGATTTTAGGTCGAAAAGGGTAGGTATACGATTTACCAAATGAGACTAAATATACTTCACATATAATTCCAAAGGTTTCTAAAGCAGCATCTCATCAGTCTTCCTAAAAGCAAATCCATAAAACACAGAATCCAACCTTGCCATCTAAATTAAACCCACACCATTACAAAAATCCATATGCCAGCCTTTAGCTACATTATGTTAGCCGCTGAGCTCAAATATCAACAAGCTTTTTCCAGAATGAAGGACTGCAAGTCGAAATGTGATGTGTGTGTGTGGGGGGGGGGGGGGGGGGGGGTTGTCACTGCTGTCACTGCTGTCACTGCTGTTCCTTCCCTCATCATGTTGTGCTACACTGAGTAACACTCACTGACAGGAAGGCCAAGGCCTGTAACACTGACGTGTTGACGTGCTAATGCTAATGAAGTGTGTGCGTGTGTGTGTGTGTGTGTGTGTGTGTGTGTGTGTGTTTGTACTGTAGTGTATGTGAGAGCAGTGGATGAGTGTTGGGTCATTGCTGGACCTTGTCTTTCTCTGTGCCACTAAGATGTCTCTCAGTAATGCTGAATGGCAGAAGGACCACGGTCTGTAACACTGATGTTTTCAATTGTTGATGTTAATGAAGTGTGTGTGTGTGTGTGTGTGTGTGTGTGTGTGTGTGTGTGTGTGTGTGTGTGTGTGTGTGTGTGTATGTGAATAAGGTTGTGTATGAGTGTGTAAGTGTGTGAGTATGTTTGATTGTCTGTATGAACGTGTGTGTATGAGTGTGCATGTGGGTGTGTGTATGTGTATGAGCATGCATATGTGTGTGTGCATGTGTGTAAGAGAGTATGTCTCAGTGTGTGAACTTTAACTGTGTGTGTAAGAGTGTGTTTCTGTGTGTGTCTACTGCAGTGTGTGTGTGTACTGTAGTGTGTGTATGTGTGTGAGAGAACAGTGGATGAGTGTTTGGCCACTGCAGTGTACCTGCGGGCTGGTTGGGGTGATGATGAGGCTGTCAGAGAAAGGAGAGCACAGCTGAGCTCTACCAGCCACCACAGCTCATGCAGACGCCCGTCATCATAGGGACAGGAGACAGGGGACAGGGCACAGGACCAGATCCCCCACCCATCACCCCATTGTTACATCTCTGAGGAGGGGGGGCGGGGTGGTCAAGGGTTCAGAGAAGCCACAGAAGGGTTCAGGTGGGGGAAGGTAGTCAAGGAGAAGAGGGGGTTCAGCGTGGGTGGGAAGATGCTGATGAAAGTGCCTGTCGTTGGACACATGTGACGCACAAAATGTGTGTGTGGAGGGGGTGGGGGCTAAGGGATTTTTGGAGTGGGTGTGCGATAAGCCAAGTCACTGATGAAGATGCCAGTCATTGGACACGTGTGAATGGAGGGTATGGGGAAGAAGGGTAGAAGTGATGGACAGAGGATGGAGGAGGTGGAGTCTGGGGGGGGGGGGGGTGATCTGAAGTAGTTGGCTGTTTATGAGAGCATGCTGTTTCAGTGTTTTCTTGTGTGTGGTTGAGGACAAGAGGGTGGGAGTGTGCTTATGAAATCACACTGTGTGTGGGTTTGTGTTTTGAGTGTCTTCACAATCTTTGCTGACCAAACCAGAAGGCTGTCACTCCTGCTCCATCACAGAAACACTCACACACTAACACACTCACACACACACACACACACACACACACTAACACACACACATACATACACACACACACACACACACTCACACAGGCTCCTGTCAGCTAATGGCCACTCTGATGCAGTAGCGGAGAAAACAAACTGGCATTCAGGTCAGCGCCATTAAAAGTGACAAGGTTTTCCCTCAAATAAAAAGCAATCTCAGCGTATGGATGTATAGTATAAGTATAAACATAATAGACTGAACACCTGCTGAGAGGCAGGGGCCACAGCCTACTTTCTGTGCTCTAGTTTCCTCTACTTATGGCACACCTATCAATCAAGCCCTGCTGAAAGGCTTGAGGTAAGTGGAGGTATTGTGAGGGCTGAAGTCTCTCGGAGTGACTAAGCACAGGTCAGGGATATGCAGCATGCACAGCAGGAGCAGATGGATAGTTAGAGAGCTGTGTGTGTGTGTGTGTGTGTGTGTGTGTTTGTGTGTGTGTGTGTGTGTGTGTGCGTGCGTGCGTGCGTGCGTGCGTGTGTGCGTGCGTGCGTGCGTGCGTGCGTGCGTGCGTGCGTGTGTGTGCGTGTGTGTTTGTTTGTCTTAGAGAGAGCAGTGTGTTTATATCTTTGTGCGTTCACACCTGTCTCCTTAGTGGGTGGTAGGCAGAGGAGGTGCAAAGAGTCACCCACAACACACAAACACAGAAATACCAACCTTCAACAACAACACACACACTTTGTTTTTTTCTCCTCTTCGGGGGAGAAATCAACACCTCCGGGAAACACTCTGAGCTCCACAGACTCCGGTCTGTGTGAGCAGACCGAGTACCAACTCCGTCGCAGCGGGTCTCGGCCTGTCTGCGGCGGGCGGCAGTCACTGTGAGTTTCAGGAGGTACAGTAGTTGTCCTCACATGTTGGAAAGGAGAGAAAGGAACAACACCAGACTCAAAGGAAGCCAGGAAAATGAATCAGGGGATCTCCAAGATGGCCGCCCAGGAGAGGATCAATCCCCTGATGTCGTCTTACAGGGACTTCTGATCAATCAAAAAGTCTCAAACATTTACCATTCCCTGGTATATCCTTGATTAACAACCAACACAGATGTATTTCACACATTTAATAATCAAATGTAACATGGTTGTTTTAATGCATCTTAACTTAACTTGACAGCGCACTGGCAGTGTGTCTGCTGTAGTGTTTATTCATTGGCGCTAACACTGTTGTGTAAAAATGCTCTTTCGTAAGATATTTCGGTAACACTTTCTATGAAGCCCAGCGTTATAAGGCCCTATAAGGACATTATAAGGGCCTTAATAATGACTTATAGCGATTGCTACGTTGACTTATAGCTACTTTATAACTACGTATAATGTCTTCATGATGACTCATAATCACCTTTATGATACATTATATCAGTTCATTATGAATGGTTATAATTAAAGACGGAATAATGCATTATAAATATGTGACTGTCGGGTAACACTTGCTATGAAGCCTGCCTTTATAAGGTCCTATAAGGACATTAATGATGACGTTTTAAAAGTAGCTATAAGTCATTGTAGCACTCTTTATAACTATGTTTAGCATCTCCACAATGATTCATATCCACTGCTCTGAAGCGTTATGTCAGTGAATTATAAATGGTTATAATCTAAGATAAAATGATGCATTATAAATATGTGATCATAGGTTTGTGTGGGTAATCATGAATCCTATGAAGCCTGCATATGAAGCACTATAAGAACATTCATAATACCTTTAAAAACTAGTTAAGTCATTGTGGCACTCATTCTTACCTTCTCAGTCCTACGTCTTCTACCTTCTTGAGTGTACTCTCAGGTCTGAAAGCTGTATTACCATCGATATTTGCTTGACTGGTTGATGAACAGATTTCATTGGTCCAAAAGCGCGCGGTGTCAAAGTTATGCTTTTATGTAGACAACTTTAATATTTCGGCGTTTCTGCAACTATCAGTATTTATTGTGTAGGGACATTTGGTTTGGAGTAATAACAGCAACTCTGAAGTTCAAAAGTCTTAGCCCGAAATATTTACAATGTGTTTTTGTATAAAGTCTGAGCACCTCCAGAAAGTTTTAAATAAAAGGGTTTTCATCTGTATCCTGTTGTATTCACTGTCAGCACTATTAACAAGTTCATAATGCCTTATCTTCTCTTCTCTTATCTTATAATAATCTTATATCTGTTTAAAACAACATTACCCTTTTGTCACTTTACTTAAAGGCACCCAGTGCAACTTTCGAGGCTTAAAAATAAACATTCAATTTCTAGTCTTTTTTACACAAAGCAGCAAAGATGAGACGTCGTTGTGTGGTGAGAACTGATAGAAAATCGATAACAACAACAATCGCCGCCATTTTCTTTATTTTTTGTAACCTACAATAAATAAAGCAGGCTTCCAGTCAATGGAAAAATGGCTTCTCCCCACCGGCGATTGTTGTTGTTTACGATTTTCTATCAGTTCTCACCACACAACGACGTCTCATCTTTGCTCCTTGAATGTCGATATGTAATGGTATGGAGTTATTGAAACTTACTATGTGTAAAAAAGACTAGAAATTGAATGTTTATTTTTCATTGAATGTTTACATAAAGTTGCACTGGGTGCCTTTAAAGCTGACAAAGTACACTTATAGAATCTTATATCTGTTCATAACAACACCACCCTTTTGTCACTTTACTTAAAGTCCACTAATAGGATCTTCTAAAAGTTTATAATATTCTATGTCTGTATAGCAGCCTAGTCACCATACTAATAACCATTAATGAATATGCATAATATATCACAAAGGTGGTTATGATGTGCCGTGAAGACCTATATACATAGTTATAATGAGTGCCACAATGACTTAACTAGTTTTTAAAGCTATTATGAATGTTCTTATAGTGCTTCATATATGCAGGCTTCATAGGATTCATGATTACCCACACAAACCTATGATCACATATTTATAATGCATCATTTTATCTTAGATTATAACCATTTATAATTAACTGACATAACGTTTCAGAGCAGAGGATATGAGTAATTGTGGAGATGCTAAACATAGTTATAAAGAGTGCTACAATGACTTATAGCTACTTTTAAACGTCATCATTAAAGTCCTTATAGGACCTTATAAAGGCAGGCTTCATAGCAAGTGTTACCCGACAGTCACATATTTATAATGCATTATTCCGTCTTTAATTATAACCATTCATAATGAACTGATATAATGTATCATAAAGGTGATTATGAGTCATCATGAAGACATTATACGTAGTTATGAAGTAGCTATAAGTCATTGTAGCAATCGCTATAAGTCATTATTAAGGCCCTTATAATGTCCTTATAGGGCCTTATAACGCTGGGCTTCATAGAAAGTGTTACCGATATTTCTTCTGCTTTTATTTACATGTAAAGGTCAGGTACTTTATCCAAAGCAATTTACAGACAAGCAGTGATCAGGAAGCAAACCCAGGCCAACCACTTACCAAGCACTGACGCTAACCACTGCGCAGTTTATTACATTTAGATGTTTATTCATCATAATATGTCATCATACATATACATCATTGTTTTTACCACTAGTGAAGCTCCATCAGCATTTTTCTTTTCCCCCTCTTATTTAGATGCAATTATTTAACCCTGGCCTCTATTTCATTAATTGTTTCGATGTATTATTCAACTGTTTCCTGGTACATCCACAAATAAAGGCATGCTTCTTCCTCAAGATGGGCTGTTTGTTGGTACCTTGTCATGCATTTCTGAGCCATTGAAGTAAAGAACTTTACAGGGAAGGTTCGCACTTGTCAAAACAAAACGAGACACGCAAGGCATAAAAGCGACCTGAAGATCCACTAGGATAGATGTTCGAGGGTAGAAAATGGACACTCACATTCACCAGGGACATAGGCACTGGTTGAGTGGGTTTAGCCATTTACATTTTCAGTGAGTGTGTGTGTGTGTGTGTGTGTGTGTGTGTGTGTGTGTGTGTGTGTGTGTGTGTGTGTGTGTGTGTGTGTGTGTGTGTGTGTGTGTGTGTGTGTGTGTGTGTGTGTGTGTGTGTGTGTGTGTGTGTGTGTGTGTGTGACAGTGAGTCAGAGCTTTTCTGTCAGAAGATCCCCAGATATACAGTTCTGGAACAAGGCGAAAAAATATATGTGCAAACACCCACACTCCCAAAGATGAGGTGAAGCCTCCGTGACTCAGCAGTCAGAGTGAGATATTTGTACCAGACAAAAGAGTCAGACGGAGTGTGTGTGTGTGGGAGGACGTGTGTCTGACACACATTGGAACACAAGACACAGGAATTTCCCTCACACGTCTCTCCCAGCAGCACAACACAATAATAACAATAATAATAATAATCCTATTGCTGTCTTTTGAAATGTGTGTGTTTGTTCTGAGCGGCGTGATGGGATGTGTGTGCGAGGCCTGTTGTGTGGAGATCAGCCTGTGTTGCTCAGACTGAAGGAGGCATCTCAGAGGAGTCATTTTAATAATGCATCCAGACATCATCCAAGCATTTATAGGACATGAGTCTCCTCTCTCCCTCTCCCTACCATCCTCTCTCTCTCACTCTATCACTCTCTCCCTCTCTCACCTCCCTCTCTCTATCTCTCCCCTCTCAATCTCTCTCTCTCCCTCTATTGCCCCCCTCTCATTCTCTCTCTCTATCCCTTTATCTCTCTCTCTCTATCTCTCTCTCTCTCTCACTCTATTTCTCTCTCTCCTCTCTCTCTCTCACTCACCCATCCTCTATCTATCTCTCTTTCTGCTCCGGTGAAGGCATTGCATGTCTTCTCAAACATGCGCAGCATCACTTCTGCTGGATATGAGCAGAAATCATGGGAGAGTTCAGTTCAGTAATCCACAGCCTAGCTATGAGGTCATGTTCAAATGTGAGGAGGCATGATGACCTCATGTCTGGCACCGGTGAGGTCTAGAGACAAACACACTTACAAACACACACACACAAATACAAAGAGATACACACAAACACACACACACACACACACACACACACACACACACACACACACACACACACTGAAACATACACATAGATACACACAAACTCTCACACATACACATAGATACACACACCCTCTTACACAAACACATAGATACACACAGACACACACCCTGAAACACACACTCACAGACACGTACAAATATGCACTAACACTCATGTATGTGTCAGAAATTCTCTTTCTTACACCACTCTCCTTTGCCCCTCCCTCTCAACCCTGCTGGCGCCCGCACATGATCTCAGATGAAGTCTTGTCTGGGTGATGTAATAGGCGGTTAGCGAGGAGAGCTAGCATTAGCCACTCCACTACAGAGTTAGGTTGTCAGAGCTCACACACATCTCGACTAAGAGCAGATTGGGACGGAGCGCCTCTTGTGCAGGAACTCTCCACTGTTTACGATGACAGCACTGTCTATTCCTCTGAGACAGAGGAGCAGATCTATCTTTTGAACATGAAGTCAAACATGTATCATCATTAGTCAGTGTTTCTGTGGGGGTTTTGTCTCTCCACTCTCCTGGGGTTTTATTTTTCATTTGATTGGTCTGATTATGATTTGCGATTTGTGTACAATCATTAGCGGTTTTTTAATAAATGAGTGTGTGTGGGTAGTGTTTGGCGATGCTGTGTTTCTGACGGTCACAGTGAAAAGGCTCAGTTGACTGGACAGGGCGTGCCGTGCTGAGGAGGAGGAGGAGGAGCGAAAGCGAGAGAGGGTTAAAGGAAGAAAAGGGAGAGCAGGAGAGTAAAAGAGGATAAAGGAAAGAGGAAAAAATGACAGAAAGAGAAAGAGAATGGAAAAAGAGAATGTTTTTGTCATTTAATTAATATGCGTTACGTTTATACTGTATGTGTTTGTGTGCTAATGTTGTCAAACAAGTATGTTTGTGTATCAACTTAGGTGTTGTTCTTTTCTTCCTTTTGACCTCTTGTTCCTTTTTATATAAGTTATTTCTATACCTGTGAATGTTTATGCAATAAATTACATTATGTACATTGTATGTAACAATGTCATGCCAGTAATACACATTCAAATTCTGAATATGACAGAAATACAGAGTGAGAGAGAAAGAGAGAGAGATGTGTGTGTGGGGGGGGGGGGATTCCAGTGGCACAGTTGCCGTGACGATAGCTCAGAACACCACAGCTGTGTGAGGCTTCCCCATGGGACTCTGGGATAGGCTGGGATTAATCGTTTGTGTGAAAGACAAACATAATTAAAATAGAGCCATGGCTCAGCCAATCAGAATGGGTGCTGCTCATATTCAACACAGCACATAGAGGGACTGCTGGGCTCCCTCTCCATCTATCTCTCTCTCTTTCTCCATCTCTCTATCTATATCTCTCCTTTTCCTGCCCTTCCCAATCATCCCTTCCCCCACATTCTTCAGCCTGTCTAAAATCCCCCCTTCATCCTCTATCTCTCTCCTTCTCTCTTTATTTTACTCTCCCCCCTCCAGCCCCCCTCACACTGGTGGATTGATAGCCATGCTCCTGAAATGTGCCCTGCATAAATTCTGCAGTAGGCAGGACTCCAGGGCTCTAGTAAGGGGGGGGGGGGGGGGGGGGGCGTAATGGTGGCTATAGGTTTGATGGCACATGAATCAAGCTTTAAAATGGAATCCAGTACAAGGGGAGGAGATGATGACCTCCCTCATGGACTCCCATGGGCGCCCCCTCCATGCTTATATTGAGCTGAGATTGGCCCCTTCCATCCGCATCCATTAAGCCATGCATAGTCATTTAGCTGCTGACCATGTTACCAAGGAGAGAGCATGGCTGTCACTGTATGGGCACATGGGGATGGCACTGTTCTCCTTGTGTCCTTATAGAAACGGACATCAGTGCAATGTGCAAATGTTTTATCCAGATGTGGAGCGAGCGCCATCTTGGAAAAGCAGCTCTCCAGCTCTCTGCCTTCTTTACTGTCCAGTGTCATGCCTTAACAACCAAAGCTCCATAGAACTCCACATAGCTCCATAAAGCTCCATAAAGCTTCAAACCTTCATCTCTAAACTTAGAGGTACTAGTTGGTACTAGTTTTCAGGAAACATTGTATTTATCATCTTGTTAAAATGTAGCCAATTACCATTAAATAAAACAATTGAGACTGGATATATTGACATATTTTAATTCCTTGGTATTATGCTTTATTACAACATGCGAGATAGTGAGCAATGGTATGTTTAATTAAAAAATAAGAATGAGGATATCCCATTTAAACCTTGAACCTTAACCTCTCCCTGTATTTATGCACATAAATCTAAATATTCTTTCCGGTACAATCCCCCACCTCCCAACCTGCATCTGGATGTTAATTTGTCTGCAAAGAATTAACAGAAGGACAGAAACACAACTGGATGCACTTGTGCTGGGTTTTCATCTGGCATAAGATGAGTTTTATGGTTAAAAACAATAAACAATAACATCTGGCATGAGTGGATAGAACTTCTATTGTTGTTTTACTATTTTCTTGGAGAAATCGGTGTGCTCAAGGCTTCTTATCACCAGTACACACACACACACACACACACACACAGACAAAAACACACACACAAATACACACACAGACACACACACACACACATACCCAGATAAATGTACACATGAACACCCATTTTATTCACACTTATTCACAGGCATGCACACATATATTCACCCAGATGCACACACACACACACACACACACTCTTCTACACACAAACACACCACTGCTGCTCCATTGAGGACATCCCCCATTCTGCTTTGGCTGTGGCGGCTGTGCAGCTGTTCCCTGCGTCACGTGACCACAAAGCCGCGTTTGGAGGGAGCCCAGGGCCAGGCCGCCTGCGGTCGCTACTCACAGTAGGCAGGAGAGCAGCAGAGAACTCCCAAACCAGACATAGTGTGAGTGTCCTCATCCGAAAGACGGAGAGAGCTCCCAGACCAGCCAGAATAAGAGTGTCCTCATCTGCAAGGGGTAGACAATTCCCAAACCAGACATAGTGTGAGTGTACTCATCTGCAAGGGGCAGAGAGTTCCCAAACCAATCCTAGTCTGAACAGACACATGTACTGGGAGAGAAGAGAATTCCCAAACCAGTCATAATATGAGTGCCCTCATCCACAGGGGAGAGAGAATTCCCAAACAGATCTCCATCTGAGCCTCCTTGGCCACAAGGGAGAGAGACGTCCCATGTCCGCCCTCATCTAGATGTACTTATCAGTACAGGAAAGGGGGGGTGGGGGGTGGGCATAAGTCCCAAACCAGCCTTCCCCTGAATAGACACACAATCACAGGCAGAGGAGTATTCCTAAACTGATTCATTCCCATCTGAGCATGCTCATATTGGTTCTCCGTCAACCCTCTCTGCCCTCAGGCTAGGACAACAACCGGAAATTGATTGTTTATTTACATCATGTTGGTTTCCATTAAGTGTCCCTGTCTTGTTGAATTAATGTATTGTAAATTCCTGCAATTCTTCACCGCTATCTTGCTTCTGCTAATGAGAGAGCAACTCGCCCATGCTGCATATATTGTGACATTGAAAGAAATCAAAACTACCATTTATCTGTGCTGTGCTCCACCTGACTTGTAAGGGGCTTTAGATAAACGTGTAAAAATGTGAATCCCACTGAGCCTCTAGGTGCAGAGACAAGGCAGTGATGAGATGGCAGACTGAAGACCCACACCACTACAGTCATGTCTAATTACATTTGAACTGAGTGTTATTCCTGCTGTGTGCTGCGTTTACACAAATGGGTATTAAGTGTGTGTAACGCTCTCTTGCTCCAACAACTATGTTTCAGCGCAGGACTGGTCTTTTCTCTACTGCGTCTCCTCATAAAACCCTGCTATCAGCTGACTCAACTATTTCATTTCATACCACCAAGTTTTGATTCAGCCAGTCATTGGGGTCATTTAAATTATTATATTAACCATGTATTAACTAACGGTATGTCATATGAATAGTCATTGAAAAGCTAACTTTGTATGCCAACTCTAAAACAATGAAAAGATTTGGGGAAATAGTGGAGACTGAACATGTTGGCACGTTCTATTTTCTCGGCATGAAATGATTTATTACAATGTTAAAGATTTAAACATTTAAACATTAAATAGGAGCGTACATTTCAGCACAGAGCTGGACTACGCTGTGCCATGCTATTTCTGTAGTCTTTGTGGCAAACTCCCGATCCGGTCCAAATGTGGCCCACATCAGCCAGATCCATTGCAGACTCCATGCTGTGGTATGCCCTGGTGGTGAAGCATAGTCCACTCAAAATCCATTCTGATTGGTTCCCACATCAGACAGCAGCTCACAACCCCACTCCAGCTGTGTGTCGGAATGGCTGTGACAGGGTGAATATATGTCAGATGATACCTGCAGAAAATGGCCGATCAGCAAGTATCCCTCATCTGCTGGAAAAGTGGTGTATTGATCCCCCTGAATGCCATTAAGCCGTTTCTTACCAGATCCCTCTACACACCCACCTAAAGGCTATAGCCTCCTCCGCAAGATACATTCCCCCTCTATTTTACCCACAATGCTTTGTGTCACTTACTGTCCCATAAGCTACAGTCAGGAAGGCGAGGGGAAAGGTCAGGATTTGGAGGTGTGTGGTTATTGTGCATATGCAGTATGTGTGTGTGTGTGTGTGTGTGTGTGTGTGTGTGTGTGTGTGTGTGTGTGTGTGTGTGTGTGTGTGTGTTTGAGGACATGAATGCAGTGACACACACATCAGTATTGCTCTCTGTGTCTGTGCTCCATGATGCAGTGAGTAGGGCTGTGTGCTAGGGTTTTGTGAGGGTATAATCTGAGCACTCGCTAGACGTTAGACAGCATTTAGGCGGATTAGTTTGAATCTTTTTGATCAACTTGAAAATTCCATGCAAATTTCAAGAGGCTTATGGAGCTAAGGAGCCTTCTGGCTCACTGGGTCAGGCAGGCACACACACACACACACACACACACACACACACACACACACACACACACACACACACATAAACATGAATACACTCTCTCTCTCACTGTCACACTCACACAATCATACACACTTATAGTAAACACACATTCAAACTCAGACAAATGCACACACACATACACCAAACATACACACACAGATACACACAAACAAACACACACACACAAGTACACAGTATACAAACGCACGCACACAAGTACACAGTATAAGGCCTTACATCTGGCCTCCTAATCAGACTCTCAAACATGCAAGACAAGGGTATGACTCTTTACAACCCAGTGTTACCCCTGACTAGAAATGGTCTTTTCTGCTGTCCCAATATTTCTGTTCAAAGGGAACACCCATGAAGTAGATCAGGTAAAAGAGTTTAATCACAGTTTAATATCAATGCTCTGGAAACTTTGAATCTTAACTTTATTAACCATAGTAAACAATGGGATATATAAACGCTGTCCATGGATAGTGGCAATTTCAGTGAGTGTGTAGTCCAAGCTAATGGATGAACAGAAGAAACACATTGTCTCATTTTGCCAAGTTGTGTAAAAAAAATGGTGAATTCTGTGGTTAAATAACATGTTATCAGGAAAACTACCAAGCTTGCAACCTAGCAGGAAGCATTGTGGAGTTATTTGTTTCCGCCTTTCCGCCTAATTTTGCATTATAGGTTTTTTGGTGCCCCAGTAGCCGTCATCCCTTCCTTACTGTTACTGTACATTCACCTTCATGGATCCTGGACTGTAAGTCTAATTACATAGCATGCTATGATACACTTGGGACAATGTATACCTGTAGAAAAAATTACAGTAAACATTAATATAATAAAATATAATATAATAAAAAGCCTTTGTCTCATTCAGTGGAGTGATTTTAAGAGGTATTTAATATAACCCTTTTTGCAAAGCTTCATCTAGTGTACAAGGAAGTAATGACTAATTAACAATTTAACGTTTAAACACATAAATGATTCATGGATTCTAGATGGCGCCATTTTGTTGCAGCAGTTGTAGAGCACGTATGGGAAAAACCAACATAGTGAGGAAACTGTGCAGGCCCCACAGGCATCCAGTGTAAGGTGTGATTTTATCATTAAGATGGTGAGCAGGTTCTTCGGGGTGTTTGTTGAGCTCGGAGGTAATGTGTGTTTGTGTGTGCGTGAGGGGGTTTGAGATGAGACACACAGTCTGATTTAATGACCAAACAAAACAAATGAAAGCTATCCCAGCAATCCCAGCTGCCGTCTCTATGCACCTCTCCCAGGATTAGCAGCAGATGTGCGGGATTCAGCCTCGGCGATCCGTTCTCGTGTGCGTGTGTGCATGTGTGCATGTGTGTGTGTGTGTGTGTGTGTGTGTGTGTGTGTGTGTGTGTGTGTGGTGTATATGTGTGTGCACCCATGTGTGTATCTATGTAAGCATGCATGTGTGTGTGCGCAGGTAATTACGACTCTCCCAGCCCCTGGCTCCAGGCCTGTCTGCAGCGCCGGCTCTAATGCTATTAGACAGCGAGCACCTTTGCTGCTGATTAAGACCACTCGTCCTCTGATTTTTATTGGCCGCCAAATGGTGCGTAGCGTATACATTTATCAGACACAATTGGCCAGGCAGCGTAGGGTGTCCACCCCTCCCACCCACCTACACAGACCACACACACACACACACACACACACAGACATTCCCTCTCTCACTCACAGATACACACAGATGTCTTCATTACAGGAAAACCACACACACACACACACACATACACACACGCACACACACACACACACACGGACACACACGCACACACACACACACACACACACATTAGTGTGCACTCTCTCACACACACACTTTATTAATAACATCAAACCTACACACACAGACACACACACTCTCTCTCTCTCTCTTGCGCACACACACACACACACACACACACACACACACACACACACACACACACACACACACACACACAAACATACCTGGCAGCTGGTGGTGTGTGGGTAGTGTGGGGGATGGGGTAGATGAGTGCTAGTGCAGGTTGCAGTGGGATTGGCTGTCTGCACGGGACCCACCGCAGAGCTGAGGGATCAGTGACAGGATCAAAGCAGGTGATGGATTCAGAGGTGGAGATGTGGACACGCACACACACACACACACACACACACACACTGTTGCATAGAGATGGCCTGACCGTGAACTGCTCACAGAATACTCCTTTATACTTTGGCGGGTTGGAGTGTGTACGTGTGTACGCGTGTGTGTGTGCGTGTGTGAGCACAAATGTGGAATGACCAGATGCAATGTGGGATGAGCAGAAGGTTTGTGTGGGACAATTTGGGACATGTTATCAACACTGAGAGGTAACCTTAAACTTTGGTATAATGTCTATCTAACTAAATAAGAAACCTTTTTATCCGTAAACACCTGCGTAAGTTCATTTTTTTCCTACGTAGCAGAGGAGTTCACATGTCTGCACAGTTTGATTGACAGCCTCTTGATGACAGCGTCTTGATTCACTGCTCTCTTCTCAGCCTTTGATGAAAGACAGGCTTTTAGAAAAGCTTGGCTATGTTGTATTTGTATGAGCCAGGTTGCTGCTTCTGACATAGCGCTATTAAATAGAGTAGGAACTGTGCTGCAATGGCATAAGTGGCTCATGTGCCGGACGGGTAACAACAAAAACGCATCTCACAACAACTCACATGTAATACCTCACATCAAATATTGCATTTACACTATATGTGTATCCTTTATATAAATAGCTATACAACCTTCATTACAATCAAGGGCAGGTAGTAGAGCACTGCCGTATAATGCATTATTTACAGTAAATCAGATATTGTTTCCACGTTCCTTAAATTGAAAATATAGTGATACTACTGTTAAAGGTCAGCATAATAACATATAATTTACTACCACCAAAATATATTTTTTAAGCCTTTGAGGCTTCCATAACATTAAAAAGGATCAAGGGTATTTTCTTTGTGTCTGACCATACTATATATTTTTTAAATATCTTTTAAAATATCTGACAATATATCATATCAAGTGTCATATTTCTTTAATATAGTATGTATCATTATTATTATTATTATTTTTTTTTAATACCACTGTGTTGGTTTTTCTATTGGAGTTTTGCAGCATAATGCAGTTTTGCTTGTTTTGTGCATAAAATGTGAAAGTAACTGGGATACCTCCTGACAGGAGTATGGTATGTGTGGGCGTGTGCGTGTCATGTGTGTGTGTGCGTGGGTGTGTGTCTGTGTGTCTGTGTGTCTGTGTGTCTGTGTGTTCGTCTGTCCCTGTGATGATTGCAGCATTTGTGGGGATAATTGCATCTGGGTTGGGTTGGTTTTGAGCTCACCCCTGACTGGCCCATCCGCTGCTCACACACTCCCTTCGGGAGGTGCAGCCTGTAATCCTGGACCCTGATTCACCATAATCCGGAGATAGGATATTAAATTTGGTTAGCAGTATTAATCTGTCATCACCTTTTCCACAGGTCCACAACTGCAGCCGGCAGGTTCTCACCTAGTCTGGCTCTCCCCACGGCTGGGCTAATCCCCCAGCTTGGAGTCTGTCCCCGTGCCCTCACCACTGAGGACACGGGAAGGAAGAGAGGCTTTGCGCTCCGTGGGAGGACAGAAGCCGACTCAGACAGGCATGATGTTTGTCCCCTCCACAGCACAGAAACAAGGTCATACAGGTCACAGTTATTTCCTAGTTGGGAGCGTTTGCAGAGAAACGTGTGGTTTAGTGTTACACGGAGAGCCGTGGTTTGACCTTAAAAAACTCTCTCAGAGCAAGATGAGTGAAACTCAGCTGTTGTGTGTCAGTTTTTAGTTTTTTTCCACAGTTACCAAAGTCATGCACTGAGTAGTGTGAGTGTGTGTGCATGTGTGAATAGGTGAATAGGTGTGTTTGTGTGTTGTATGCTAACTGCGCTAATTTCATAGTTTCTGGCCCAGTGGATCAAAAGACCAGCTTTGAATGTTTTTCTCCTTTTTGCCTGGCCCTGTAACACTGTCATCAGTGTGAAACCTTTAGTATTAAACCTCCTCTTTACCACAGTGTATCTCCTCCATTCAGATTCTTTCAAATGGGCTAAAAAGACAGGCATGATCAAGGAGCTAATTCTGTACCGCTGGGCACCATACAGTTATGCTGCATTTATACTACCTCTTAAGCAGCATCCAGCAGTATAGAGCGCCGAAAGTGTTGAAATGCTGAAAGCTAATACTACTGCGTATGGGTAGGCCTTACTCAGCTTGTTTGCTCTTTGCTGTGTGTTTGGTTAAGCCCTTCTGCACAATTATTCCTATAGTCATCATTTCTCTTTCGCTAATTAAACATGTTTGAATTTCTTATAGTTCATGCCTTTTAACATGTACATTTTCCTTTTCTTTTCAATGACCTCTCCAATTTTACATTCGTATACTCATTGCGGGGATAGAAATGTAGAATAACATTCTCCAGTGTTAAAAATCTATATAATTGAAGTAGAATTAATTTCCCAGACAAGCAGGGTTATCTTTGAGTGTCAAGTGATCTGCAAAGGGCATCACATTTCAAGTGGTCGTCATGTCTTTTCTGTCTAATATCTCGGACCAACTATTACCTGTTTTTCAAATAACTTTTAGATCTCTCTCTACTGTCTGGCGCACCATTTCACCACGATCATCTTAAGTTTCATATTTTCTGTCTCTCACTCTGTCTCCCTCTTGCTCTCCTCCTTCTCTATCTTTCTCCATCTCTCTTTCTCCCTCTCTCTCTCTCTCTCTCTCTCTCTCTCTCTCTCTCTCTCTCTCTCTCTCCAGAACTTAGCCCTTGGTGAGGTTTTCTTCTCCCCTCTGTTTGACCTTGTGTGGTTTTGTGTTTTAAAATGGAACCGGAGCCTGCCCAGGGAAAAGGCCAAAGCCCGCACTTCCAAGGCATCTATCACTTTTTCCCCACTCCTGTTTCGCCCCACTAATGACAGCTGCCTATCCTGGAAATGAACCGATTTATAACCCAGCCTTGCAATATCTTACAATGCGTCTCTATCTAAGTCACTGTGAATGTGTCACTAATTCATATTTGACCTCAAGAAGACACTAGCATGTGCTGTGGGCTTAATGACATGCACATGCAGGGTGTGCCTCACTCTGTGTGTCGCTCAAGTGATCTTGTGTTGATGAGCTCTCATAGAGACTCCAGCAGACTGAGCGACTGGAAGAGCAGCCGAGCGCTCTGGAGAAGGGGAAGGGGGTCGTCTTCCTGGTAACGGCAAAGGTCAAGGGCCTGTTAACGCATGTCAGCCTGCGCCCCCATCCCAGCTGTGTTCTTCGTCTTCTCTAATAAGATGTCTGCTGTTGATTTAGGGACGCCCTTCCCCTTCCTGACTCCCCCGATCCTCTACATCAGACACACACACACACACACACACACACACTTTACTGGCATTGGTCCAACCGCACCAGCATGCATTATCACACACCCTTCACACAAATTCCACCTAACCCCCCAACCCCACCCCCCCACCTCAAACCCCACCCCACTCCCTCATCCACTCCGTCATCTCATTACTGTCACATGCTCAGCCACACTGGCATGCAACATCACACACACCCTTAAACAGAGCCGTCACCGACACACATCAAACCTTACAGCTCCCTCTGAGCTACAGCATCACAGTGAGAGACATAAACTCTATACAGTCTAAACACAAACAGTTATACTGGAGAACAGGCGATAAAGGATGGGGACTAAATAAAGATGTGATGTGAAATGTCTTTTCGTGTCTGTTCCTGGCATGCTACAGGTCATCAGTTGTGAATGCACATACCAAAGTGTTCAAGTTCAAGCTTTTAACCTTTTTTACATGTTGCTGAGGAGAGTGGCATAATCTGAGACACGTGGAGGGCATAATCTGAGATGTAATAAATGACAGTTCAGCTCCAACAGATATATTCTCATCTTTGTGAGAAAGTGGATTTAATTCACAGTACTTCATCCAACTTAAATAGTTCGTTCTATTTACATTTATAAAGAACCAGTTCAACTCCAGTAAAAACATCTCAAGAGTTGGAGGCTTGGTTTTTATATTTAGAAAAGGGGGCATGGAGTTAGGAGGGGTTTGGGTGGGGCGGGGGGGGGGGGTCAGGGGGTTGGGAGGGGTGGGGTCTGGGGGTGGTAATGGTATCCAGTGCTTTCTGTATTAAAGGCCATTTGCTCAGAGTGTGAAACCGCACAGAGAAAATAAAAGACTATCCTTTCGTCCCTCACTGTGCTTACAGATGAAGATCTGTGACCCCCTTCCCATTCTCTTTCCCTGACCCCAACCCCCCAGGAGAGGAAGAGAGCGAGAGAGAGAGAGGGGCTGATGGGTTAGACCATCTGTGGCAGATCCACCATGTGAGGCCTCTCAGACCGAAGCTGACTGCAGAACAGATCTGGGCCATAGCCGGGCCGGACCTGGCCCGGATTTTGGCCGGATCTCGTCCCAGGTCAGATGGCACCTGGGTCCTGAATGTCAGGGCTTCATTCTGAAGGCCCCCTGTAATAGTCTGAGATCTGTGTCCTGCGTGATGCTCCACCTGTATCGTGGAGGAGATAGATTGCAGCTCGTTGTTTTGCACTGTCACTGCAGAGAGGAAAAAAACAACACTCCTCTGGAGGCCGTCTATGTGCTTTCTCAGCTAGCTCTGAGGTTTTTTAGATTCATGTATCAATTAGAAACATTGTTCATGCTTGGGGATAGTATACCATCAGTCTTATAGCAATCTGACAGTTTGTGGCTGTCAGCTATACCTAAATGATGTAACTGAATTCAATCACAGTCGAGGAGAATAGCACAGGTACCATGTAATATTTAACCAAGCCTCCCAACACTCACATGATGTCAAATGCATCTCAGCATGCATAATTGCATTCACACATAACCCAATAATTTTGCCATTTAGAAGTAGCCACTGAAACACCAGTATGAATATTGCAGTAAATCTATGAGCGCAGTACAGCAGAGAAAGCATCTTTTTTTCTTGCACTTGGCGTGCAGATCTCTTCAGTGTTTTGGAAGGAGAGTGTGTTCATGGCAAATTAAAGCTCTGTTGTAGAGGCCCTCACACAGTCTCAGTCTACATCTGCAGTTTTATAGCGGCACGGATTTGATTGTTGACATGATCACGGTCCCGGTCTTACAGGCCACTGGTAAGATAACTGTCAAGTCCTGGAATGTTAGTTGTCAGAGGAAGAGAGGGAGAGGAAGGGGGGAAGAGAGAGAGAAAAGGGGAAACAAGGAGGAAGGACATTGTCTCACATCACCAGGCCAAGCAGAGAAGTTGCGCTTTTTATTTGCTTTTCTTCTCTTTCTGACTTTCTTTTTTTTCCCTTTTGTTTGGTTATTGTGTTTTAGATGAATAGCGAGTCCCTTTGGAGCCGGAGATTGATGTGTCAGTGCTCTGCGTTTCGATTTCTCCGCGGGCTCTGTCGACTCATCGCGGCAGGTGCAGAGCTCCAGCCCGCCCCCAGATGCTCCTGAATGGTCGGGCTCTCGGTAGCGAAGGAGTAGGGTTCAGCACTTTTCTCTTTTTTTTGTGTGTGTCTTTTTTGATGACCTTCATGGAGCGCAGAAGACCTTCCCGCATTCGGCAGAGCCACTCCCTTTGCGGTCTTTTTTTTGTCCTTTGCAGTCTTTCTTCAGTAACGCGAGAAAGAGGAGAGCCGAACCACACGGCACACCCCCCAACCAGCCCCTTGGTAATGTCCGAGATCTCTCCCAGAGACAAGTTCCTTAAACATGCACTTCATTCGTCTTAACACTAAAAAACACAGAAATCATACAAACATATGTCCAAAATAACAAAAAAAGAACAGAAAAAAAAATGTCAGCCAACGTTTCATTTCTATTTATATAAAGGCGTCTATCAGCTCCTGTTGTTACGAAGCTCCTTTTGATATTTGGCATATAGAAACACCTCCATCTAATTGTCCTGTAAATGTGTTTACAGTCCAAGGTGTAATATAAACATGACATAATTGACATAACTGACATTGCACGTATCTTTCTACGGCCTTCAATTGCAACAAGCTTGAAATCACACCTTCATGCCAGTAGAGTTCAAAGACAGGCTGTGAGGTGCGGATCAGATGCAGCAAAAAGCACCGCATCTTGAACGTACAGTATCTGTTTGGGGTACGTGAGTCCTGCTTTTAATCACTGAGGAAAAAAGTTTCTGTCTGGTCATCGTAACACGTAGCAGCAGGAGACGTTTTGTGTAAAACTGTAGCACCAGAGCAGTTTGTTATTGCCCACACTTTAGGTTTTTTTTGTTGTTGTTAGAAATTGTACTGTTTTGTTATTTTGTTTTAAAAATTGTGCCGTTATGATTTGAGATCCATCGAGGAGGTGAATAAGCAGATTCCTGTTCGGTGTACAAAAAGACTAGCTCTTAATTTTTTTTCAGTCATTTGCAAAGTTAAACGAGAGAAAATGGAATATATCATTTTCATTTAAATCACAACGAATACAGTTAAAGCAAATCTGGGCGGCATTTAGCATAATCCAAGCAAAGAATTTGCTTTTATGATGAATGGTATTAGAGATTCTTTATATTTCTATGTATACATATTTATATAGATATATGTTTATGTACAGGTATGGCACTTGATCACACGAAAGCAAGAAAACACTTTTCACAAATGAAAGCAGTGGGCGCTTTGGTGTATTTTAAATTAAGGAGATCACAGACGTTAAGCGTTTGCAGCAAATCCACCCGATACTGTCTGCAAGTCAGCTATATAGCAATGGAATGGTTACATACGTTAAGGTCAGTGGTGCGTACACAGGCAACAAAAGAAAAAAACATGTATGAAGCTACAGTATTTTAACTAGGTCGATCCATAGTCGGATTGATTTATATATCCATACATATATAAATCTGTAGTTAAGATTTTCCTTAATCTTGGTCAACCGATTTCTGTTGTGTCGCCTAAATACGATGGTGTCAAAAATTGGTGGAAAATGTTTTTTTTTTTTTTTTTTTTTTAACACCATTAACAACACGTCACGGGTAAGGTTTGGCTCCCGGAGTTCAACTCGTAGTGCAAAACGCATTTACTCTTTCAAGTACAGTAGAGAAGCCACCAAGAGTAAATACGTGAACACATCTGTCTGCTCTCTGTTTAGCGCTTTACAGAGTATAAACGTTGCTAAAAAGTTGCATCAGTGCAATTTAAAAAATAGATCAACGAACGTGTGACTCACGTTCGTCACTGAAGTCCTTAAAACACAAATAAATTAAAAAGAAACCACTCATTGAACTCATGACACGGCATACGGCCAGCGGGATCGTCCATCCCGTCTCTTATTTTCTTCGTTGTTTTTTACAGACTGCACCATCAGTTTTCTCTCGTGCTACACATAGGCAGAGTCACTTGACTGGGTGCGACCAAAATTAGGCATACTCATTCGGGGCAAGTCCTTATTTCTGATTTCGTAAACGGACTTCCTCCTAGCCTGTACTCCTCTTACGGCCACTTTGATTTTCCTCCACCCCAAGTGATTCAGTTCTGCCAAATTTAGCGCCACGCAAAAGCCACTGACCGCAAACATGAAGACCAGAAACACGGTCTTCTCCGTGGGTCTGGAAACATAGCACTCGACATCTTTTATGCAGGGATATCGATCACACTCATACACGGCGGGCACGTTGAATCCGTACAAGAAATATTGACCAACTAAAAACCCAATTTCCAGCGCGTTTCTGAAAACCACTTGAATGATATAAAACCTGGAGATGCCCTCCTGCCGTTTCGCTTTGGACTTTTGGGGTTTGACGTTTGGCATCTCTTTCACTTCCAAACAGTCGGGCTCGGCTTCTTTTGTAGAGTTTTCTGTGTTCTGAAGTACTCCGTTCACGATTGTATTTTTGATTTTTTGATTTTTGATGTCCTCTCGTTTCATTGAATCTTGATCCTTATCCACCGTCAGAAACACAGTGGAGAACCGCCGTTCCTTTTGTTTTGCAGACTGATGAACCGAATATGTGATAAAGCATAAACTCGGTGTGCACACCATTATGATCTGAAACACCCAATATCTGATATGGGATATGGGGAATGCCTTATCGTAACATGCTTGGTTACAGCCCGGTTGTAAGGTATTACAGATGAACATGGTTTGTTCATCATCATAAACAGTCTCTCCAACTATCGCTACGATTAGAATCCGGAAAATCACCACCACTGTCAGTAGGATCCTAAAAAACAAACAGACAAACAGGTGTATAAATATGTGTTCTCTGTGTTAATTTTATTTCATGAAATGTAAATTTAGCCATTTTAGAACTGGACACAGATTGCTGTCAAGCAAGCAGATGTTGGGGAGCTGTCCAGTGCTGAAAGTGAGGCGCTCTCGCTGTTATAAGGCTAGCTTGTAGCACGGCTGTCGGGAGCTATCTGGTAACATCATATCTGCATCTGCATCCTCAAGACACTTGGGTTTTATGTTTATGTGTTAACTAGAAGTACATAAAAGGTTTTCAACGTGTATGCACACTTTCTCTGACACTATCTATATGATTTTCACGGTATTAACCACAAGCGGACCGGTCGTTATTATCGGTCTCCCGTGATGGCTAACCACAGGCAAGGCAGGGCAAATCCTCCTCGAATCTCGTCTTCAGCAACAATGCATTTTCCGTTTGTTTTGCAAATATAGTGGACTTTTCTCTTACCTTCCTATCATAGTAGAGTGCTGCTGGACAGCAGCCTCCAGGAGCCTCTCTAGTATGGTCCATTCCCCCATGTTTGTTCATCCGGAGACGAGAGCACACGGTACTCTGTACGAATTCCCGGGAAATGTTATTATTTCCTGTGTGTGTGTGTGGTTTTTTTTTTCTTACTCTCCAGAGGTTCTGATTGTATCTGGCAAATGCATTGATCACACGCGGCACCTGCTCCCCGCTTTGTGACAGTGTCTCTGTTGAAAGCTCGCTCGGCAATCCCACACTTTTGCTTGTCTTTCAGTCCGAAGTGCTGATTAATATAAGCCCTCCTATTTTCGATCCCCAGATCAGGTTGATGGGTCGCGCAGTGTCTGGATGGAGGGAGGTTGGATTTAATGTCTTGCCAGCGTTAATCCCCCCTTAAGTAGTCTCCTCCTGCGTCACGCGCAGACAGGTTTGTGGAGAACTGCCAAAATGACGGGATTTCTCATTTTTAAATATTCTGCAAATATAGCCCGGTCTTCCCCGCTTAATCTACACTAAAAGTGGTTGCCGAGGAGCGCGATGTTGTCTCTGGTTCCATCTCGTAAATGTGACTGAGGCAGGGAGAATTCTGTATCGCGTCCCGTGATGTACAAGTAGATTAAAAAGGGAGGAGGGATAGAGGTGGTGGGCGTCATGAGGTTCGAATCTTTGGCTTGCGGAAACCTGTCCTAAATCTAATCTTGGTTACTTGTTGACTTTATGATCTGCTAGTGAAGGTTCTGTTTTGACAGATCTGGTAGATTGTAGCGGCGGTCTAAGCTATTGTTTTACCACGATCCTTAATAATGCCATGGCTAGTGTGTGACTGGTGAAAGTAGCATCTGAGTTGCTAATCGGTTTACGAGGTTTGCCCGTGAGTTTAAAAATATCTAGCCACGCCTTGTGTTTCGATTTGATCAATCCCAACTGATATACTAGCCCTCATTCAAATGACTTAATGAATATTTTAAGGCGCAGCTAAATCGTTTTGATGGAGTTACTATAATCGCCTAAAAGATTCAACATAAGGCAGTTTGTGATACATTCAGAGGTTACTAAGACTAATGATTATCTACATTTTCGACAGATTTTAGTTAAAATATTATGGAGGTCAGGATCTAAATCTAATGCAACTTCATCCTTTTTCGTTAAAATGCAAAATGCCAGTTTTCAGGCAAAAAAAAAACTTGTGAGACAGATATTATCTATAGTTTAAGGAAACCGACCACGTGACACTAATTGCTTTAATAAAGACTACAACCCACTCGTTTTGCACATAAAAGTTATAGTAAATCTTATTAGACTTTAGATTTGCAGATTTTCTAAGATAATTTAATGTAAACTGTATTTGTGAAGCTAATGGCTAATTAACTTGAGAAAATAGCCTTCGACCATCGTCTACCTTTCCGCCTCTTGAAAAACAGAGATAAGACCTTGTCTGTTGGGTTGTAGTCATAGGAAAGACTGTATAAAATGGTTTAAGGTATCTCATTCATCCTTGGGTAATCTCTTATAATCTCAATTCCAATCTTTTATAATCTATTCTTTTGTCACGTTTCTTGCGTGCCTCAGGGAGAAAAGAATGGAGAGAAAAGAATGGAGAGACAATTACCAAGACTAAAATGTAATTCATCAGAGGAATGATGTTTGTAAACAAGTCAAATGACAATGCTGTCATAACCTACTCCAAAACCTCAATTAGTCTTCATCTCTATACAAAATAAAACTCAGAGGCAAAGAACACGTTGCAAGTCCCGGGTCTTGTTTACGAGGACATCACACAGACAAATGACTTCTTGTGTAAAACAAACTGTTGAATGATGATGGAGCGCGTTGCATGAACCATAGCACTGGCTTTGCAAGAGGAGGTAATCGCAGTAAGGCCAGTGTGGTGGTTAGAAGCACTTCCGGTGGACGATGGAGGGACCGGCCTCGTCGTACTCTTGTTTGCTAATCCACATCTGCTGGAAGGTGGACAGGGAGGCCAGGATGGAGCCACCGATCCAGACGGAGTATTTACGCTCAGGGGGCGCAATTATCTAAAAGCAGTGAACCGAGAATTACAACAAAAACACACAAAGAAAGTTGCATTATCTTAGCTACAATAATACAGGTAATGAAACATGTAAAATGATGGATACCTTGATCTTCATGGTGCTTGGAGCCAGAGCTGTGATTTCTTTTTGCATGCGGTCAGCAATACCAGGATACATGGTCGTGCCACCAGATAAGACATTGTTTGCATACAGGTCTTTACGGATGTCGATGTCACACTTCATGATGCTGTTATAGGTAGTCTCATGGATACCAGCAGACTCCATACCTACGGTTATAAAAAGATCAGACCTCTTTGAGAGGTATTCTTACATTTGGCCAAGATTTGTGAAGTCGTTCACAACTTTGCAAACTTCCCGGAGCGCGCAAAAGGCTGTGGTGCTGAAATGGACAGCGCCTCGATCTGCCCGGAGCGCTGTCACACGGGTAATTATAAAAGTATATGTCAGTTTGGCCCTGAGGCTGGACCGTGTCTATTTTGACACCCTTGTGCGTGCAGGTGTGTATAACAAATACAATGCTTTTGACATAACATTTAGGTGTCAGACTATGTGTATGTCCACACGGACAAATACATTGTGCAGCAAGTGTGTGTTCATTTTATTGTGGCAGCATATCTCAAGTCAAATAGCTATAGCTTTGGATGTTGCCGGTTACGCACCGATGAATGATGGCTGGAACAAGGTCTCTGGGCAGCGGAACCTCTCGTTACCAATGGTGATGACCTGTCCGTCTGGCAGCTCATAGCTTTTCTCCAGAGAGGAGGAGGAAGCAGCTGTTGCCATCTCATTCTCGAAGTCCAGCGCGACATAGCACAGTTTCTCTTTAATATCCCTCACGATCTCACGCTCAGCTGTGTGCAATGCAAGAGGTGCGTTATTATTTGCCCAAGCAGACTATAGCATACCAGTCTCTCTGACGCTTTGCTCATGAACATGTTACATTCAGAGGAGGCTTAGCCTACTCACCTGTAGTGACGAATGAGTAGCCACGTTCTGTCAAGATCTTCATGAGGTAGTCTGTCAGGTCGCGGCCGGCCAGATCCAGACGCATGATGGCATGGGGAAGAGCGTAACCCTCGTAAATGGGCACATTGTGTGTTACGCCGTCACCGGAGTCCAGCACAATACCTGTAAAGTGTGGGTATTGGGTAAATGCGCAACAGGTTTAGGACAAAGATGAAACCAAGTCTCGCATCATACTCCCATAGATCCCCTATGCCTCTGGAAGGACTGGCGGCCTAACCTGTGGTACGCCCGGAGGCGTAGAGAGACAGCACAGCCTGAATGGCCACGTACATGGCTGGGACGTTAAATGTTTCAAACATTATCTGGGTCATTTTCTCCCGGTTGGCCTTGGGGTTGAGGGGGGCTTCTGTGAGGAGAGTCGGGTGCTCCTCCGGAGCGACTCTCAACTCGTTGTAGAAGGCGTGGTGCCAGATCTTCTCCATGTCGTCCCAGTTGGTGATGATGCCGTGTTCGATGGGGTATTTAAGAGTTAAGATGCCCCTTTTGCTCTGAGCTTCGTCACCAACGTAGGAGTCTTTCTGACCCATGCCGACCATGACACCCTGGCAAAGGGAACATAGGTGTTTACCAATCAGTCATTGTCTTATAATGTGAGAAATATTGCTACTCCTGATAAATTAGTTGCAATTATAAGAGGACCAAGTTTACCTGGTGACGTGGACGGCCGACGATGGAAGGGAAAACAGCGCGAGGAGCGTCATCTCCTGCGAAGCCGGCTTTCACGAGACCTGAGCCGTTATCGCACACCAGTGCGGTGGTCTCCTCATCGTCGCACATGACGTTAGATGGTGTTCTACAGTTGAAAGATAACAATCATATTCATAATATTCCTGTTTTTCTGAATCCACAGTTTACAGTCAAAATTCATACACTGTAACAGTTTGGCACTGAGCGTAATTTGTCAGGGACTTCTTTTCATATGTTCATGTGATAACAAATAACAGATTTTGAAATTTGAAAAAGCAGAACTGAGACTGTTTAAAAGCCGGAGCCACATGCACCTTACAGTAATTTAAATTTAACTTATGTTAGAAAGCTGTAATTTGCTCTTTACGAGTGACATTCAGGGGCGGATCAAGCCATTTTGGGGCCCTAGGCAAAATATAGACATGGGGCCCTCATTTTTGAAATACGTACACAAAACAAATAACCATCCCAATACTCTTAGAATCGCAATAAACCCATAGTGCACTGCCACTCAACTCTCCACAGTAAAATCAGTTTCAGATTTCTCCAGCCTTTGCCAAAATTACATGTTTATTACTCAGATCAAACGAGAGAGAGAGAGAGAGAGAGATTAGAATTTCCATTCTCTGCCAGAGATACAAAATGATCTTGCACTTAACAGAACTAAAATACAAAATGGATATGAGTCTATGAAAACCACCATTTACATTTCAACAGGACCAATGAAAAGATTTTGTGTGTGGACAGGAATAACAGTGGCTGTGTGTGTGAGTGAGAGACAGGCAAAGCAGTGGTTCAGTGTGAGTGAGTGAGTGAGTGACAAGCTAAGTTGCGCTCGGCCAAGTGTATAATATGGCGATCAGACGTTTCAAGATCTCTCTCCATTTGTTTACTTCGTTCACAAACAGCTCTTGATTTACATGATCTATGGCTTTACCTGTTTGGAGCCGTTGCTGAAGCGTTCGCCAAACAGCCATATTTGCGACGTGATCAGCAGACTTCTCGTGTTCTTTTAGGAAGGCTGATACATTTTTCCAGTCGTTCGTGCCGTCAATTTCGGCAGTGTATCTGTTACAGAACCTGTTATCTATCTGCCGAGCAAATGTCAGGCTCATATACAAAAACATTAACGTGAATTAATTGATGCTAATACCTAGCGCAGTCTCTGTAATTTCCCCTATACGTTAGTATTAAGCTAACGTATTTTCTATCACAGTTTAAACACGCAATGCTATGTGAAACGAATGTTACGAGATGAGATTACTAAAATGTATTCTGCATGTCTGCTCAGTTTTACAGTGCTACCCAAGTAAAGGTTTGAAAATAACTTCAAGCTTCAGACTTTCTGTTAGGGAAACTGTTTTCTATCTGCCAAGCAAATTACCTATTGTTCTGGAGGTTTATTGCTTTGCAACTGGGGCAACCTTTCTAGGGATCCCTCTGCTTTGGTTTGAAGTAACGTTATTTCGCGCTGCGTGCGTTACTACGTGATCATATTCTGGACTAGTCCAATGCACAATGGAGGGGAGCATGTGTGCTGGAAAATTATTATTTAGGCATTAGTTCGGCGTTTTGTTGATATTTTTGTTTTTTCTTTCTACTAGAAATGTGTGTTTTTTTTTTTACTTTACATAAGTAATGGCTGGGGGGGTCAGATTTGGGGGCCCCTAATAAAGACAGATTTGGTTGAGGCCCTAGGCACTTGCCTAGGTTTGCCTAATGGAAGATCCGCCTCTGGTGACATTAGTGAGTTAGCTGTCATATTTCATATCATGTCATCATTCCTCCCTGACGTTTTACACCTTTCAGTCCCATTACAGTGCAGTTTGTCATAAATCACCACCTAACAGTCACTTCGTTAATCCAGGTCTCCCGCTCTTTTGCGCGGATGACAGCACCATCTGGAGAGACAATGGCGTGTCCTTTAAAACGCAGGTCAAGATTAAAGGAATCAGGGGGTACAGTGCGGTTAGCTTTTTGGAGGGGTGCGTTAATCGTATTAGTTCGGCTGTATTTTGTGTTGTAATTGCTTCAGCGCTCGCCCGAATGCTCTTACTCACCAGATCTACTGCGGTTACTGGATCTGTTGGAGAGGCAGGGATGCACAGCTGCTGGGGATCAGACCTTTATACCCCAGCGAGTGCCAGCCAGGCCAAGGGGCGCACAGGGGTAGAGTGAGTGGGAGTTCGCGGCCGTCGCCTTATTTGGTTACCCCCTGCGCCATAGTGCGGTACAAGGCCATTCAAGGAAGGGGGCTTGGTCAGGGAGGTTAAATGGACGGTGGGCAGCGGCGGATCTATGGGCAACATGGGTAGCGGCCGAGGGCGGCACGGGGCACCCGAAAATTGGTATGGTGACATTTGCGTGATCGGTTTTCTATCACTCATTTGCACTTCATGTCAACATCATCATCATGTGGGTCAATTAACCTTTTCGAAGTGGGCGCCCTGAAGTACGAGATGGGGAGGGGGGCGGGGGTAGGTTGACATCAGGTCTCCCCACTGGAAGCCCGAGTTAGAGGGAGTGGGGGAATCCATCAAGTTGCGCACTTCTAACTTTGAACAGTACTAATACAATTAGTCATACTACGAAATGCTACCAAACAAACTACAAGCAATTCATACAGCACCAAGTTAGAGCAGCATGGTGTTTCTGTTGTTGTTGTTGGGGGGGGGGGGGGGTGGGTTAGGGTTCGTCATAATCATGGTCATTAATGGCTAAATACCATCCACATTCAGGTGTTCGAACATTTCATCTGATAACTAAAACAGCTTTTACAGGTACTTTTTACAATGCAGATAACAGAGTCATTTTTCATTCCAGCTAATTTGAAAGGCCAGCCACAAAGCCAATAATGAAGATATGAGAGTTAAGACTGATTGATGCTACTGTGCTGAGACTGGACTCTTGACCAGATGTGGCCCTCATCCGACTGGCATTACTCCATCTGATGTGAAACATTTACTGAAGAGACATTTAATGAAACTATGAATGTCCATTTTTATCACAGCTTAAAAATGGCTTTTATTATGCTGTTCAATTTTGAATCGAATTTAAATGGTTGTGTTACTAACAAAGGCAGACTGAGAGATCATTTATCTGCAGTACAGCAATTAATTTCAAGTGTAATGAACTAAATGTCACACTAGCACTGACACTGCACATTTCTGAACAATGCATTCCCTGCTTTAACAGCTGTCTGTAACCTATAAGCTTCAGATTTGTTTCTATCAGGTGTCTAAGGTCGAAGGACTTTTACATTCATCCAGACATTCCTTTGTTGTCTCTTTTCATTCCAGTTGAACAGGCCCTGGACTTTTCAAAGGCTTGCAATGTCTGTGATGAAGCTTTGTGCCATTTCTAGACATTTTCTGATGATGAATGTCCAGACTATAACAGTATTGAGAGCATACAGAGAACACGGTTTAGTTGGCCAAAAGTATAACTTGTTTAATCTTTTAACAAGTTATTTATGTTTTATAATGTAACCATTGATCTCTATGTACAGAACTACGGTATATGCAAGAGACTGTGAGAATGAATAACTTAGAAGTTGTACAATGCACTTCTTTAAATTTGCTAGAGAGCACTACAAAAGTATTTTTTCTCCTTCTACCTGTATGCATTTCTAAAAAGTCTTTCTCAAAGTTCCAAAGTTTTACATCCACTAAGGTCAGCATAAAGGTCATTAAGCTGTATTTAATTTATACTGTGATCTAAATAGACTACAGGATGTGTGTTTTCTTCGTGGGTTATCAAATATTCTGTTTTCATTTCTTCGCTTCGCGTCTGGGTGCTGTTCGCCCTGTCGGGGGTTATTTTTCTGATAATGACCGGCGTTCTATACATTACCCCCTACATACTATTACAGTAAATGAACAAATATCATAAATCCAGATATATCACACATTTTCTAAGGGAGTCTCTCTCTCTCTCTCTCTCTCTCTCACACACACACACACACACACACACACACACACACACACACACTCATTCCCTTGATGTTCAGTCATAAGCATAAAATTACCTTCCAAATCACAGCATCACACTCCAAGGTACAAGCCTGCCCACCATGCCCAACCCTGAAATCCTGAACACACACACACACACACACACACACACTCACACACACAGACACTCTCCATCTCTCACATACACACTCACGCATAAACTCTCTCAATCTCACTCTCTCTATATTTCTCCAACACACATGCACACACCGGCCTACGAGAATCTCCACACCCGCAGAGCATGAGGGTCCCCTAACTGTCTGGATGCGAGTGGGAAATTAGAAAGCGGTATGGGGTTAATTACTACTAGGTCTCCATGCTCTCTCCTTCATTCCCATTCCCTTTATTCCCTCTCTCTCCTCCTTCATCCCTCCATCTCGGCACAGTGAGCGACGCGTTTCTCTTCGCCACCCTTGATCTTGCCGCCCAATAAAATATTTACAGCCTGCGCTGAATCTGTGGCCCTGTCGCGCTTGCAGTAGTAGTTTTTTCTATTCCCGAGCAACGCTCCCTACCCCTCTGACCTTGGTTACACTCACACTCACTCTCTCTCTCTCTCTCTCTCTCTCTCTCACACACACACACACACACACACTACATACATACATGCGTAAACATACACACATACACCTCCCCCCAAAAAGAAAACCTCCCTCCTCATCTGGACTGTCACAGTACCAGTGCATCTTGTGTTAGGTTGCATAGTAACAGAGTATTCAGGGGGAAGGGAGGAGGTCAGCCGGTTTTCAGCCAGACCGGGACCAAACCCGTTCCAGCCTCAGCCGTAATTTAGGTTATGGCTGCCCTCTCCATCAGCTTGCCCTCCCCACTCAGGCTGCTCCTGCCAGGGAAGGGACACTCACTGCCAACCAATCTGTAGAGGGGAGGGAAAAAGAGAACAAACTAGAAATTAAAATCAGGCAATTTTGGACAGAATCTACAGTACTTCCCCCCTCAACCCTGATGTCTTCGGGGAAAAGCCTTGGGTTTGCATGGAAGCAGTTTAACTAGGGCTCATATGGCACCGGCATAAATATTATATTCGGAGATATGGGACACGGGGATGCCATGTTTTTCAAAGCAAATTTGAAAGGATTAGGACACCAGTTTAAAAAGAAGAGAAAAAAAAACAACTTGAGAGAATTACTGTCAGTCCGTGCAACAGTCAATGAGGCCAGTGAGAATATGAGGATAAAGAGAGCTTTAGAAAGTACATGAAATATGCAGGAGAGGAATCTGAATGGTTTAAGCTACAAACACCAGCCAGTGGCTGCCGAAGAGCCGTATATTCTCAATAAAGACGCTCCAGCGCGTGTGTGTGTGTTAATGTGGATTTGAATGGCTAATTCCCAAAACATTTTAAAAAGGATGGTGAGGCACTGTGTCAGTCCTAGACCTTCCCAAAAATAATTTTGTGTTTTAAAAAATGACAGGAAAAAGAAAAACCTCACAGAAATATAGTTTTGACTGTACTTTTTGGAAGGAGGAACTCGAAGGAAACTCAGACGTAGCGAGAGAGAGAGAGAGAGAGAGAGAGAGAAACTTTTTTCCCCCCTCCACTAGCATGAAGTCACTCCTCTGTTCCAGGCGTATTTCTTTAGAACTAAAACTGGCTCATATGTCTCCTTTCTTCAAATTTCTTTGCACTTATTGAGGGAGAGACAGAGTAAAGAGAGCGAGAGAAAGAGAGAAAGAGAGAGAGAGAGGAGAGGAAACAAGACACAGGGAGTGCATCTTTGGTTTTCTTTAATGTTGTGTGTTGTTTGTTTGGCTGTGGATGGTTGTGAAGGACACAAAAGTAAACAAACAGCCATTTTAATATCAAGGCAGATGGGTTTTTACTTCATTGGCTCTATACTTACATCAATTGTTTTAATAAAAATACATGTATTGTAGTACATTTGTTCCTAGTTCCAACAGAACTTAACTTTTGGTTTTAATAGAGATACAAGCATACAGCACCATAGTGGATATTGGATACATCTCATTTCAAATATCCACAAAAGACAGTTTTAATAAAAATAAAAAAAAGACATTTTAGAATTGTCCAGGCACTTTGTTGGATTCTCACCGATGTTAACATTAAGTAAGATACAATGGCCTTTAAATATTTTATTTCTCATTCAGATATTTGTAAACATAAAATACTGAAATGTTACAATGGCTCTACTGGCCACTGTTATAAAGCATCCTGAAGCAAGTTAAGGTACAACAGTTCATCTAATCTAAGTAATCTTAGTCTAATTTTAGAATGAAAGTTAGTTTGACACAGTTAATAATATTCTGGAGGATTTTGTTCCAGTGTATAACCATCTGAGGGGTGACCTGTGTTTATTCTCAGTTTGTTCTGCACAGGTGTGGGGTGGGGAGGAATGAAGCTTATGTGTTTGTGTGTGTGTGTGTGTGTGTGTGTGTTGGGACAGGCATGTTGTGTGTCTAATGCGGTTGGTTAGGTTCAGTACGTGTGTGTATTGGTGTGTGGTTTGGGACAGGCCAACTCTGCACAGATGTGGGTGTATTTGAACAGGTGTGGTTTTGCACAGGCATGTGTGTGACTGCTGGAAGAAGTTAGGTTCAGGTCAGATAGGTGTGTGTGTGTGTGTCTGCTGGAATAAGTAAGGTTCAGGTTAGGTAGGTAGTGTGCATCTGTGTGTGTGTGTGTGTGTGTGTGTGTGTGTGTGTGTGTGTGTGTGTGTGTGTGTGTGTGTGTGTGTGTGTGTTGAAGAGGTGAGGCTTTGAACAGATTTGTTAGTGCCAGGTTAGCTTCATCACAGGTATGTACTGGCCGACAGGCGTTCCTCAGCACAGTGGTTTCCCGTGACGCATGTTCTGGGCACAGGTGCGTCCCAGGTTGGCCCCCTCCATCAGCAGGTCTGCGAGGCGGTCGATTCCCAGACATGCTGTCAGGGGGGCGATGAAGCCGTACAGCCCCCCCAGGAAGATGCTCAGGGGCCAGCCAATCACCAGCAGCACGATCAACCACATGATCCCCCAGAAACAGCAGCCACAGCTGGCCATTCTTACCTGGGGAGGGACAGGGAGGACAAACATGTTGTCACCAATTAACTGCCCACACGCATTGCTCAAGAATACATAACGCCTTATTGCTGTCACTCAACTGGTACATGACTGTTCTAAAAACACAGAGGTAAAATCAAATCATCAATCAAACCAAAGAAGCACACATATTGGCATGATGTACCACACCAAATAACTGTGTGATCAGACATCATACGATCTCAGATATGGACAAAATATATACCTGCACTCTAAGTCGCTTTGGTTTAAAGCATTTTCTGAAAGAATAAATGGATGAACTTCACTTGTCCAAAGAAAGGTAAAGATCTAACCAGACTTACAACAGGCCCAGGTCAGCCTGCTACTCCTGGGCCAGTAGCGCCCTGTGCACTCCTGCTCTCATCACCACCATCATCACCACAGCTGCACTGGATGAGGGCTTCTCAATTAATCTCAATTTACTCTCAGTGATTGGACAAGATTACAATCTTATCGACGCCGCTCGTAATTAGCGCCGACGTGCTACGGCTGATTTCTTTTTCCATTATGAGAATGTGACACATTAAGCATTCCGTGGTCATAGTTATTCAAACTTAATTTATCTATTTAATTGGACTAATGACCTTTTTTTAAATGCCGAGTTGCAGGGAGCAGTGAAATCGTCAGAGCAACACCCGCCACAGACAATGGCAACCTTTTAAGTATGCATCCAGGGCACTGAAGTTCATTCACAGCATAATACAGTCACGCCCCCACCAGAGAGAAGCTATTTAAACCCACACTATTATTATGGTCTGTCACTCTCTTCTATTTTGGCATGAAAACATTTCTTTATTCCCCGAGTGCATATTGTGTTGCTACTTCTCTCCTCTCTGTACGCGGTGTGCAGCTCAACCCGTCTTAGTCACACTCACTCACACTCACATACCGTCTCTATCTCTCTCTCTCTCACTCTCACACACACACACACACACACACACACACACACACACACACACACACACACACACACACACACACACACACACACACACACACACACACACACACAAACACACACACACACACAGAGAGCTCCATGAGAAACCTAATGCTTAATCTGCAAATCCCTGAAGAGAAACACAGACTGGGGGGGCGAGTGGCTGCTGAAGGATCTAAATAAGGCACAGTAGTGGAGATTCCTGTGCTGTCCTGTGCTGCAGACATCCTCTCCTGGTAGTGACAGGGTCTGGAATCAGAATCATTATTTCTCCATAATAAGACTTCACATTCACATTCTACTATTTCCTATCACTATTTTTCAGTCATTATTCTTGTGCGGCTTACATCCATGTCTGTCCTACAATCACAATTAGGTTCGAATAGGAAAGCTTCTGGGTAAGTGGAATTGATGTTCCGGACACCTGAGAAGGGCAGAATGAGACTGTCCGAGTCGTCATATCATTAGACAGCAGGGTTGGGACTAATGATTGACACCCCTTTCTGTCAACCTTCTTTCCCTTGATGCGCATCACTGTGAAGAATAAAACCTTGTTCCTGAATGACCAACCATTGCCTGACAGTCTCCATTTATCTGCTCCGTCTACTACACATGCAGGTCTGTCTGCGCTCATGTTGAAAAACAGGTCATCTTGCTTTAGTATTATAGTTATACAGTTAGGTGTCCATGTTGCTGAACTTGTAGCACAGGGCTATGAATACTGTGAACACAGGTTTGAATCTTGTATGGAGAAAATGTATTCTATCTGTCGTAAGGTTTGTTCAAGGCATCTGCTGTTCAAATGTAAATGCATTATTACATAATTATCCTGGGGTATAACTGCTCAAGACAGTCTTTCACTTAAGAGAAAAAACACATTATTTTTGCACCATCACTGACAATTCACCTTCTTTCAGTAATTTGATTTTCTGGAAATATTAACTTTCCAAGCAGTAGTGACTGTACCACATTGATGTGTGTGTGTGTGTGTGTGTGTGTGTGTGTGTGTGTGTGTGTGTGTGTGTGTGTGTGTGTGTGTGTGTGTGTGTGTGTGACAGCACCCACAGTGTGTTTTCATTTGTACTTCCTTGTTCTGTCTCTTTAAGTAATATCCCGTGCAGCAAGGGAGACCTCAGACCACTAATCCCGAGGTTATCCCGTGCTTCGAGGGCCACGCCCCCTGGCATGTGCGCACACACACACACACACACACAGAAACACACACACACCCACACACATCGTCACTCAGATGCACAGACAAGTTATCGGCAAAAAACAAAGAGCAATCACACCACAGCAAGATAAATTAACAGCTATGAAATTATACATCACATTTACATTTTATATGTATTTTATCACATGATATAAATTCATTAGCAGACAGTAAACTACTGCCCTCTCCTCACACACTCTTCTTTGCTGCTGTCTCATTAACACCAACCAACCCCTAAAACACACACCGGTTCACTGTCACAGCCTCACTGAAGTGTTAGTGTTAGTGATGGACTGGTTAGTTCTACTGAGCACGTGTTAGTTAGGGTTAAGTTATTAAAACATGAACAATGAGGGAAAACTGTAAGTGAAAGGCAATGCAAACCTATAAGATGACCTCTCCTGGGTGGATGTTAAAGTCAAGACAGAACCCCCGGCCAGAACCAGCCGTTCCTTTTGTATTTTTCTTTTTGGAGAGCCTTCTGGTTTTGAGTCTTTTTCTGTCTTATGGGTTTTGGTAACAGTTCCTTTTCCTCTTTTCTGCTTCTCCTCCTGCGGCCCTGGTGTGGTTCCTACAGCAGGAGTAGTCAGCGGTTTCTGCCCTTACCGACTGTGGCCAAGTCCTGCCTAGTTAGGGCTGATTTACTGCAACAGGGTACTACTGGCAGACAGCAGAGGGGAGGGAAGGAGCGAGTGAGCGAGAATGGGGAGGGAGGGATAGAGAGAAAGAGGGAGGGAAAGAGAAACCGATGGAGGGAGGGAGAGAGGGAGGGATGAGAGCCTACTGAATGAAGACACTTCTGCCTCAACACTACCTAACAGCTAGCAGAGGGGAGGGAGAGAGGGAGAGACCGATGGAGGGATGGAGAAGGGGGGGAGGGAGGAGAAGAGTGCTGAATGAAGACACTTCTGCCACTCCACTACCTCCAGATGGGGCAGGATGGCCTGAGCACAATACGTCTCCTGTCTCCAGCAATGCTCACTCAGTTCCAACTCGCAGGAAGGAATTGGATGGAGGGGGGGGGTATGGGGGGGTTAAAAAGGCGCTGTCGACATGGTGGTTAAACGGTTTTGTTGTGTAGCAGTGTAGCGCAGAGGGAGAATCTAATCTAAACTGTCTTGCCAGGGTGTAAAAGGAGCGTAATGGGAGTTTTGTAGCATTGATTTTTCTTATTTGCTGGAGCGGCGAAGCGTAACTCAAAGTAATGGAGATGTAAGGGAAACCAGTTTTAGCCGTATGAGAGAGAGAGAGACACACAAAGAGAGAGAGAGAGAGAGAGAAAGAGAGACAGAGACAGAGAGAGAGACGTATTAAAGACCTTATCACCTTAGGCTACCACTGGGGCTTCTTCCTCTTTCTCAACCACAATAGGGTTACGAAATCGCTGGTCAAGCAGTTACAGTTATTTCTCACACACACAGAGACACAGACACGTGCACAGACACACACACACAGAGACAGATTCACTGACACAATGGTCTAGTTTTACATCTTCGTTTATCAAAAAATAAGACTTGAAACAAACAGTAGAAACAAAACATCTTCTGTGGAGTTCCAATCAGTAGAAAAAACCTAAAATTAAGCACTGGCTGTGGCTGTATGATTCTTAGTTATGGCATATGTGTGTGTGTGTGTGTGTGTGCGTGTGTGTGTGTGTGCGTCTCTACGCTTCTTCCTCTTCACTGTACTCGCTGTCACTGTCTCGTCCGGGGTGCTCAGGCATCTTGGTGTGGGCCTCCTCTTGGGGTTCACCCTGGACGGGCTTGGAGGCTGCTGATTGGATGGCTGTGACGCTGGGCTCTTCCTCCATTGGCTCCTGGCCCTCAGGGTCAGCCCCTTCCTGGGCCTTGGTGGGAGCCTCAGTCTCTGCAGCTGCGTCTGCCACTGCCTCTGCGTCTGCCTCTGCCTCTGCCTCGGGCTCTACTGTTGCCTCCCGCACCTGACGAGGAGGAGGGAGCAACTGCTGCTGCTAACGAAGAAGAGAGAGAGAGTTTTAGAAAAAGAGGGAGAGGGAGAGAGAGGAAAGAGTAGGGGGAGAAAGAAAGAGTGGAGGAGAGGGATATATACAGAGAGATTGAGAAAAGGGGGAATGGGAAAGAAGGAGAAAGAAGGGAGGAAAGGAGAGCGGGAAAGAGGGTGAATGAACAGGGTGAGGAAGGCAGAGTGAGGAGAAGAGCCATTGAGAGGACCGAAAGAGACAAAGAGTGAAATTAAATGAAATGGGGGAGGGATGGAGTGAGGGACGGCGCGAGATGATGACGAGAGGCAGATGAAAAGAAATAGGGAGAACAGAGGAGAGAGGGAGAGAGGAGAGGGGAGAGATGGAGAGGTGGGACCGGGGGTGGAGGCATCCAGGGTTTAGAGGAATAACAAGCACAACAATGATGTAATCTAGTCTGGTCCCTGGCTCATTGGTTAATTCAAGAAAAAACTAATTCATGCATTCATGTGTGTGTGGGGGGTTGGGGGGTTTATAGCTGAGCAGTTTTAGTTGTTGGGGAAACAACATTGCCAACTCTACTGCACTCTTAACATCAGCTCTGTGTGTGTGTGTGTGTGTGTGTGTGTGTGTGTGTGTGTGTGTGTGTGTGTGTGTAAGTGTGTGAATACATGTGCACACTTATGTCCCCTAGTGTGCATGTCTCTATATGTATGCGCATGTGTGTTTGTGAGAATGTTTGATGCTTCCGTCAGTTAGTGTGTGAGTATTTTTGTATAGGTATGAGTGAGAAGTGCGTGAGAAGAGTGTGTGTGTGTGTGTGTGTTTATGTATGAGTGAGTATGAATATTTGTGTATGTATTTATATTTGAGTGTAAGAGTGAGTTTGTGTGTGCACAACTGGGTATGTGTGTATATGCATGAGAGTGTGTGTGTGTGTGTGTGTGTGTGTGTGTGGGCAGGGCAATGCACACTGCAGCAGCCTCTAATTAGCAGTAATTTATTCCTCATCCAGAACGCTGTGCTCACGGCCTGTTAAGCCTCAGCGTGCTGATCTAAAAAAAAACACACAAACACACACACACACATCTGACCTGTCTCGGGCTCAACATTAAACTTTAAACAGCAGAAACTCTCACAAATGCCCAATGCTGGAATTAATTATACAGCAGCCAGGTTAGGAACAAGACTGCATGCATGTGTACAGTGTGTGGGGGTGACTGTGTGTGCGTGAGTGTGTGTATACATGTGTCTGTTAGTGTGTATGTGTGAGAGTGTTTGTGAGTGTGTGTGTGTGAGTGTGTGTGTGTGTGTGTGTGTGTGTGTGTGTGTGTGTGTGTGTGTGTGTGTGTGTGTGTGTGTGTGTGTGTGTGTGTGTGTGAGAGAGAGAAGAGGTGTGCTACCTGTCTTTGCTGTTGGCTCTGCTGCATCATGTGCATGTACATGTTGTACACCAGGTTGGCCATTTCCGGCATGTTCTTGATCGCCTGGTCGGGCTGGGACGAGCGATCTCCAATCTGAAGAAGAGAGAGAAGAGAGAGAGAAAGAGAGGAGAGTGTGAGAAAGATAGAGGAGAGAAAGAGTGTGAGAGAGAAAGAGAAAGACAGAGAGAGAGAGAGAGAGAGAGAGAGAGAGAAAGAGAGGAGTGTCAGAGAGAGAGATAAAGAGTGAGAGAAAGAGAGAGAGAGAGAGAAAGAGAGGAGAGTGTGAGAGAGAGAGAGAGCATGAGAGAGAGTGAGTTAGAGCTGCTCATACAACATTCACTTGTGTTCCTTCTCTTGGAATGAAGATAGGGATGTTCTCCAAGTCACAATACGCAGAGATTAACCGTAGCAAGACACAGGGATACAGAGGATGATGTGGGGGGCAGACAGACTTGCACAGCAAGCTGGACCGCTGTTTGAAGTAAGTGTATATATACACTTCCACTGAAAACGTCACACACACACACACAAGCCAGCAATGCAGCACTGAGCCCCCCTAGCTTTCGTCTTTATCTGTATTGTGCCTTTAATTCTGAAGAGCCCTTTTTTGTGTCTCTTCTAGAAACTGCCGTTTTCCGTGCCGTTTTGGGGTCAGGTGTATAAATAGCTATCCTGTCAGTTATTATGCATCTGTTAATAGCACTACAAAGGAGCCTGCATGAACAGAGAGCCATCCACACCCTTAGCTACCCACAGATGTGGACTTGTAGGGTTTGGTGCATCCTGCGTTCACACAGGGGGAGATAACTGCACAAAAACACAGTCATCCGGACTCTATGTAGTGCGCTTTCCTCCATAGCGAGGTATGTGGGTAAATCTTTCTCTCTCATACTCACACACATACTGCGGATGAACCCAGGTGAATCTTACTGGAGCTGCACTACTGAGCTCTTGTGAGCACTAGAGCAGAAGCTACGTTTTGTGTGTGTGTGTATGTGTGTGTGTGTGTGTGTGTCTGTGTATGAGCTTCAAAGAGCCATTCCAAAGGACAGGACCTCTCGTGCCACAGGGCACAGGGGAGCATGGCGGCTGTTAGACATAGACACACACACACACACACACACACACACACACACACACACACACACACACACTGACGTAACAGCCAGACGTGGGCTGTCTGACACTTGTGTGTCTGGCAGTGACCTCTGACCTTTGTGCTATTTGAAATCTAAATCAAATAAAAAATGTGAATCAGGACATTAACACCATCTCCACATATGATTATACTATACTATAGACTTTGGTACGATAATTACCATCCATGGTATTATGTAGTTTTCTACACTATGACTGTCATTATAATGACCTGTTAAAGTATCACAACATCTCTATTACTATCTATTAATACACAAAGGAGTTATTCACTATGCTCTGACACTATGCTCTGACAAAGCAAATGTGCATGTGTGTGTGTGTGTGTGTGTGTGTGTGTGTGTGTGTGTGTGTGTGTGTGTGTTGAATATTGAATTTAATTGATTCTGCACCCATTTCTGAGCTTTTATGCTGTTGGCTTAGATGGCTGTGTAGCTCGCTGTCAGAGGGCTAGAAAGCCTGTCACCACACAGCTACATCACCTTAAACACACACACACACACACACACACACACACACACACACACACACACACACAAACGCAATGTCACATCTCGCCTGTACAGGAACACAGAGTGCACTGCTGCCACACAAAGCCATCGATCGCTAACAGACACTTTGTTGATATAACATTAGCGAGCAACAGCATGACTGTGTGTGTGTCTGTGTGTGTCTGTGTGTGTCTGTGTGTGTCTGTGTGTGTCTGTGTGTGTCTGTGTGTGTCTGTGTGTGTCTGTGTGTGTCTGTGTGTGTCTGTCTGTGTCTGTCTGTGTCTGTCTGTGTGTGTGTCTGTGTGCATACAAAATGTTTTTGGGTGCAAGAGTTGCAGTGAGTGTGTTTTTGGTGGGTACACATCCCACTCATGTTAGAAGTAGTTCTGCGGTGTGTACCATGTGCATGTGTAACAGCTTTGTGTACTGTTGTGCGTGTTCATACATGTGTGTGTGTATATGTACTATTGTGTGTGTGTGTATGTATTGTTGTGTAAATGTATTGTTGTGTGTGTGTGTGTGTGTGTGTGTACTCACAGGCTGGGTGTAGTACTCATTAGTCCGTATGTGTAGCTGCATAGGGCGCGCGGTGAGCTGGTTAAAGGCTGGCGTGAGCTCAAAGCAGTTATGGAACAGAGACACACGGGCGAAGATGTAGAGACCCAGACGAGCTCGAGACATGGCCACCACCAGACGCCGCACATCCCTGTGAGAGAGCAAAGAGAGAAGGAGGGGGAGAGCGAGAGAGAGGGAGGGATAGAGAGAAAGAGAGAGAAAAAAGCAAATCAGTTGTCATCCATGTAGCCAGTACGAATCATTTATAGCCCGTCCCACACAATGTCTCTACTAGTAAACTGACCCTACTTGTTTGCTAGTAAAAGGTGTACTCCTGTACTATTCTTGAGTCCACTACAGAGCGAAAAATATGGAATGGAGAGAGCAGAGAGGGAAAGGGGGAGAGAGAGGGAGAGTGAGAGAGCGAGCGAGAGAGAGCAGAATAAGTGTAGGTGTGAGATATGGATGTCTTGCACAGATATGCAAGAGAAGCACATCTTAAAAGGTTACCTAGAAACAAGGGTGTCGTGAAAAAATGTCAGATTGGCTGAGGGAATCTCTGGGTGAGAATATGACAGGAAGAAATACAAGTTTGATGACCAGACAGAGGTAACAAGGAGAGGGAGGGAGCAGGTGCAGCTATAAAATGGCTGCCAGAGGAGGAGAGACAGAGTTATAAATATACCCGCAAAACGAGTGGAGAAGAGTGACAGAAACCCAAAGCAATGGGAAGGAGAGAAAAATAACAGTGAAATAAACACAAAAAAAACTCTTGCCACTCGCATGCCCGTACACACACACACACACACACACACACACACACACACACACACACACACACACACACACACACACACACCTCTGAATGTATGTTGCGAGAGTAAAGAGCCAGTCTAACTGCAATCCATACACAGCATATGACAACAGGGCTTCACTGAATCAATACAAAACTTTTAACAATGGCCTTTTTTAAACAGACTGATCCCAGACCTACTCCAGTTCTGCCAGACTATATGTCATCTTCACTTTCTCTGGGGTGTGGTCTGGATGTCCACAATCGAAGAACTGAATGGTGTGTATTAGCTTATGGGGTGGGCTTACATGATACTATTTCAATACATATGAGTCACAGCCATTGGGTTAAAGGCATACCCAATGACTTTAAAAATCTTTCTGAACAAGTCCAAACCGATGGCCAATAGCAAGCCAAGAAAACCCCATAAAAAAAAACACTAAAAAGTGTGTCCACTCCCCCGCATTCTGACTGATATCAAATGGGACCGATAGAGCTGAAACACTTTGCCTCCTCTGTAGAGCAGATCTCTGGCTCAACTGGTACAGCAACATGTTTACAATGACAAGATCAATGTGGTACAAATGATTATCTGTACTGTACTGTGTTGTTTTATCTGTACAGTAAGTGACGAAAATGTCTGCTAAATGTAGTATCACTTTCAAGGCAACAACATGTAAAAGTGCGATGGTTAAGGATTTTAGTGGATTGTGGGGAACAGCAGTCTTCTCACGGATAAGGAGAGGCATCGACACGGCTAAGACTGCCAGTTTTTTCTGTAGCGCAAGTCTCTTTGGATCAACAGATACTCAGGAGGACAGGACGACAAGTAAACATGCTAAAAGTGGAATTGCGGTGTTTTTTTTTCCTGGAATGTGGGGAATTGGGTTGGCATGGCAACCTAAGTGCCCAGGTCACACGATAGTCAGCGGATCCACCCTGATTGAGTGAGCAGAGGAATGCCGGTCCAGGACGTCTCGTCTCATCCAGTCGATTCTCTCCCCTTGTACCCCTGTCTCTTCAGAGCGGACGGCGCTGAAGTCCTCTGGAAGTTCCACACAGACTCTGCGCTCGCTGCTGTACACAATGCACTCTCTATTCTCTGCTCGTCTCAACGGGAGCTTTATCAGATCATATCGGCTTAAAACACCGCACAAAACACCACTCGTGCCTGCCGCGAGGCTTTGTGTTGGAGATGGTTATCCTACTCTCTTCATACACACACACACACACACACACACACACACACACACACACACACGGGTACAGGCAGTACAATTCTGGCACAGCACAGACATTCAGTATCATTTCAAAGGCTGAATGGGTCTATTCACAGAGAGCCAAATTGGCCCATGAGGCGACACGACTGTAATGGCTTATAAGAATAATCACAGAAAAATAGAGCAGAGATAACGGGAATGGAGTGAGTGTTTATGTGTGTGTGTGTTTGCGTGTGCGTGTGCAAATTGTACGTGCGTGAGTGTGTGTGTATGTGTATGTGTGTGTGTGGGGGGGGGGAGTATGGGAAAGCAAATACTCTGCAGGGATGGGTATGTGAATGCAGGGGATGGTATGTGCACCTGTGGGAGATCTGAGGGAATATTAATAATTATGTGTGCATATTAAGACAAAGTCTCAGTCAACTCAGTCACACACACGTATACACACACAGCACAGTCACATACCCACACACACACACACACACACACACACACACACAAATACATAAACTCTTATACTTACAGCAGTTTACCAGACTTGTAGCCTTTACGGTGGCAATACCGGTCTGTCAAAGACACACACTGCCCCAAGTGACAAGAGCTAATCAATGCTGGGACTAATTAAGCCATCCCAGAGTATCTGATCCAGGAGGACCATTACTCAGGGCAACACAGTTCTCTCCTCAGCAGCAAAACTAAAAAACAGTCCTGGAAGCTGTTGTTCCAACCAGCGTAGGCTAGCGTAAGATCTAGCTGGAAATATGTGGGCTTTAGGTATAAGAACTGGACGTGTAGAGGAGTAGGTGTGCATGTGTATGAGAAAGAGAGTGTATATGAGTATGTGGTGTGTGTCAGTAAGAGATATGTGTGAATATGAATGTGTGTGCACATATGGAGAGAGTAAGTGTAAGTGTATGTGTATGTGTGTGAGTGTGTGAGTGTGTGTGTGTGTGTGTGTGTGTGTGTGTGTGTGTGTGTGTGTGTGTGTGTGAGTGTGTGAGTGTGTGAGTGTGTGAGTGTGTGAGTGTGTGAGTGTATGTGTGTGTGCAAGAGTGTTTGTGTGAGGGGAGCGTAGCTGCTTTTAGTGACATTAAGCTAAGAGAGCACAGCAACAAAGCCATCACTTATTCATCAACCTAGGCCCTCATCCACACAATCACCCTGTGTGTGTGTGTGTGTGTGTGTGTGTGTGTGTGTGTGTGTGTGTGTGTGTGTGTGTGTGTGTGTGTGTGTGTGTGTGTGTGTGTGTGTGTGTGTGGCGCAGCTGACGATCCCACGAGAGCTCTCACACACACTCATTACAGCACCCTGCTCCGCAATCCATCAGACACTGACGATTTCCACCGCCACCCGCCAGCAACACACACTGGGAACAACACACAATCCAAACTCCCTGCGTGCTTCTGAAGCCTCGGGTATTAAATATGAGTGGCATCAAAAATGCAAGACGCGGTGGTATCGGCACTATCCGTCTGGAGCTGGAGGCAGGAATCAGGGCAAGGAAACTTTGGGGGGCGGGGGGGTGTTGACTTGCACGCAAGCCTTAGTTGTTGAGCTCGGCTTGGGGAGACGGCGTTGGTTAGGGTGTGGAGACGTACGTTGTGTGTGTGTGTGTGTGTGTGTATGTGTGTGTGTGTGTGTGTGTGTGTGTGGGAAGTGCAGGCATCGGGAGCTTTCAAGGTCTCGTTAGGAACACTGAGCGTCTCTTTGTTCTGAGCTCAGCACACGCTCAGCCCTTACAAAGCATCGGCAGACACCCTGACAAAGCAGAGAAAGAGGCCCCGCTGTCGTCACCCAACCACACACACACACTTACTAAAAACACACTAATAAACACACACACACACACACACACACACACACACACACACACACACACACACTCTTGCACATACACAACTTCCAGCCACTACTGCTGCAACCATGCTCTCGGTCTGGGCCTTCAGATGAAGCCGAGGAAAAGGGAAATAAAACCCAAAAGGCCTCCAGGGCTCCAATATCACTTTTCAGAGGAACGATGCAGTGAAGGGCCAGTCCTCTGGGCCATAGGAGGGTGTGTGGTGTGTGTGTGTGTGTGTGTGTGTGTGTGTGAGAAAGAGAGAGAAAGATGGAGACAGAGGGTGTGTGTCAGAAAGTTTGTGTGTGCATGGGGAGACGGAGAGAGAGGAAGAGAATGTGTGTGTAAGAGAGTGTGTGTAAGTGTGTGTGTGTGCGTGAGAGAGGGAGGGGGAGAGAGAAAGAGAGACATGGTGTGTGTGTGTGTGTGTGTGTCTGTGTGCTAGGTTGTTTTTTTGTAGGAAAGTGCTTACCTCAAGTGTCCCACAGCTTTGGTGCGCACCAGTGAGAGGATGATGTAGTCATTCTGCTGACCCTGGAAGCGGTCCACTGTTGTCACCTACAAGAGAACATCCATTACTTAGTGCAGGCTATTCGCCCTGCAGGCACACAGGAGACACAGCTCTGTCTCTCTCTCTCTCTCTTTCTCTCTCTAAGGGCCGTTTACACGGAGCCTGGATCGCCTGAATCCGAAAAGAAATGTTGTCGGAACGGCCTTTCATTTAAACGAACCGGCGGATTGGGTCACTGAATCCGCAACCTTTTGAATCCGGTCTCCAGAGTGGGCAGATCCTGTCAGCGGATCCGTGTTTGTGTAAACACTCGATCCACACACTTTTTTTCTCTCTCTCCCTCTTTAAGTCTCGATCTCTGTCTTGCTCTCACTCATACTCGTTCCCTTTCCCTTTCTCTCTCTCGTTTAGTCTATCTCTTTCTTGCTCTCTCTCACACGCTTTCTCTCTTGCTCTCTCTTTTTTAGTCCTTCATGCTTTTCTCTCTTGCTCTCTCTTTTTTAGTCCTCCCTCGTGCTCCCTCTTTCCTCTCTTTTCCTTCACCACTCACTCCATTCCCCTTTCTTTCTCTTCTGCCTACCAGTACTTCTTCTCTTAACGAGGATTTAGATGTGGATGTTTAAGAGGCAGTGCTTGTGTTTGGCTGGGTTGGCAGCTTTGCTGGTTTGTAGTGGTCTGTTATCGGCGTGCAGCACGCAGGCTGGCAGCGTGGTAGGGATCAGGCTTTGGAGACGGGAGTGTGTGTGTGTGTGGGGGGGGTGTTCACCTAGCAGCTTACCACCCTCGTCTGAGACTAGAGCCTACCGGGGAGGCAAATCACACCTTTTTTTGTGTGTCTGTGTGTGTGTGTGTGTGTGTGTGTGTCTATGTGTGTGTGTGTGTGTGTGTGTGCGCGGGGCGGGTTGTTAAGCAGAGGAATCCCATCAGGCAGCTTTTGTCAAGGCACAGTCAGATGTATAAATGCTGAATGTGTAGGAAAAGGCTTGAGATACTTATTTTCATCTTTGAACCTGGAAAGATGGATGAGGAGTTATCGGAGGTGAGCGACTGCATCAGCAAAGTGCAACATGATTACTGCTGTCATTATTCACCACAAAGTGCAGGCCCATACTGTCAAGCACACTATGATACCAAGCTTAGTATGTCAGAAGAAACTTTCAGTTTTTTATTTTTGTATCACTACTGCTTGGCCAAATGCCTCAAGACATCTTACATTGGTGAAATTAGTAAATAAAAAAAAAAATGATTTTATGAACGAAATTATGAGTACTATATTCCATTTCTACTAATAGATACCAGTACAAAAACTACACACCTCACCTTTAAAGCAGACCCCATCATCACATTGGTGGTCTTAAAACCCTGGAGGAGCTGTGACCTAAACTGGGACCAACGTCCAATCCGCGGTCACTTATCCCACTGCCTGTCTCTCTTTCCATCATTCTCCCTGTGTCTCTCCTTGTGTCTCTACCCATCTCCCACTGCCCAACTCTCTCTCACCATTTACCTGTCTCCCTACACTGTAAATAAAAAATCACCTAAGCCCTTCCCATACCAGCTCACTTCCTCATGCCAATCTGGTATTCGTGTAGCGGAAACGGCCTCCATCCTGTGGAGGGTGCATTGGGGCCAGTCGGTGTAACGTCACGTCTTTGTGTTGCGTGTGTCGACGGTGGCGATGACAGCGGGGAGTACGTGTGACAGTCAACGGTGAGGAGTTTCATCAAGCCACACAAATGTGTGCGTGAGGCCAACACAACCCAGTCGCTGCTTACAAACAGGGTTGAATTAATCATGGCTTTCCTCTCTCTATTGCTCTTGGGTTACTGCTCCTTGCCTTTGCGGTCTTACCAGACAAAACGAGAGAGAGGGAGAGTTTTTAAAGTGGGGGGAGAGGAAAGAGAGCAAGAGAGAGTCTGTGAGAAAGAGAAAGACAAAGAAAGACACAAAGAAAGAGAGAAAACCAGAGGGGGGGGGGGGGGGGGGGGGGGGGGGGGGGGGGTGGAATGGGCACGAAACAAAGAGGGCAAATGTTTATTTGCGGCTCCCTGTTGCTACACAAAACAGGTGCAGCACCAGAAGCAACAATATGTCGGCCCAGCGTTGGCGTGAGGCATCGAGAAACTGTCTCTTTGGATTCGCCAACACGACATAACAAACCCCCCCACACACACACACACTGGGTGGCCTTGCTTCACCCATATGCATCACCAACCACCCCATCCCCACCCCCCTGTACTTCCCGTCTCCAGCGCCCTTTACCCCACCCTTGCCAAGGCCTCGGGCACAAACAAGTGGCCTCGGGGGCAGCAGCTCAGAAGCCCAACCCCCCCCCCCCCCCCGCACTCACTGGCCCCAAGGCCCGGCAACTCCACTCAGCTTAGCTCGCCTCTGAAGGGCTAAATATGCCACACCATTTCATCCCAAAACACTGCTGTGGTTTTTTTTCTTTTTTTTTCTCTTCATTTTTACTTCCTTCCTTCCTGTCTTTATTTTTGTTGTTGTATTTATTCCACTTTTTATGCTGGCATGAAGGATCTCTCAGAGGCTGAGCAGTTGAGCATCTTTATGAGTAATTCATGCCACTTCCAGGGGTCATTACATCATCGTGCGCACCACCGTGGGCACCATGGCGAAGGGAGCCATGACGATCCCTCTGGGAACACAAGAGCAGTCATTCCACATCCCACCACTTAGCAGACCTGCTCTGTGTGTGTGTGTGTGTGTGTGTGTGTGTGTGTGTGTGTGTGTGTGTGTTTTAGAACAAGTTAGAGACACTGTGTGTATATGACCTTAAAAAGACAGAGTATTTGTGCGTGTGTGTGCCTGGGTGTATGTGTTTGTGCATGCACATATTTTGCATGTGCTTTGTAATTGTGCCTGGATCTATGAGTGTGTGTGTGTGAGTGTGTGTGTGTGTGTATGTATGTATGAGACAGACAGAGAGAGAGACAGAGTAAGAGTGAGTATGAGGACAGTTTGAAAATGAACATCTATGCGTGATAAGAGATAGACCCTAATTGTATCGATGGGCAAAAACACAAAGTCTGGCAAACGTGACCTAGGCTAATTTAATAACTTGGCAAAATCATTTAGCTAATTCCGTAACATGAGTAAGATTCTAAGCACAAACTTAGGTGGGCCAGTAGAATGCACCCTGCTTTTTTTCAAACAAATGAGCAGCTATAGGTATCCCCGCATTTTCTCACTGCGCAAATGCTGATGTGTGAGAGGACATCTATTCGTGATGAGATCTAGGGCCTAATTTCATTGGTCAGCAAGTGCCAACGAGCAAAGCAATGAGCAACAAGCAAAGTCCATCCTGCATGAACTAAAGCTGATTTAATAACTCGGTAAAAATCATTCTAATTCATTCGGGTAAAAGATCCTAAGCACACATAAGAGTGGGTCATTGCAATGCTACCACACACCACGCAATAGTTTTAGTTCATGAGCAGCGGACTTGCTCGTTGTTTTTCTCCCTGCCCGTCAATTAAGGCCAAAGTATGTGTGTATGTAAGAGAGTGAGTAATGGTGGAATAGTTGTGTGTGTGTGTGTTAGTGTGTGTGTGTGTAAGAAAATGAGTAACTGTAGAATCTGTGTGGCTCCAATAACAATGCCTATTAAAACCCACACGGCTCGACTCGTTTCATTCAGCCTTCCTCTTTTCTTCCATGTATCCCTTTCTTCCCCATCTACACTCCTCCTTCTCTCTCTTATTCTCCTCTCCTCCGTCACTGCTCTCCTTCTTCCTTCCCTCTCTCGCCATCTGTGTTTTCATAAAGATCAGTGTCCTCTTCCTGTATGTGATATTTATGGGTGTGGTTCTAGGGGTGGTCTGACATGCGGACCTCACCGTCACTCAGGGCCTGAATTATGCTGCGCAACGCTGAGGCTACAGCTTAATGGCCCCATTTTTCACACACACACGCAAGCACACACGCACGCACTCACACACACACACACACAGGCACACCACTTCGTAAGAGAGACCACCAACACATTCACACAAAAATGGAGGACAAAGCATACGGGCACCATTCATTTATGTACAAAATGATGACTCCGGTGTGCACCAGCCCCGCTGCCTTCCTCGCTTCTGCTGAGGATCCCATCAATGTCACACTAATCCAGCGGTGGTCCCACGCAGAGGTGACCGCTCCACAGCCGGTCTGCATTAATGGCCTCTTTTCGCATTCATCAGGGACCCCTCCAACCCAGTAAGGGTCTGAGGCTGGGGCAGAGCAGATGTGTAAAAGCGACTGCATTTGGTCATAAACCTTTGCTGATGAAGGGTAGGGGCAGGTAGGGGTGACCGGCGGGGTGATCACACAGTAATCCATCCCTACTCGATTGTCTCTCTTGTAGTGAGAAGACGAGAGCTCGTTTTGGGGAGGATGCAGTCTGATGCAGCACACGTGCCACTTGCAAATGCGGTGCCCTTAATGTGATCACGTATGCGGCGCTGCGCTGCGGTGTGGCATTTCTGCTGCAGCTCCAGGCATCAGCAACCTCCTTGTGGCTGGTCCAAAAGCACAGCACACAGGTCTCTACACCCAGACATGTGATTGGTTGCATGCTTATGGTTAATGCACAACGCTAGTGTCTCATTGGTCAGAGCAGCCCTGGAGGAGGGGCTGTGAAAGGGAGGTTACCAACATACTAATTGTATCAGTGGTGTCAGATTGGACGATATTACTGTATAATTCCGGGGGGTCTTCTGACCAATATAACATATGTATTGCAACACCAGTGTCTTAGTACAGGCATGCAGCACGCTGCAGTGTATGTTTGGTTAGCACACAAACCAGCAACCCAAAGTATCCCAGGCAGATAGTGGGCACATTAAGCCAAAGTCTTTTGTTCAAACTGTTTGAAATGTGTTGATTTAGTCTTTTCACTGCTGCTGGTTTGCGCACAAGGCACTCCTGGTTGTGAGATGGCTGCTTGCCTCCCTGACACGTAGTCTCCTCTTAGAGGTATGGAGCCAGACTACTAGGCATTAGGTTTCAGCATTGTTCTACTCTATCCAATTTAGGTTGCTGATGAAAAGGTCATCCTTCTTATCCATAGTCTCTTATTAGCAGTATGGCGTTTGGCTACTGATGCTGTTTTCAGTTTGTTTAAGGACTGCCGGTTCACTCTCTATAGAATGATTTCAGATCACTGATTTACACTCTAATCTAAAGATTTCAGATCACTGATTCAGGCTCTAATCTAAGCACTCTGCTGTGACTAAAGACGTGGCGTTGGTTTGGTTTGGTTTGGTTTTAGCGGTCAGGATTGTCTGCCTGCAGTGCTTGGTGCCATCCCACACGCACACACCAATGTGACCTTTCTGCTGCTCAGCAGATTCCACAGGAGCATCTGACTGCCTGTCACACGCTACATCAGACACACACATCTTACTGCCTGTCACATGCTACATCAGACACACACACACCTTACGGTTAACGAGAGAGAGAGAGAGAGAGAGGGAGAGGGAGGGGGAGGGGGGGTACATAGGAGAGAGTACCTGAATTACACAGAGTAGAAAAGATGGAGGTGAGGGGAGAACACACACACACACACAGATAGAGACATGTGAGGGTAGAAGAGTAGAATACACACACACACACACACACACACACACACACACACACACACACACGTGTGTGTGAGGGGAGTAGAGCAGAGTAGTATCTCAGAGAGGAGGTGATTGAGGTACAGAGAACTACTCATGCATGACACTCTAATTAAAAACACATGGTCCTGTGCTATGGAATAGAGCCATCTCTCTCTTTATCCTCTCTCTCCCCTGTTCTTCTCTCTTTACCTCCCTCCCCTCATCTTCTCTCTTTACCTCCCTTCTCTCTCTTTTTATCCTCTCCCTTCTTCTCACTGCCACCTTCTCTGTACCTTTACCTCCCTCCTTCTCTACGTTGAATAAAACCCTTCTCCATCCTTCCCTCTCCATCTAAACTCTCTCCATCCTTCCCTCTCCATCTAAACTCTCTCCATCCTTCCCTCTCCATCTAAACTCTCTCCATCCTTCCCTCTCCATCTAAACTCTCTCCATCCTTCCCTCTCCATCTAAACTCTCCCCATCCTTCCCTCACTCTCTCTCTTTCTCTTTCTCTCAGTTCTGCAGACACAGGGTGCTTCACAGTGAAATCTAATTTGTAGAGAATGTAGGAGGGGGACAGACCAGCAAAGGCCTAACTACAGCAACTCTTGCACTGGGCATCAGCTCAGGGCACAGCGCACACACACGCACACAGAAACACAAACACACACATCACACAGACACACAGAGACACACAGAGACACACAGAGACACACAGAGACACACAGAGACACACAGAGACACACAGAGACACACAAATGTTGAGATCGTCCGGGTTCAGACATTTTAAGAGGTAAACGGTGCACAGCAACCACTTAGCCTCGGGCTACTGTCTGCACAGGTCTGCATCATGGGAGCGGTTACTCAGAGCAATGTAAATAGCTACATGTTTACGGTGGGATAACAGGCTGGGCCACAAGAAGCCAATGAGGGCAATGGGGGCGTCCTACATTAATATTAGTGGAGAACTTGCTATAGAGATGATGGACGATGGTAATACATAATAATTTCTTAATTATTATAATAATGCAATAATACTATATTTCTATATTTTATATACAGTGGGGAAAATAAGTATTTGAACCCCTGCCGACTTCGCAAGTTTGGCCAATTGCAAAGAAATGTGTGATCTAGAATTTTAATGGTAGGTGTATTTTAACAGTGAGAAACAGAATATCAACAAAAAAATCCAGAAAACTTCATTTTATAAGATTTATGACTTTATTTGCATTTGATGCAAAAAATAAGTATTTGAACCCCCAAGCAAACAGCAAGAATTCTGGCTCCCAATGGCCAGTTATGTGCCCAAAAAGCACACAGATTAGTCCTCATTAGGTCTAACAAGGTATACCTGATCTCAACTGGTGACCTGTATAAAAGAAACCTGTTCAAAGAATCATACTTCACACCTTCAACCTCACCACCATGGGCAAGACCAAAGAGCTGTCTAAGGACGTCAGAGATAAGATTGTAGACCTGCACAAGGCTGGAATGGGCTACAAAACCACCGGCAAGCAGCTTGGTGAGAAGCAGATAACTATTGGTGCGATTATTCATAAATGGAAGGAACACCAAACAACTGTCACCCGCTCTAGGTCTGGGGCTCCATGCAAGATATCCCCTCGTGCGGAATCAGTGATCATTCGAAAGGTGCAGAATAACCCCAGAACTACACAGGGGGAGCTTGTGAATGATCTCAAGGCAGCTGGGACCAGAGTCACCAAGAAAACCATTGGCAACACACCACGCCGTAATTTTTTGAAGTACTGCAGCACTCGCAAGGTCCCCCTGCTCAAGGAAACGCATGTACAGGGCCATCTGAAGTTTACCATTGCACACTTGAATGATTCTAGGGAGGATTGGGAGACAGAATGTGGTCAGATGATACCAAAATCAAGCTCTTTGGCATCAACTCGACTTGCCGTGTTTGACAGGGGGGGGAATGCTGAATATGACCCCAAGAGTACATCATACCCACCATCAAGCATGGAGGTGGAAACATTATGCTTTGGGGCTGTTTCTCTGCCAAGGGTACAGGACGACTCCACCGCATCAAGGGGACTATGGATGGGGCCATGTAACGTGGAATATTGGGCTTGAACCTCATTCCCTCATTCCCTCCCATTGAAAACACAACCTTAAAGATTTGGAGAGGATCTGGAAGGAGGAGTGGACCAAAATCCCTCCTGAGATGTTTGTAAACCTGGTGACCAACTACAAGAAACGTCTGACGTCTGTGCTTGCCAATAAGGGTTATTCCACCAAGTACTAAGTAATTTTTGTCAGTCAGTTTTGGGGGTTCAAATACTTATTTTTTGCATCAAATGCAAATAAAGTCATAAATGTTATAAAATGCATTTTTCTGGATTTTTTTGTTGATATTCTGTTTCTCACTGTTAATATACACCTACCATTACAATTATACATCGCACATTTCTTTGCAAGTGGCCAAACTTGTGAAATCGCAAGGGGTTCAAATACTCATTTTCCCCACTGTATGTACATTTCTACATTTTATAAATATATTTTATAACAATTACCTGGGTTTTATTATGCTCATATGGCTTTTAATGGTGCCAATGGTGGTTAATAACTTAAATGGTGCCAATGAGAGGGTATTAGAGAGCAACCCTGGCAGGTTGTGGGAGTGTGTGTGTGTGTGTGTGTGTGTGTGTAAGCGTCGTACCTTGTTGGGTTGGCCAAAGAAGGGGTTCCTGGCGCAGCGCTGGTTGACCACATC
>NC_137911.1:19325510-19348183 GCF_963457725.1 Sprattus sprattus
TGGAAAGAGTGGGGATGATTTTATCCCCCAGTGACTACGGCAGAGGGACACGAACACAGGGCTATGTGCTTTCTCAATGGAGTGTCTTTCTTACACACACACACACACACACACACACACACACACACACACACACACACACACACACACACACACACACACACACACACACACACACACACACACACACACACACACAGGGCTATATGCTTTCTCAATGGAATGGTCTCCCTCTCACGTGGACGGACAGTCAGACATACAAACAGACATAGGGATAAGGCCTGTGCTCTTTCTCAATGGGATGCCCCCCCCCCCCCCCCCCCCCCCCCCACTCTCACGCACACACACACACACGCATGCAGACATGCACACAGAAATAAAGGGATACAAAGTCTGGGTGCTATTTCAATTTCTCACTTCTTCGGTCACACACACTCCAGGCAAATCCAGCAAAAGTAAGACACATATTGTCCACCTCTGACACTCACACACACGGCCGAAGCAGAGGCACTCATGATCACAGACAGACATGAACACACTCCCTCACGCACACATACACTGACACACGTATACACACACACACACACACACACACACACTGACACACATACACACACACACACACATACAGGCATGTAATCTGCCCTGCTCACAACTGTATTCTGGCTGCACAACACACAGGGCTTTGGAAGCTGTTGAAAGCTTGATAGCCTTCATACTAAAATTAAGTCAGACTGAAAGTGATTCGCTCATAGTCCAGCCTGCTTGCTATGTAATCTAGGATTTTTTTTTAAATTACAAAATACTATGTGGAAAACAGTGGGTTGAAATACTGTAGATTAATATATTAGGGGGTGGCAAAATCTCGATGTTCGCTCGGGTTACAGTAAACGACAACAACCTAGTTTTGTTCCTCATGGTCAAATTAGCCAGAAACCGTTGAGAAAAGTCCTGCCGCTCCTAATGCATACTCAACTTGAGCCTGCTACTGGAGTAATACCTACAATATTTGAATGTGTCCAGGTGTGCAAACAACCTCTCACTCACACGCACACACACACACACACACACACACACACACACACACACACACGTGCGCTCTCTCACTCTCACACATAAACAAACACACACACACACACACACACACACACACACACGGGCGCACGCACGCAACCGCTTCCTACTTTACCACTTTTAAAGACATTGTAAACATCCTACACGGTTAGATACTGAAGCTAGATGCAAACTACCGCTCACTAACATACAAACGCAACCGCTCACTTACTCACACACACACGTAGACCATGTTTTACAGCTTACAACATTTGCATCCTACATGATAACACATTTATGAAAAAACTGCCCCACTTGCACAGATATGCAAAACACTTACATTTAATGCATTAAACATTTAATACATTCTACATGATACAATTCTCAAGATAGGCATACAAACCAACTCTCATTAACACACACACACACACACACACACACACACACACACACACACACACACACACACACACACACACACACACACACACACACACACACACACACACACACACACACACACACACACACACACACACACACACACACACACACACACACACACACACACACACACACACACACTCCTGTCCTTGATTCTGCTCCCCCTCTTAGGCTGAGGATTTCAGGGTCACTTCCCAACCCTCAACAAAAGATAATAAGATCAAGAGCACTCCTCTTCCTACCACGGAAGCCTCAGCCTGTTAATTACTGTGTAATGAACAGAGTCCCACGCTGTTATACATCACGACTCACGGCTCCCAGGCAGAATAATGGGAGCCACGCTGGTGGGGGAGGGAGAGGGCGACCAAGGCGCCTCTGCGCAAAAAACACCCCAGATTCTTTTGTTGCCGCCGCCACAACCGCTCCAACTTTGAGCTGAGCTATTCATTACCTCTTGCCCTTGAGAGCGGCTGCAGGCGGGCAGAGAACCTGATTGAAGCCCAAATATCAATCACATCTCATCACTGGATCAGAATAGGTGTGTGTGTGTGTGTTTCAATTGCATAGTCTGCAAACTTTTATTGTCTGTGGTCTTTTAGGCTACAAAGAAATGGTGAAAGGCATTAAAAGTGGTGTGTGTGTGTGTGTGTGTGTGTGTGTGTGTGTGTGTGTGTGTGTGTATGTGTTTGTGCAAGCACATTTAAATGTCTCTGACTTAACAGTTCCTCCGTGACATCAATCTGGGCGTCAGTACTCAGACAACCTGCACAGATCAGTGACAGACTCACTTTAATCACCTCTCCCATAGAGCAGTGACTCACTGCCTGAAGGAGGAAATTCAATAAGAGTAACCGCCGGGTCTACAATCCTAAGAGTTCCGTCTGCTTGTCTGTCAGCAAGATTACACAAAAACTAACAGGCTGAATTTGGTGAAACTTGGTGGAGAAGTGGAGCGTTGGCCAAGGAAGAAGCCATTATGGGGTCATGAACTTCCCTTGACATTGAGAGAGGGAGAAGGGCTCTTGGCCTCCCTGGAGGTGTGTGCTCTCCGAGTACCCTTCTTGTTATGTGTACTTAACCCCAGAGTTGGCCAGGAGCTTGATAAACACATGGCTATGAATGTGGAGGGGGAGTCAGCGCAACTATATATGGAAATATAAGGTGCTACTGCTACAAGACCTCAGCTACACACCGTTGCTGAACAGGGAAGACAATGAAGTCAACCTTTAAAAAGACAACCATGTGGAGGTCAAAGGTAAGGGGTTAAAGGTTGCTCCAAATGACTCTTCTGGCATTCTCTCTGTAAAAAGGCCGGAGATAAAAACCTGACCTCCAAGCATGAGGCGCGAATGAAAAACCTACCACAATAGAAGCAAACTACATCAGCATGTATTATTCACAGCGCTTCCAATTAAAAAGCACAGCAATTCCTCACAACACAGGCAAGGAGGAATAATTTATGGAGCCAATCTCCCTGTGCCTAAGCCAAATATAATGTCATATCAGAAAAATAAAGAAACAACCAATACACATGTGCTTTGTTAGTGTTGCAGCCGATCAGGCTACCTGGAGGTCGGCATTCAAAGGAGTCCATTAATAATGTGGGTGTGTGTGTGTGTGTGTGTGTGTGTGTGTGTGTGTGTGTGGAAGAAAGACAGAGAAAGGGAATAAAGATACAAATACAGATACACGTGACAAGAGGGGAGAAGTATAGATCCAAACAGAGAGGATGGATGGAGAAAATTGAGAGAGGATATAAATGTTTAAATAACCATGTTCTGTCATTGTCAGGTGTGACGATGTTTTACATATGGGTAAGGTTAAGACTGGCTGGGAGGAACAAGGCTACACTCCTCTCTCTACCTCTCTCCCTCTGTCTCTCTCCATCTTCCCCCGTTGCTCTGTCTCTTCTCACTCTTCATCTCTAGCTTGCTTTCTCTACACCTCCTGAAAGTACATTCTTTCATTGCCCCTCTCTTTCTCTATCTGTGCGTCTCTCTCTCTCTCTGTTGGTCTTGGGTCTCTCTCTCTCTGTCGGTCTTGGGTCTCTCTCTCCCTCCATCTCTTCCTCCCCCTTTCCCCATTTCTCTCACTCATGCCCTCTCTCTCTCCCTCTCTCATTTAAGCGTAGTGGCCAACAGAGCGCTTTCCACGGGAGCTATCGAGGTCAGGACCACTGATGTGTGCAGGCGCAAATTAAACCTGGTTTGCACAGGAGTGCACTTCTACCAGCGTCGCTTCAGCTAGCAGAGAGTGTGCACCAACCCCCTCACCCTAACACACACACACACACACACACACACACACACGTGCCATACATTACCATACACACCCACACATATATCACACACATGACACACAGAGTATAGGGTCTGACATTTCCATGACTTGTTCTACTGCTGTGTCTCCCCCCACCCCACCTTCCTCATACAAATGTGATCTAATAAGTCCACGCTCCCAGGAGCTGGGGTAACCATGGCGACGGAGTCTGCCTGAAACCATTGGTTCGGTGTCGCATCGGGGTTTCTGAAGAAATTGGCATGCTGCGGAGCATGTGGAGAAAAAAAGAGAATGTTCTCTCGCTCGCTCTCCCTCTCTCTCTCTCTCAAAACCTCTGTTTTCTAGCAAGATTGGTTAAAGGGGATTTCAACAGCTCTACTTGGATATCTACTTCGACATCATCTTTCACAATGGAGAGAATGTATATCACTTTCATGTATATCACTTTGTATATCAAGGCTTCGTGCACAAATTGTACAGTTATAGTCCTCAGAACTACCGCAGTTTTTATACGAGTCCGATGTTGTTGTTTAAGTTGCTGTTTAAGTTATTTCCTTGTATGCATTTCCCTTTCCTTGTAACTATCCCTATCATAAACAAACACACAAGCGCTTGCACAGTAAAGCACACATAGATAAACCCCCACACCTCAACCAGAGTAACTCACACACACACACACACACACACACACACACACACACACACACACACACACACACACACCTTCTGCAGGTATCGTTAACAGGAGTGGTTATTTAACAAGCGCGGCTCGCTAGCTCAGGACATTCCCTGCATAAGCGGTCTCCCTGCTCCATAAACCCCATCTGGGCCATTGCGGCCTAATGGAGAGGAGCTCGATGAGTGGGTGTGTGTGGGGTGTGGGGGGGGGGGGCAGCCTGGGAGTGAACATTAACGTGAGCGTACACTGCCCAATGAGCCGTGACACAGCCGCGGAAGCCACTACAGCTGTTTCACAAGACCCCTGACGATGAAGCTCTCATAGGGGAGGCTGAGCCACACACACACACACAGACCTATACACACTGGTAGGCACACATAGACTTACATGCTTGCACATTAACTCACACACACAATTTGTTCACAAAGAGCCTTATTTGTGCAACTGTGACAGACGGTTTTGAAATAAGGACCTCACTATTGCTTCTTAAGTAATCACTTCTCCTTTCAAAGCATACTTGTGTTTGACGGAGTGTGTGACTTGTGACATTCTTTGCGAAAGGGGAGCTCCCTCCCTGTGTCCTTGGCTGGCACCAGAGTGGCAGGGTAGACCCGTGATGCTGAGAGCCACATGATGCCTCAGGCATACGCCACCCATTTAGGGACAATGACACACTTCAGGAGACACACACACACACACTCATGTACACACACTCATGTACACACACTCATGTACACACACACACACACATGTACACACACACACACACACACACTCATGTACACACACACACACACACACACTCATGTACACACACACACACACACACTCATGTACACACACACACACACACACACTCATGTACACACACACACACACACACACACACACACACATCATTTAGGGACAATGATACGCACACACGTGCAGACGCACACACACGCGGACGCACACACACGCAGGCGCAAATATACACTGATTTATATACACAAACAGGCACTTCGAGAGACACAGATTTGAGACTGTGGGTTAGTCTTTGACCTCGAGCTTAGGATCTGCCTGTCAAACTAGTCCTTTTGTGGTGTTGCCGGTTCTGACCTGGTAGAAGTAGGGGTTGGGTTCGGTCTCTCCCACGCCGTTGAAGTCCTCCACATTGACCAGCTGGAAGTCGTAGGTGAGGCCCGGGTTGGGCATCTGGAACTCGTGCTGCTGCTGCACGTGGGGCAGGTTGCCCAGCGTCTTGTAGCGCCAGTTGTACAGGTTACACAGACTAGAGAAGAAGAAGGTATATTCATGATCAAGATGATGGGTTACTGGTTCCTCTCCTTGGCATTCTTTATACCCCTCAAAACTCATATCTGTTCCTCTAAATTTCTATTTATTTCATTTTGCATAAATAAAATCTTTTCATGGTCCTTAAAATGGCTTGGATGTACACCTTTCTAAACATTTGCATATTCATAGCTCTGCGAATACTAGATGAGGCAAAGTAGCCACACTTCCCCTTGGCTTTCCCTCTGATAGCTCTCGTTTCAGCGTAGCCTTATGCTAATGATATGTAAATCGCCTTTTCCGCAAATTGACAGGTTTGGATCCTCAGGTATGTGACGTATGAAACCCAGGCTGTCTGATTTGTCTGATTCTGGGTTAAGTTGTGTCAGATTCTGTGCGTCACTGGTACACTGCAGCTCCAAGGGGGAATATTCATGATATGTCGTGCATAAAAATATTTAAAAAATAAACTATATATATTGACCTGTTAACAAGGTTACAAATTTGATTTTCACTGGAGGGGGGTCTTTAATTTACCCTTTGAGAGTAGGGACAATAGAGATGAACAAGGTTACATGCCAGAGTACGCCTTTGAGGAAGTGATGCATATTAGTACACAAGACTTTCATTGTTATGAGGCAATGACATTTCACACTGGGTTACTGTGTTTTATGTACTGTGGTTCAGAGTCTAGGCATCACCAACCATGAGGTGGAATCACATGTGACCAATTGTATCTGCTGAAGTTAAGGTCGTGCAGACACACACACAGACACACAGACACACACACACCACACAGACACACACACACACACACACACACACACACACACACACACACACACACACACACACACACACACACACACACACACACACACACACACACACACACACACACACACACACACACACACACACACACACACACACACACACACACACACACACGTTCTGGCCATCCATCTCACCTGGCGCGGGCTCGTCCCTGGGCATCCAGGTCGACGGTGGGCACGCCCAGCCTGACGAAGCGGGTGAAGAGCGACTGCTCCATGTTGGAGTACTTCTGAAAGGCCATGTTCTTAATGACCGGGGGCAACTGGTGGTGGTCCCCAATCATGATCCAGCGCTTCAGACGACTGAAGCCATCCTCAGGATTCTAGAACACAACACAGAAGGATGGAATACCATTACGGTTCAATGTCATGATTCTAGAACCCAAATCACCATGGTGATCAATATTCAAATGTAGGGTTGTTCATAATAGCGACACTTCCCAGGGCATTAGTGGAAGTACATTTAAATTCTGGCCAAGCAAAGAGTTAAGGAGCGCAAATGTATTTTGCTCAGACTCAATCTCACTCAGATAGCCCAGGCAAGATTAAAACCCCAACGACAATATTTGAGGAAGAGTTTTCAACTCCATGACTATAGGGTTTGTCTCCTTAGCAATGACTCTGACAGAGACCAAATCCAAACGTATTGAAGGTGCAGCTTCGGTTCATGGAACAAAACCAGCTTGTTCTTAATTAGCCAGCACCAACAGCAGGTGTCCCTTAGTGCTCCTGGAGAGGTTTTTTCCTGGAAGTTTCCATCTCGTTAGCCGTCCTGTGGGAAGTGGTGTGGCCATCGGTGCCTAAGTGAGCCTGATTAATGACTATGTGCTCCCTGTGCAAACATGGGCGTCTCTGCTTATTTAGCACAGTGTGTGTGTGTGTGTGTGTGTGTGTGAGAGAGAGACTTGTTCCACTGAGGCATGGATGACCACTGGCCCTGTGTGTCTGTGTGAGTGTGTTTATTGCTCTACTGAGGTATACCTTACCATTGGCATTGTGTATATGTGTGTGTGTATGCATGTATGTGTGCGTGTATGCATGTATGTGTGTGTTTGTTCATGTGTCTACAGAAGCAGGGCTGTCCATTGGCACGTGTGTGTGTGTGTGTGTGTGTGTGTGTGTGTGTGTGTGTGTGTGTGTGTGTGCAGGTGTATGAGTGTGTGTGTGTAATAACTAAAGCTGCACAGGGACAGGTGGCAGGGGGACAGGGGAGTGCAATCTGGGACACTGTCAACATATCCTAGTCCAGCTCGCCTTCAGTGAGCCAACACACACACACACACACACACACACACACACAGGTGAATAAACATATGCTTTCTCTCTCAGTCATTCTCACCCCTGCCTCTTTATCTCTTTCTCTCTCCCTTTATCTCACTCTCTCTCTCGCAAACATCCCAGACCAATCACGTTTTCCCGTCGGGCTCCCCAAACAACCCCCTGTCTGACGGACTATCAGAATTATCCCCCCAAGTGAAATAGAACTCCCTCCTTTATTCACCTTCTCTGTTCTTTTGACTTGTTCTTTCAGTGGTCAAAGTTTTTCCTCTAAATAGCGAGTTGTTGTTGTTGTCCATTAGGAAGTGTACACTTTAATCTGAAAGGTACTAGTCGGGTTGTGTTTGATGCCAGAGTTCTCTGCCACGGCAACATAACAAACGTGGACATCTCATAACATAGCATTTACATGACTTCGGACTGCAGTCAAACAGGGGGGTAGGAGGTCAAGTGGCTGAGTCTCGTTACAACATTATAATCTGTTTGGTTTCAGCCTTCATACCCATAAACACCAGAAGACATTACATCTAAAGCTGCCGACGTGTCCATCTTTATCTCTCTGCATGTTAGGTTTGTGTGTGTGTGTGTGTATGTGTGTGTGTGTTTGTGTGTGTGGGTGTGTGTGTGTGTGTTTGTGTGTGTACGCCTGCTAAGGGAGGTGAAGTGGCTGAGTGTGGTGACAACATTATAATCTGCTTCCATTCCCATAAACACCAGCTGACTTTACAGCTACAGAGCTGCCACATGTCTCTCTTTCTCTCTCTGCGTTTGTTAGTATGTGAGTGTGTGTGTGTGTGTGTGTGTGTGTGTGTGTGTTCGTCGGCATGTGTTGAACAGTAGTGATCTTGTACTTAATTGCAGTTGAAAACAGAAGTGTTGAAATGAAACACTAAGCTGGCAATGACCTAATACCCCTTATAGCTCTGCGCTAACTCTGCGCTAACTCTGCGCTAACTCTGCGTGTCAATGGCTCTCTGACTCCTCCAGACGCATAGGAGGACTAGTGAGTGTTAAACTTACCTGCAGGAGGAGCGGGATGAAAGTTTCAATCTCCAGGATCTGAGCAGCCTCCTCCATCAGGATGTTATCATACTGGAAAAGGAAGAGAGAAGAGGAGTAAGAGTGTGTGTGTGTGTGTCTGTGTGTACGTACATATTTATATCTGTGTGTTTTAGAATATGAGTGTGTACATGTGTGCGTGCATAAATGAAATAGGGTCTTCTTGTTTGAGGGATATTTGTATGAGTTAATTGTGTGGTGTAAGTGTACATGTCTGCGTATGTTTGCTGTACATGTGTGTGTGTGTGTGTGTGTGTGTGTATATCTGTTCTAGAATATGAGTGTGTACATGTGTGCGTGCATAAATTATATAGGGTCTTCTTGTTTGAGGGATATTTGTATGTGTGTGAGTTAATTGTGTGGTGTAAGTGTACATGTCTGCGTATGTTTGCAGTACATGTGTGTGTGTGTGTGTGTGTGTGAATGTATTAAAATCTGTTTCAGAATATGAGTGTGTTCATGTGTGCGTGCTTAAATTCTACAGGGTCTCCTTGTTTGAGGAATATTTGTATGTGTGTGAGTTATTTTTGTGGTGTAAGTGCACATGTCTGTATGTTTGCTGTACGTGTGTGTGTGTGTGTGTGTGTGTGTGTGTGTGTGTGTTCTCTCACCTTGAACCCCAGCTCAACCAGGTCGTGGCGCTTGAGTGCAGCGTGTGTGCAGGTCATGGCGATGATCTTGGCCTCCTTCACCAGCAGGTATTTGGACCGGTCCAACCCACTACGCAGAAGCTCAAAGGCCCGGAACTCCTGAGGGGGAGACCATAGAACAGTTCTGTCAAGTCCTGCTCACTCCTCATCAGAACAGGTTTAGAACCTCTCCAAAAGCAACTTAAAGGTTTTTTCTTTTGAGCACACTGTACTGACTGTACTGTACTAGAGGACTATGAGGAGAATTTGGCCAGGGAGTATAGTCAAGGACTACACCTTAAAACCACACATGTGTAAAGATTCATGCAATACTGGATAATGGACCAAGGACATGATGCTTTTGTGCATTCATATTTCACAACAGAGAAAAGCAAACTCATCCAAATGACTGGAAATAAAGTTTGAAAATTGATGATGTAATAGTACATGTAACTATGTTCTGTTTCACAATACACACACATACTTCCTTTCTCACATACACACACATAGTCACTAACATGTTCTGGAGTAACATTTGGGCTCAGAAACCTTCTCAAGAGTTAAAGTGCTTTTGTAATGGATTTCCATTAAGTTCATCTTACAGCTCACTTAATGGAAGCCATATCTCTGTGCTTGGTCACACACACACACACACACACACACACACACACACACACACACACACACACACACACACACACACACACACACACACACACACAGACACACACACACACAGACACACAAACATGTATGGTGGAAAATAAAATGTCAATCTTGTCTGGAGCTATTTTCTGTGTTTCATACAGATCTGCCTGGTAACACAACAAAGGCGCAGTGGGTCGAATGGTAAAACAGCCATAGCATCAGTGATAAATACTGATCATACTGATTGTCATGGCTACCACACATGTGACCCAGCAAGCCCTTCTCAACTTGTCAATAATGGTCTTATTACAACAGACACTCTAAACGGTAATTATTAATGTAGCTGTTATATCCAACACCTCCGTCACTGCAGGCCCACTCTGACCAGGATATAATGATGCTCTTGATGTGGCTAACACAGTCAACTATGCAAACCCACCCCAACTAGCAAATAATGATCTTACTCCATGGCTGGCACATATGCAATGACAGAGACCCACCCACACTAGCAAATAACTATGTAACTGCACGGCTAACGTGCCAGTCTTCACAAAAGCACACCCACACTGATAAATAATGATGTTACTGCGTGACTTCACGTCTCTGCACATACATGGCCACAGAAGCCCACCCGGCTTGTTAATATGGAAAACAATGATGTTAATGCGTGGTTAACACATACTGTATATGTCTATGCAGGCCCAGTCTAATGATGCTAACGGCTAATGGCTAGCTTTTATAGTCTACACTGGGCCCACCCTGAGTAGTGAATAACTGCCCTCCTGTGCTGATAAGCTCCTTTAATGGAGGTCTCCCCCTGGGGCTTTCACAAGTCAGACAGAGTTTTTATTATCGGCTCCACAGATCTACACATACACACGCAAGCAAGCACACACACACACCAAAAATGGCTCATCTTTTCCCTCTACTCTAGTCTTTCTGTTCTCTCTCTCTTTCTTTCTCTCTTTTCGCTCTTCTACTCTGTCTTCCTTTTTTTATCCCACTGTTATTTACTGAAGTCTTTGGCGCATCCTGATACTGTGATCGTTACACTAATCTCTACACTTCCTGTCACCAGAAATGACAAGATTAGCTGCTTTCCTCTCATTCCACCTCTCTTTCAAATCAATCTCTCTCACTCTCTCTCTCTCTCTCTCTTCCTCTTCTCTCACCCTCTCTGGGATTATCTTCATCTCTACCTCCATTTCGCTCTCTCATCCACCCTTTCTGTTTCTCCCTCCCCCTTCATCTCTCTCTCCTCTCTCCTAGGATGTATGTGAGCGCACTAGGAGAGGCTGTGGCTGTCTAGGTGATATCCAATACGACCAGCAGCAGCTGAAGCCACATCTCTCCAGGCCATATTGTTTTACAGCACACCCCTGCATATGGGAAACTCAACCTCACAAGGTGGGGAGCGGGAGAGACAGCGACGGGAGGGGCGCACGCTGGGGCTGGACACACAGGTCAACAGGACAAATGGCCAACAGCGGTCAGGGCTCCTCAGCCAATCCCATGATGCACGTGGAGCAGGAGCAGGATGGGAGGCGGGGGGTATGGGGTGGCCAACCAGCTATTTTGGGACACTGCTGCTGCTGCCACCATGCTGTGCTGCCGTTCGAAGCCCTGTTCGCGGCTAAGCTAAGCACGGGGTATATGCATAATTGATGCGTTACTATTTTTGCATTAATATTAAACCCGATCAAAACATGCAATATTGATGGGGCTATTTTTAACCCCGGCTCCTCCGAGTCGGCAGGGGTGAAACTCGGCCAGAGTCTTCCTGCCAGGGATGGAGTGTGTGTGTGTGTGTGTGTGTGTGTCTGTATCTGTGTATGATAGCACATCTGAGCATGATGAGGCAGAACATCTCTCTGTATCTGGCAAAACCCCAAGACTGCTGGCAGCAGAGTTCAGTTCATACTCATCAGAAATAAGTCTAACGGCAAACGCCATCTCCCCGTGTTAGCGGAAGTGAAAACGAATTAGTGGAGCCAGTCGGTAATTTCGATCCGCTCCAAAATGTAACGTGTTCTTCCTTGGCCCATGCAACACCCCTCCACCAGGTTTCATGAGAATCACCCCCATACATTTGTTGTAATTCTGCTGGCAAACACACACACACACACACACACACACACACACAGCACAACATCATCTCCTTGGTGGAGGTAATAAGTCCAACTCTCACACAGACATAAAGACAGACACACACACACACAGACACACACGTTTCATTTGTGCTTGGATGAAGTAGCAGATGCAGACTCAGATATACCCCTTTTCCACCAAAGCTGGCTCTGGGCTGGTTCTGGGCTGGTGCTTATGCGGTTCGGTGCTGGTTCTTATCTTGGAACCGGCTCGCTTTTCCACCGACTGAGAGCCAGAGTAGGGCTAGCTACGTCTTTAAATCACGTCATACGCCTCCGTTGTCCTAACTGAACATTTTCGAATGTTTTGACATGTTACTAGTTATTCACGAGTGGTTTTCTTCCAGGGAGAAAGCAAACAAATGTCGATAAAACTTCTATTGTGTTTCATTTTTTAATACCATGCAGTACCATATAAGCTTAAGTTAATGTTCTGTTTACTTGGCAATGAGTTTTCTATATTTCCCCACGTAGATCAAACGACTGACGGGAGTTGACTAGCTACAACTGATAAGCTTACTAGTTGCCATAACTGTAGCAATACCTCACGGCAGCTAGCTAGCAAGCTGCTACATGCATTTTGTTTATGTTTTCAAGTGGCACGTCTTCGTCAGTACAAACAATACGAAATCAGCAGAACATTACGGTGTCAGTTAATGATACAACTACGGGTTTTCTATTTCCTCACGTAGATCAAACGAAAGGCAATGCAACTCATGATGGTTGACTAGCATAACAACTGTAGCAGTACCTCAAGGCAGGTAGTGCTAGTTAGCTAACTGCTACACAAACTTGCTAGGTCAACAGCTAATTTTAAGTGTGATAACAAACACAAAAAACAAGTCCGATTGAAAGAGTCAATGTATACTAGGCAGACAAACCAAAACATTTTGATGAATGAAAGCTTTCTTTATTATTTTTAATTTGTTATTTGGTCTGTTGTCCTTGGATTTTTCATTTACGTTTTCACCGTTTTCACTCAGTTGACGGTGGGTAAAAAATGGCGGCGGATATTACTGTTTTTGGTGGGGTAGCTCCGCCCATAACCCAGGGACGAACCGCGACGTCACTGGTTCTTGTTTTCTGGCCCACCTAAAAGTTGGTGCTGAGTTGGAACCTGTTTTTTGGAACCGGAGCCAGGTTTTTTTCGGTGGAAAACCAAAGAGCCCAGAACCAGCCCGGAACCAGCCCAGAACCAGCCCAGAACCAGCTTTGGTGGAAAAGGGGTAATAGTGTCTGAGTCTGAGGAGCTCTGAGAGGAGATGGTATCAGAGCAGGGGCTCCACTAAATCAGTAGGAGTTTGTTAGGCTGGGAGGGGACATGATATTCCCCCCAAACCAATAAGGCCTTTCTTTATTGCTTTCTGCTGCCTGTCTGCTGGCTCCATAAATCAGTAATGTCATCGATATCGCTGAATAAACACATGACCTGCCCACAGGGAGACGCCAAGAAAAAGGGGCACCAGAGGTGCATTATGGGATGGTGGAGGCAGGTGAAAAGGTGACAACCTTCCGACAGGGTCACTAACCAGCAGGCCAAGCGGATTGTTTGAGATGAACAACGACAAGCTAAAATTAGATATCAGAGGCACACACACACACACACACACACACACACACACACACACATACACATATACACATACACATACACACACACACACATGCTAGTAACAGTACCACATATGTGCATCAGAAATATACACTGAAATGTGAGCACATGTACAGACATGTAGACAGCACACACATGGAAATACATAACACACACACACACACGCATACACAAACACACGCACACACAGGCATTCACACACTCCCAAACATGTCCGCCCGTGTGCAAGCATGTACACACAGACACAGACTCAGACAGGCACACACAGACAGAAAGGCAGACACTCACAGACAGAAAGGCAAAGGCAGACACGCACAGACAGAAAGGCAGACACTTACAGACAGAAAGGCAGACACGCACAGACAGAAAGGCAGACACTTACAGACAGAAAGGCAGACACGCACAGACAGAAAGGCAAAGGCAGACACTTACAGACAGAAAGGCAGACACTCACAGACAGAAAGGCAAAGACAGACACACACAGAAAGGCAAAGACAGACGCACACAGAAAGGCAGACGCACACAGAAAGAAAGACAGCTGGTGCTGGCAGATGAAGACTGATGGTGATTGCCATGAGTAGGGTGTGAACAGATCGAAGAGTTTACACAGTTGAGCATGCAGAGGCAGCGCTGTCATAGCCTTCAGTCATACGCTCATCCATATGCTGCAAGATCTCACACACAACACACACACCTACAAACGAGCAAGGCAGTGTTCGTGTATGTGTGATTGTGTGTCAGCTGAGGAATTTCTGTGTGCATATGTTTATGTGTGTGTATGTAGGTGATGTGTGTGATGTGTGCAAATGTGTGTATGTGTATTGTGTGCATAGGTGTGTGTGTGTGTGTGTGTGTGGTGTGTGATGAGTGCATATGTGTGTATGTGGTGTGTGTGTGTGTTTGTGTGTGTGTTTGCGTGTGTGTGTGTGTACATGAATGTGGGTGTAGGCTAGCAATTTGTTTATTCAGTATCTAATCTAGTCATGTGTAGTGCCTGTTGTGTTGTTATGTAACAACCAAATGGACAGTTGGGGCAGGTCAGGACATTTCTGTGTGAGTTTCTGTGTGAGTGTCTATGTGTGTGTGTGTGTGTTAGGTGTGTGTGTGTGTGTTGCGGCTCAGCTGACCTCAGTCACATGCTTTACATAGCATCTCCAGAACCTCTGCCAATACATCAGGACAGATATACACACATCCACACACACAGCCCCAAGACCAGTGTCATCATTAACCTTTAAACACACTCTCCCTCTAGCGCAAAACACAGACTCCCATCCCCACACACCTTTATTTATATACCAAGCCAATCCAGAAAGACATGCTACCAAGCTGCACCCCTGCTCACACCAGACAAATACACACCAAGATTTCAATAGACACAACCTTTACCCACACACACAAACATTTTGGCCTTCACTCTCATAAACCAATACCCTTATAGACACACTAACCCCTACATTCCTACACACACACACACACATACCCACTTTAAGCTTTACACACACACAAAGATGCCCACACACACACACAGATGCCCATGCGCGCACACACACACACACACACACACACACACACACAGATGCACACTCTCTCCCTCACCTCCAGCTGTGTGAAGATCTTCTTGATGTGCCTGAAGCAGCCCTCAGCGATGTCCATGTCCTCCTCATAGGAGCTGCCATGGAAGAGGGGCTGCGGAGCGTTCTGGAAGTACTTGGGAAAGGGGAAGTGGCTGGACACGGCCTCCACACTCACAGGACGCCCTCCTTTAGGCCTCACCTTACTCATGTACTCCTCCCAGCGAGAGATCACCTGAGAGGAGAGAGGGGAGAGACAAAGAGGGTGAGTAACTATCTAAGACTGACAGAAGAAGTAGAAAGATCACCTGAGAGAGAGACAGATAGAAAGAAAGAGAGAGATGAACAACTACCTGAGATGTAAAGAGAGAGTAAAGAGATCACCTGAGAAGGATGGAAAGAGGGAGAGAGAGAGAGACAGTACCTGTGACAGACAGGGAGATGAGGAACTGAGATTGGCCTTTGGCTTTGTTTGAGGGCTTTGAGACGGTTGCAATTGATTTCCTGCTGACTTATTAAAATCATACTGGACTGAACTGTGAATTCAATTCACACAGACAGATAGACCAACAGTGCAGACAGACAGGAAGACCAGTGTATCGAGAAAGTAACTGGTGTCCAAACCATCAAGCCATGCCCCAACCAGAAATCCTGTCTGACTGAGGAAGTTCAGTCGCTGTTAAAGATGAAAAATGCTGCTATTCAGATCTGGACACTGCATTGTTTAGACCGGCCAAATCTAACCTGTCCCCTGGTACTGTATCAGAGTTTCAAAGAGGCAGTATCGGTCGAACAGACACTTCAACAGACCACTTTAGTTAAGGTATATTGCACAGATAGGTACACATTGCAGACAAGCAATGAACTACATACTGCTAGCTGTATAGCTATAGCTGTATTGCAAATGCTATAATGTTAGCTACTTTGCAGTGTTTGGATTGTTGTATGAACAGGGGCAAAATAGCAAACATTAAAGCATTAGCAATACAGCTTACAATATAGTTGGTTACATGTACGCAATGTGTAGTTCTCTGTGCGATATACCTCAATGAAATGTGAAAGACAGAGCTATCTATAATTATACCTGTTAAAAAAAGAGAAATTAAACAGCCGATCAAACAGCCGATCATACATACATATATCATTGTTCATTTATTTTCAATCTTTTTTTTTTGAGAGCCGTGTCTTCCATTTGCAATGCACATAGTGTTCATTTGAGAGGTGTGTGTTGTATTTGGAAGACATTGTGTGCATATTTGCAAATCGTTTATTTATTTTTGTATGTATTTATGTAAATCTCTAAATTAAACCCATACATCTCACTCACTCACACAACCATACCCACCCACATAAAATAGAATACACAGAGAAACACAGACACAAACTAGAATACACAGAGAAACACACACATTCACAGACACACACTTGAAAAAGTTTCTCACTCAGAAGTGTAAGCTACGTGAAACGCTCACAACACACAAACAGATATTTTGTTGGCCCATCTTCCAAGCTGGTTGACTCTAGGCTTAATTAGAATTACCTTCAAGAACCCACCCCCAACACACAAACACCCACCCCACAACACACAAACGTATGCACACACACACACACACCACAACACACACACACATCCCACAACACACAAACACACACACGCATGTGTGTGCAATCTAGCACACACACACGCACGTTTGCAGACACTAATGAAGTCTAATTGCCCTGAGGTGACGACAGCCTTCCATGCTGTTATTAACAATGAAACGCCATTAACCCCTTCCAAAAGGCCTCTGGGAATGCTATCAAGATGCACCGCAGAGGAGAAAGCAGAGGAGGAGGAGAAAGCAGAGGGAACGTGATTTCTCTTCTCCTGGGAAAGAAAAGCCAGACGCTCAGAGAGTAGGGGGATTTAGGCGTCTGGGCCGCAGCTTTGCCAGCGACGCGTTCGAGCCTAAGAACCAATCCCACGCTCCGGCGGAGAGCGACAGCTTATCTGTCCGGACGCGCCGTCCCATCTCTTCCTGTTCAGCTTCCCATTTCCCAGCGCATGCCAACAACAAGCCCCAAAATCCTCTTTTGGTGGCGCCGAGCCAGCAGGAATGGGGGACGAGGATTTCCAGCGTCTCATGAATGTCCAGCCTCTTTCTTTCCTATTTTGTCCATTTTTTCTTTTCTTTCTTTCCGTCTATTTTCCTCTCCACCCCGGAGAGAAGCCGTTCTATTTATGGGGGTGTGTACTGCTGATGCCATCTCACCCTGCGCCACATAAAGGCCTAAAATCTGTCTGATCAGGCATTTTTTCCCCGTCTGCTTAGAGTCATTCATTACCCATCCCAAAATAAACACCTTCACACATGCTGGGGGCGTGTGGAGGTGTTTACTGCATCACATTACCGCGTCACGTGTGAGATGTGTGCTTCACGTGTGTGTGTGTGTGTGTGTGTGCAAAATGTGTGATGACTTGTGTGATGCGTGCGTGCGTGTGTGTGTGTGTGTGTGTGTGTGTGTGTGTGTGTGTGAGTGAGGGAGAGTATGTGTGAGAGAGTGTGTGTGTGAGAGTGTGTGTATGTGTGTGAGTGTGTATGTGTGTGAGAGAGTGTGTGTGTGTGTGTGTGTGTGTGTGTGTTGTTGTTTACCTGGTAGAGGAAGAAGTGTCCAGCGGTCTCGCAGGTGTAGCTCACGTCTCCCGGCACATCTAAACTCTCCTGCAGACGGCCCACCTCCCTCAGCAGCTCCAGGCGCCGCGCCAACACGTAGTTCACACGCCCATATCTGTGTGAGAGGAACACACACATTTACATATACGTGTTCACATGCATATACACATACACATGAAGTTTACACACACACACACACACACACACACACACACACACACACACACACACACACACACAAACACACACACACACACAAACACACACACACACACACACACAGATATCAGAAAGAAACCCAAAATGTTGAATGTCTTTAGACCTTGCCTTTAGTTGAATTTGTCGGTCACTGGCTCTGATGGCGTGCAGTAAGAGTAACACCCTGTCATACTGCAGTACCACACTCAGCCCATGCGCATGCACACACACAAATATAGACCAAAGACCAGTGTGTGTGTGTGTGTGTGTGTGTGTGTGCGTATACAGGTGAGAGGTGGGCGTATGAAAATGAGCCCAAGTGACTAGTGACTATGTTTATGGCAGAGATAGTGACACACATACACTCTGAATTCTACCTCTGCATTTTACCCATCTAGGGTAGTGATACACACAGTGAAGCACACAGTGAAGCACCCTAACCCAGAGCAGTGAGCTGCCTTTTGCGGCGCCCGGGAGCAGTGATTGGGGTTAGGTGCATTGCTGTACAGTGTGTGTACAATGTGATTGTGTGTGAATGCGTTTGCTGAGAACACTTTTAGCCTCCGCCTCAGCTATGCCCCATTAGCAACTAACCTGACACCAACCAGAGGCTTTCCAGCTGGGCTTCTTCAACACGTGTGTGTGTGTGTGTGTGTGTGTGTGTGTGTGTGTGTGTGTGTGTGTGTGTGTGTGTGTGTGTGTGTGTTCAGATGTATGTGTGTGTGTGTTTGGGAGAGAAGTGTTAGTGGGTTGCGCCAAGGGTCTTAGGTCTGCTAGGATGGTGCCCTAAGGTTTGACACCAGCAATCAATAAGCGAGAAGAAATGTCAAAGCATGACTGACAGAAAAGGTGGGAGAAGGACAAGTGTGTGTGTGTGTGTGCGTGTGTGAACATGTGTGTGCATGTGCGTGTGAGGGTGGTGGGACTTGGGATCTCGGGGGGCCCCAGGAGATGCCCTCCATCCGCCATGAATCATTCAACACCCTGATGCAGCCATGGGGCGCGCGTCTGTGTCTGCCCCCGCACCCGTGCCCTGTGTCTGCAGGAGCAGCAGCAGTGTGTGTGTGTGTGTGTGTGTGTGTGTGAGAGAGTGAGGGAGGGAGTGGTGCGGAAGGAGGATAATCCAATCTAAAGTTTGCTGATTGAAAGTGTGAAGCGCGCCCAACCCTGAGGTCACTGGAACAGAGGAGGGCCAGGGAGGAGAGGGAGAGGAGAGGAGAGACAGGAAAGAAGAGGAGAGGAGAAAATAGGAGAGGGCTGATGTAGGTGGCATCTGATGGTAGTTTTGGAGACTTTGTGACCCCAAGACTCAAATAATGTCTGCAATTCTCCAGCTGTGATCCTTGGAGATTATTTTGCCAGTCGAATCATCCTCCTTAGATTTCAATTATGGTATAAGATTTTTCTAGGGATGCCACATCTTTTGGGGAAAAATATTTAATGTCAACAGTTTGTTTTTCTTTCAATTATTTTACCTCAATGAAAGATTTTTATGAATATTTTGAGTGGAAGACCAAGAGGATAAACAGCATAGCCTGTTTGCTCATATTCACTAGGGGTGCCAATAATGGTGAGCAGGACTGTATATATATATATATATATATATATATATCACTGAACTGAACTCACATAACAATTCCCTCAAACTTAAGCCATCACACATGAATACACTACAGGACTATAGCAGCCTGTCTGTGTTCTTTTTTTAGTCTTGTAGGCTTATCTATAGCAACCATCTCGCCTACCTGTTAACTCTGACAGACTGCATCTCTGACTGCGTTCCTTCACAGCTCACAGGATTTACTGTTCCAAATATAGATGTTCATTTTGGAAGTTTGGAAATAAATTCAGCAGATTTTTGTTTACTGTGCCATTTTTATTGGGGGTATTTTTATTTGGTATTTTGTTTCATTTTCTGCACTTGGGTCTTTCTGGTTCACTGAATGATTCATGAACAAGTGTGCATTTGCATGTATTTGTGTTTGTAAAAGCAGTGTGCTCGAGACGGGTTGAGTACTGGGACAGTAAGGCAGAAAACATGTATGTTTGTGAGCAGTCTATTCATGTTTGGTCTTTACTTGATCCTCATGATGTGGTACAAATGTTTACCTTAGTCCTGCATATTAATCAACTTACAGGACTCCTCTGCACTATTCAGCTATTCATGCGCCCAACACACACACACAGGCTACACACACACAAAGGCACAACGAAGTCAGCGAACAGCAAAGCAGAGACGCCGTGGTGGAGACAATTAAGTGAATCAGGTGAAGTGAAAAAAAAAATTTTTTTGACGAAAACTAGGGGTGCACGATTCAGAAAATGTCACGATTCGATACCGATTTTTAGACTCACGATTCGCTTCAAAATCGATTTTCGATTCAAAAACGATTCTCGATTTAAAAAAATTGATTCAAACCGTAACGTTAGCCTACTACAGAGTTTGCAAAGCCAAAAAGAACGTTAATCTTAAAAAAAAAAAAAACATGTTTTATATGAATCGATTTTTGGAATTCTATGAATCGTTTTTGAATCGGAAGCACTTGAATCGTGATACGAATGTGAATCGATTTTTTTGCACACCCCTAACGAAAACTACACTTGTTACTGCAAGTAAGCGCAAAAAACATTTGTGAGTACAAATCCAGCAGTTTATCATTACACCTGTAAACAGAGAGAAAGTAATAGGCACGTAGAAGGCCATATCTTAATCTGCTCTGTCTGGAGTCTCATCCACTGCAGCTATGTTTTACACATGCGCAGCTCGCTAGCTCTGCTAATAGCGGATTGGTACAAACAAGCGAAAACAAAAAAACGCCGATATGTAGAACAGCAAAATCTTGTTAACGTAGCGTTCGGCTGAGACGAACCAGCCCCTCCTCCCTCTACCCGTAATACCTACAGTCAGTCAATCACATCAGCAGCAGAGAGAGGACAGACGACAGGAGGAGTGACTGATGGGGACTGATGTTGTCTGTGTCTGTGTTCTTCACTCGCTCTATACTTCGCTCAGTATTTTTATGTCAGGTATATGATTTATTTTATTGACATTTTAGATTGGTTTCCAGTAAGATATTATTAAGTTTGTGTAGAGACTTTTTAAACATTGCTGATGCTGCTCTAGAAACAACATTAAGTTATATTTAAAATATTCGAGTCCTGCTCTAAATATATTCTTTTTTTAATACATTTATATTTTTAAAGTAACTATTAGTCATGAAATAAAACCGTTAAGAGTATTGATGAAGAACTGAACCGATAACGATAAGGAGAATCGAGTAAGTATAAGAGTAGTAGAACTGATACCATTCTAATGATAGCCATGCTTATGCATGAGTGTTCAGACGTTACTGCGCATATATATCTGAGTTTGCAAGAGTGTTTAGATGTTACTGAGCATATATATCTGAGTTTGCAAGAGTGTTTAGATGTAACTGAGCATATATATCTGAGTTTGCATGAGATCGTGTGTGTTTTTGTGTGCTGATGTACTTGCTAACACACACTATCAAGGAGTGTTGTGTCCCTCTGACTGGACCCGAGGTAAACCCTTTACAGATTCTAATTACTGCCCTCTCCTCGAACACACACGCACGCACGCACACACACTCGAAGCAAGAGGGGGGGACCAACAACTTCATCCAGCCCATTGACCGCAGACATAGAACTCAACCCTACATCGGTGTGCAATTAAAAAGAACTTGCAGGGAATCAGTTCCACACACGTGAACCCCAACGCAGCATCGGTGTGCAATTAAGTGCCCTGGCCATCAGGGGGCCATTTTCTTGACCAGCCTCTTTAATGACTTAGCAGTGTTCAACTCCAGAGAAAGGCCAAGAGAGAGAGGGGGGGGGAGTGCGGGGGCGGGGGGCACATGTTTTGATTGCTCTGTAAACTTTCTTTGATGGCAGCTTTCATTTTTCATGTTCCCCCGGCGTTAATTAAATTCCCTCCCTTCCCCAGCCTCGAAGGTGGAGGCACGTTCAGAATCTGAATTCCTGTTTCGGAGTTCTCTCTCCCTCGGTCTCCCCCTCCATCTCAAACTCTCTCACACTCACTCTCTCCCCCTACCCCTCTCTCTCACACTCTTTCTCTCCCTCCACCTCACCATCTCTTCCTCCCTCTCTCACTCAACCTCTTCCTCCCTCTCTCTCACTCTCTCACTCACTCACCTCACTCTTCCTCCCTCCCTCCCTCTCTCTCTCACTCACCTCACTCTTCCTCCCTCCCTCCCTCTCTCTCTCTCACTCACTTACTCTTCCTCCCTCCCTCCCTCTCTCGCTCACTCAATCTCGGTCCCTGTTCTCCC